>NC_042622.1:203426887-203734687 GCF_901001135.1 Rhinatrema bivittatum | reverse complement strand
GCAGAAGGCTTCAGGGCGGCCTCCAGGCCGCATGGGCACAGCATCTGCGGCCTCCTGGCTGCAGGGTGGAGAAGCAACATCGGCGGCTCCATACCACATAGTGGAGAGGCGATGGCGGCGGCCAGCCGTGGAGAGGAAGGCAGCGGCGGCTCCCTGCCGCCACAACGGGAGGAGAATGTCAGTGACCTCCGAGCCGCATCGAAGAGAAGCAATGGTGGCGGGCCCACCGCTTGAACACAGCGTCGGTGGCCTCCTGGCCGCATGAACACAGCGGTGGCCTCCTAGCCGCATGAACACAGCGTCGGTGGCCTCCTAGCCGCATGAACACAGCGTCGGTGGCCTCCTGGCCGCATCGGCGCATGGCCCGCCGTGCAGGGGAATGGTGTGGACGGTCTCCTGACCGCGAAGGAGCACCGCCGGGGGCCTCCTGGCCGCGAAGGCTGAAGGGCAGTGGCTTCGGCCGTGGAGCACAGGGAGAGCAGGTAAGCCAGAGGTGAGAGGCTTCTCGTGGCCTAGCCGTGGGCAGAATCATAACAAAGATTTAATACACTGCCTCTTGCCCATGGGCTGCAGACAGACTCATAAACCAGCACCCTTTTTTCAATCATCTGCCATCTTGGCTAAACTGCAAAACAACTTTATTTAAATGTTTACCAAAAATGTCAAAGAATGCTTATCTAAGTAAAACTGTGGCGCATACCTAAATGAGCAGCAAAGGTCAGCTATAGGGCTGCTGGGACTAGTAATTCTGCTTCTCTCGGGGACATCAGGACCACGCATTCAGTCCAGGAAACACAGGGCTGGGCCCACCAGTTAGGAAGCCGCCCAGCCAGCCCATAATCTTGTAAAGTGCTGCTGTACAAGAAATGAGCAGAAAACTAGCTGGTTCAATGCTGGCAGGACAAGCCAGTTCATTCCTGGTTTTATCCTGATCCATCACATCCACATGACGTGGCACGTGGGGCGAGGAGGTTGAAAGCAGGACTGCATGGGCAGACCTCACCCCCAAGTCACTGTGTGTGCGCCAATGCAGAGGAAGGAGGAGAAACACTCCCAGTGCCATCTAATTCTAATCCAGTTGCAAGGTAGCACAAAAGCTTCTTCCCAACCTCAAACATTGCACATCTTTGGATCAGCATCTTTCCCCTAGGGGGTCAATTACATAGTCACCAAGATCCTTCTCCTCCAAATATTTTCAGTTAAGACAGGCAGACATTCATTCATTGTGGTGCATATCAAATGCAATTTATTCTTATTTAAAACTGTGTCCTGCTCAAATTCCCACTGAGGAGATTAAGACGTCCATCATCATTAGGGAGACCAAACTGCTCTATGTCATATGGAACAGGCCAAGCTAGTCCTGACTGTACCCCACTGCATGCAGGGAACTGTAGTCCCATTCTTCTTAGGGTTATCAGAACTGCACCTCTGACCATTTCGGCCTGGATCCTAGCCATCTTTCCCTTCCTAGCTTCTCTGAGTTTCCTTGGTCACTTCCTCTCTACTCAGTCAATAGACTTGAAGGAGGTAAGCACCATGGAAGAGACCATCTACCCAAGAGGTAGTGAAGCGACCTTAAGTTGATGATAGCAGGCAGAGCCGTAACTATGCATTCCAGCACCCACAACAGACATATTTGCACTCCTCCCAACCCCTCTTCTCCCTCCACTGATGCCCAGGCCTCTCTCTCTCTCCCCACTCCCCCACCAGTATGGTAGAAGGAGAACAGCATTCTTCCTTGCTTTTCATCTGCTGTCAGCCCACACCCTCATATTTCAGTCATTTTCCCACCCCTAAGGAGCTTTGTGCCCTGGGCAGTTGCCCCTCTCACCCACCCCTAGTTTCAGCCCCGATGGGAGCCCTCGTAAGCACTGTGCGCCCTCTACTGACAAAGACTCTGATTTGTATTAGGGTGTGGCTGCAAACAGGATTTATAAATGCACATTTGTGACTTGGATCCTGAGACAAGTAATGCTTTGATTACCAGGACTTACAGTATCCACTGCCTCAGGGCAAATTTAGATGGCGAGTCCTCTGAGGACAGGGAATCACCTACAGTAGCTGAACGTAATCCGCTTTGAAGTGCCTGAAAAGGGGAAATGTACATTTTAAAAAATATGAATTTGACTTGTTTTCAGTTACTTTAAAGAAACCGTCTCTAACTAAAGGTTTTCCAATTATTATACAAGTGATGCTCTAAAGGAGCTAGAACAAAGCTGAGCAAAGAGCAGCGTGTGCTGGAAACTTCCTCAGAAGCAGGCATATAGGACACGTCAACACGCTGCAGCACTGGAACTACAACTGCAATGCAAACATTTCCCTCTTCCTCCCCCAATTTGTTTTGCCTAGCACACCTCTCTCTTTTTTTTGGGGGGGGGGGGGGATTTTTAACCCTCCTTTCCAAATGATGCTCAAGGCAGTTTCCAGCATTATTAAAATTCAGGCACAAGTAGTCCCTTCCCCAAAGAGCTTATAATGTGACTTGCCAAATGTCACAAGGAATGCCGGTGGCGGGGGGGGGGGGAGGTAGGATTTGAACCCTGATTTTTCTGGTTTGTAGCCATTAATAGGCTACTCTTTAATGAGCCCTAAAAATCAGAAAGCGCAATTCTCGCATTTGACCCAGGAGAAGGTCTGAGTAGAAAGGTGGAAGATAGCAGGATATCCCCAAAGAACAATTTATTTTGGCCTCCAAGGGTCCAGCACTACAAAACAGCACTTGATACTCTGCACGGCTCACACCATCACGCGATTGTACATGACTATTCTAACATGCTGCACCCTGCCTTCAGTGGATTCTTATCCAAAAAGACAGGCAATAAACTGAAATACGCTTTTTTTGGCTGGCACTGCTGAAATGGCAGTGATAAATATATGCCCAAAACAAATGGTGAGTTCAAGCATAATCTCACACTCATCAAAATGCACAAAACATAAATGTGAGGAAATAGAATATAAAAATGTGAACAGACAAAAATAACCCCAAAACGTCCCTACTCACACTATAAAAAGAACTTCTTTATTCTGTTAATGAAAAGTCTTAATCCATCCAGGCACAAATGTGCAGCGAATCCCCCAACTCAGGCTATGAGGCTGCATTGGGTGGGCTAATTCTACAAAACAAAATATAATCAAATACAAAATCCTCCCCAAATATTCAAATATAGACAATCAATAAAAAGAAAAAAAATTACATCACATGCCCACTAAAAGCTCCCAACACAATATAACCTACCGCACTTGAACAGCATTTCCATGAAATATGAACTACTCGTCTCCCAAATCTCTAACAGTGTGAAAATAACACGTGACACACCAATTAGAACAAAAAGCAACATAACCCCATAATAAACTCAAAGTTGATATCACAAAAAAACCGCACAAATACAACTCACATCAATTAATACATAAAGTGATTACCGAACACTAAAGAAAAAGGTACCAATAATGTATGATGATTCAAGCCATACTACTGTAGTTTTAAAATTCAATGTTACTCTCTTGGGAGCAAAAGGTTATCATAATTTCTCAGCCAGTGGGGCACTTGCTCATTGATAAAAAAAAAAAAAAAAGTTAAGTAAAAAACAGAATGCCTGTTGCCAATGTAACACTAAAGGAGCGTCAGTCCATAACCGGCAAATACGACTACAAAATGTTCATAGATATGAGTTCTAATATTACCACTCGCTTATCCCACGTATATTTGATTACATGGACACCTGATAACAGAATATATTTGAAGCATCACAATCTGAAAAGAAAGGCAAGCAGTATTTCACCTGGGCAAACAGATGAACAAACTCGGACAGAGCCAGCGGAAGAGGGCAGACTTGACAACTACCGCAAGGTTTATGACCCACTCTGCCAGACAAAGATAAATGTATGCAATTATCTGCTTCTGATTAGGGCTTCTGGCCAAATACAGATGGAATTAAAGATTCCATTTCATCCACATTCTCTTCATGCAGAAAAATGTAACACAAGTCAAATGGAGGAAAACAGTGATGGGAGATCTTGCTTGTCTGCAAGTTAAAGAGAGAAAAGCACTATAAATTATTTGTACAGTGCTGTACAGTCACACCTAAGACAGTCCCTGCTCCATGGAGCTTACAGTCAGTCACGACACTCAGACCAGACAGATAAGGAACTTTAAAGGAGCAAACCTTTTGACTGAAGGAAATGTTTATATTAGGTTCCGCTTTACAAATGTTTATAGAGTGAAAAAAAAAGACCATACCTATTTATTTATACCGCTCTCACAGAGCGATTCTGGTTGGTGCCATTTACAACATTAAAACTACAGATGGAATAGCTTAAAGCAGATCTGAGAACACACCGAGACACCCGAAGTTGGTTACAGGGCCTCCCTCCTTCCTCCAGGCCCCAAGCACACGCGGGCATTAAAAATGCAGCCCGCTCAAACCCCCCCCCCCCCCCCAAGTTCAGAGCGTCCCTGCACGCCCCCAGCCCCGATACCGATACAGAGGGACATTCGCCCTGGAGAATGCCGAATGAACCAGATAGGTTGCATCTGTCTGCTCTTTGCTCTTAATCCCCCCCCCCGCCCCTCCTCTTTTATAGTGGATTAGAAGCCAAGGAATGTCAGATTAGAAACTTTTATTTATGGAGACGTATTCTTTTAAAGGTGAGCCCGACTCAGGCCGAGTTTCGCCCCCACATTGGGGCTGCCTCAGGAGCTGTATGTAGTCAATCTTATAATATATGCGAGTTCAGTCTCATAACAAAATGATTCTGATGGTTATTTTAGTGCACTGACACAGTATGTACCGTCTCCACTCTAATCGCAATGTAAAGATCACAACGGTTTACAAGTGTTAACAGTCATGGCTATAAATCAATAAATAATGATTGGTTACAGAGGTAGTATTCATAAACAGGCACTGACATCTATCAAAAGATTTTCTAACACATTAACTAAAGATCTAGGAGAAAATAAAATACATTTCAATATTAGTCACTACGTTGTACTGAGATTCTTACATTCTCTCATTAAATTTGTTCCTCACGGTTCAATTAATATCTCGTCCTTGTAATTGCAGCTCTCTGTATTCAGATGTTTCTAAGTTAGGTTGAATACATTTATGAATAGCCATGTTTTTAGCTCTCATTTAAATCTCTTTCTGTCTGGTATCAAATGTAGCATCTCTGGTAAGGAATTCCAAAGTTTTGGTCCTGCTATGGAGAATACATGATCTCTTACATGTGTCAGGTGTGTGCTCCGTATTGTGGGGACAGTCAGTAGTCCTTTATTATTATTTTTAGATCTTAGTGTTCTCTGGGGGTGCGTACGGTTGTAATGTCACGCCTATCATACCGGTGTTACTGGAATGAGTGATTTTGATTATTATCGGGATTGTACTGGCAGCCAGTGCAGTGAAATCAGCGAGGGTGTGATGTGATCAAGTTTCCTAGTTCCTAACAAAAGATCTTGCTGAAACGTTCTGTAATAATTGTAAAGGTTTTAAGAGACATGCGGGAAGACAGAGTAATAAAGAATTACAGTAGTCTAGGTTTGAGAAAATTAGAGTTTGCAATACAGTTTGGAAGTCTTTGAGAGTTAATAAAGGATTCAACCGATGTAATGCAGTTATGTGCTATATATAGAAAAGTTATTAATGTAATAAAGAAATAATTATATGCATCTCAGACTCAAATATATAAAACTTATTAAATAATTCTCGCTGATATAAACAGAATACATATAAGTGTAAAGTACTGCAGTAAATGTGCAAGAATGTATTCATGGTCAGTAACTTCTGTAGTGTAACTACATGCAGCCACACAGCTGGATCAGTCTGGATTTGGAGCAAGTGGGGGAATGGACTGGTGGAGGGAGAGTGAGAAAAAGCTGGTGGGTATGGATTGATGGAGGGAGAGAGGGAAAAAGCTGGTGGGTATGGACTGATGGAGGGAGAGAGAGAAAAAGCTGGTGGGTATGGACTGGTGGAGGGAGAGAGAGAAAAAGCTGGTGGGTATGGACTGGTGGAGGGAGAGAGAGAAAAAGCTGGTGGTGTGGACTGGTGGAGGGAGAAAGTGGTCAGAGCGGTGGACATCATTAAAGCACCAAAATCATCATATATGAAAATATAATATCAGCTTTCTTAAGATATAATTAAAAACATCCAAGCTTTTACTTTGTTTCTGAAAGTGAAATAATCTGTTTCCAAACTAACTTCCCTGGGGGCTGAATTCCAAATGTTCTGGCCCCTGGACTACGAGCCTCCTCCTCCAGCCCTAGTCCTGCCCCCCCACAATTAGTTCCACTCCCTTTTTGTCTACAAATTAAGCCCTGCCCCTAAATAACTTTTCTGTTTAATGTTATACCCACACCTGGCTGTTGTCTTGTTCTTCCACCTCCCTGGTGGTCATCTTTCCTTCTTTCTTCCTGGATCATGGTGATCTCCTATCCATCCCCCTCTCTCTCTACCTCTGTCCAGCATTATTCCTGGGGGTCCTCTCCTCCTCTCCCCTGATAGGCTACCATGCGCTCTCACTCCCCTTAACCAGGTCAGTCTTGGATTCCTCTCCCCCTCTTTATCCATTCCTGTCTGATTCCTTCTCCCCTCTGCCTTTCCCCGGTCACAGTTCCTCCTTTCTTCCTTTGAGCCATTCTCTACACTTTTTTGGCACACATCTCCTCCACTCTCTCTCTCTCTCAGGCCAGAGGCAGTAGGAGGGAATGTTTCTCGTTGTCGTGATCACCCTTTCTCCTGCTTTCCTCAGTGTGCAGCAGAGGCTGCGGTTTATGACAGCCACAGTCGGCCCTTCTCTTCCCCACTTCCTCACCAAGTACAACAGTGGGGTTTATGATTCTCCAGGGCTGCAATCGGTCCCTGTCTTCCCCAAATCCGCTTTACATGCAGAAGTGCGGTTTGAGGCTTCTGATGGTTGCGAACAACCCCTCTCTGTCCCTCTTCCGCCTGGTCTGCAGCAGCGTGGGGTGACGTTTTCAGGACCACACGAGATTCCCTCTCTCGCTCTCCTGGCTTGTGGCAGCAGCCCATTCATGTTCTCCCTAGATAATCTTCTCTTGCATTCATCTTGGAGGATCTCCTGGGATGGTCTCACGGACCCCAGGATGGGAACCACTGTGGTAGGAGATTCTCTCTCCTCCAAGCCTCCCGCCTTACGAGCTCATGACCCTTTGGTTCTTCCAGCCATTTTATTTTTCCATGGAAAATAATAAAATAGCACAGCTTGCAAATCAGGCTGGGGAGCAGTCCAGATGCTGCAAACCTGTTACCAGGACATCCACAGCAGAGGTGGATTAAACAGATCCTTCTCAAGTAATCTCCCTTCTAAACACTGTTATAACAAAGAAAGAAAGAACCTGACTGCAAGCAACTTACTGAAAGTAATTTATTTTTTAACCTGCTGTGTTGACACACATGATTCCAGGGGGGTAACAAACACCACAGTCAGTGTACAATTAAATCATATGCTAACAAACATGCATCACAAAATTCAAGAAATAAATCTAACCTATCTTACAAATAAGAATCCAAAGTAACACCTACATAACCAGCTTCGACTAGACTAATGAATAAAAATAAAATCAGAATCACAGAGTGATGAGCTCTGGCATATAAAAATCTCAGAGAGAGCGCATTATAAGTGACACCTTAAAAAGCATGCCACAGCGCAAGCCGGAAGTTGGAATAAAGGGATGTCAGCAAGCCGGGAATTTTTAAGTCCTGCGAATGAGACCCAACTCGATGCCAGTTTAGCAGTTTAACTTGAACAATGGGTTTAATGTTGGTTGCATTTCATTTGCAGTAGGAAAAATCTAAAAAAAAATGATTTTATAAGAAAAGGCTGAGTAGCTCGGGTTGTCCAACTGAGACCAAGTTGGGTCAAATTTGTAGGACTTAAAAATTCCAACTTCTGGCTTGCACTGGGGCATGCTTTTTAAGGTGTCACTTATAATACTCTCTCTGTTGTACAGATTGAGATGAATAAAAATAAAACACAGTGTATGAGTAAGTACCTGCCAGCACCACAGGAAGCTATCATACCTCTAACCAAGGGAACAACAAATTTTAATACTCCAGAAAACTGGAAATGCCTGAAAACAGCATTTATTAGAGCAATCAAGATCTGATACAGTAATATGTGCAGAAAATATTTTCTACAAAATCATATGATCTTGTTCATACTACAGAGATATCTGTTGAAAAACAGACTGTGTACGTATTTATATAGTATCTCAAAGTGACCATCATATACCTCGGGTTGTTAATCACTAATGGCTATAACATACCCGGAATGAGGCTTAGAGGTTTATAATCATCGGTTACTTATTTGAGATGTATTGGTAATTTTTTTGCTATTTTTATGTTTTTGATTTTTTGGTAATTATTGTTAATCAACAGTCACTTAACTTCGAGGTACTGTATTATCCGCAGAGCTATTTTGACATACATTGAGAAGAGAAGGTTGTGGATAATACAGTACCTCGAAGTTAAATGACTGTTGATTAATCAAAAACATAAAAATAGCAAAAAAATTACCAATACGTCTCAAATAAGTGACCGATGATTATAAACCTCTAAGCCTCATTCCGGGTATGTTATAGCCATTAGTGATTAACAACCCGAGGTATATGATGGTCACTTTGAGATACTATATAAATACGTACACAGTCTATTTTTCAACAGATATCTCTGTAGTATGAACTAGAACATATGATTTTGTATATTTTAATTTCTTGTATAGATTGGGTTCATTTGAAACGAAAATATTTTCTATGCAGGAATCAGCCAGAAGTGAAAAGGTATTAAGGCAGCAATGAGATGTGTCCGTGGGCTTCGGCCTGTCACTGTAAGTACTAGCCACCTTTATAATATTGAAACAATGACTTTTAGCCATCTCCAAACACAAAATTCGCTTCAGAAGCAAAACTGGTCTAGAGTTAAAATGCAGTCTGCCAACAGTGAGTAGAGAAGTGAGGGGAAAAAAGGGACATATCCAAGAATTTCTGTAGATTTACAACAGGGACCTCCCAAAATATCCCTCATCTTATAACTCGTTTTTCTTCCTGGGTCTCTTCCAATCCTTTATTTTCATGGACTCGGTCAGGATCCATGCTAACCCCATGCTCGTACTTTAAGAGAACAAGAGATACAAGGAAAGGGCACCATGGGCCCCCCTTAGTCACAGCAGTGTCTGACCTGCTTCTCTTTCTCCCTCCCTCCCATGACCTAAACTCCACAGTGAGGAACCCGCACTCCAGAACACAAACCTAGAGAGGTGCTCTTTCGAACTCCCTGCTCAAGATGTTTCGTATCTTTACCTGCTCCTCTCTGTCCAGGCGACTGCCAATGAGGAAGCGCAGCCTCTCACTCGGATGAGAAGGTACCTATCGCCCCTAGAACATGCCTGCCCTTGTTATAACTCACTGTACTGCAGTCTCACCACCCATGTCACTAGCCTCACACATGATGCATACACATTATGCTTTTATTTCTTAGTTATACCTGTGCCATTCTGTACTATTGGTTTCAATGACAGAAGAATGGGAGTCTGCTTAAGAACATCTTTAATCCAACTCGAGTCAAGTGTTTGCACCAAACCAAAGAAAGAATAAGGGGCAGTGACTAATACATTCTTTTACCTTCCATGTGAATAAGGTACAGAGTAAGGAAGCTCAAATGCAAAAGCCATTCGCTATGAGATAAGACAGGGAACGCTCATCTGCATGGTACGGCAGCTAGCTTTTATTGGATCTGCTTAAGAATCGCCCATACATGACGACGCACAGGACCACATGGGTCCCTTCTCCAGATATACCAGATGTGGTATCCAAAGTTTATGGACGTCATCTATGGATTATTCTTATCTTGGTCCTACCAGACGTAGCAAAACATGCAAAGAATTGAGTTTTCTCTGGGACCAATAAAGCTACTGAAAGTCCGTGCTAGCGCAGCACAAAGTGGGGAACCGCCATGACCCGGAGCTTTAACAAAAAGCAGAGAGTGTGAGAAATGGTCATAAGCATAAATCTACCGGAACCCAAAGGAAACTGCTGTTTGAGGCAATAGAAATGGAAACACTAGGGCTGACTCGATGGCCTAGTGGAGACATGCTGGACGCTGCCAGATGGAAATCTCCAGTTCAAATTCCCCAACTCAGCTTCTGCTCATCAGATTGGCAAAGGCTGGGCAGGCGGGGGGGGGGGGGGGATTCACAGCCATCGCATAACAGCCACTCACAGTGGGTGGGATTTGGTGCACGCATGAATCAAACTCCCAAAGGGTGCTGCAGTCTGTGGTTCCCCTATCGAGGGCCGTCACTGTGATGTCTGGGTTATGGGCATTGGGGAGGAAAGAGGAGGAAGGATTAAACGGAGGGAGAAAATGTTAGCTAGCCGCAAATGGGCTCTACCTGGGGCAGGTTTCAATGGAGCTGCAAGCCCAAAGGATCCGGGCTACAATCAGAGAGAAGAAGGACTCAAGTTTGACACATGCACAGGGTTTAAACCCCTTACCTTTGGAGGCACATAGAACTCCAGCAGAAAGCGCTCGCCCTCCATTCTCGCAGCTTTCCTTAAAAGCAGACGGCACTTCTGCCACTGAGCACTGCCCACGCAGTTAGTATCATCTGCCACCATGTACCTGAGGGTGCCCTCCCGCTGAATGTCCACCACATCAACCTTCATTGACTGGGTCCTCGAGAGCCGTAACTTATGGGTCCATTTCTCCTTGGTTTCAGTGTGTTCTTTAGTGGCAGAAGCAGCGGTGGCATACTGTTCCCTGTCTGACTGTCTCCCCTGGCCAGAATCCATTCCTGGCTCGGGAGAGGACTTCCGGTGCCACATTTCCTTCATCCCATCCACCACACACAAGCTCATGTTCCTCAGGGAAAAACCTTTCTTGAATTTTGGCTTGGAGGAAGCATGGACCGAGACATCCTCAGAGCTGCGAGAGTGACCGTAAGACGAGACTTTGTGTGGCAGGGTCTGACTTGGGAATCTGGTTGGGTTGACCGAATGGTCCATCATGCCCAAGGATTCCATGGAGGTCTCTTCTTTCCGCTGCCCAATATCCCTCCCAAAAGGTACCTGGCAGTTCTGAAGACCCACAAATGGCACGATATTATGTTTCGTTGGAGAATCAGACACATACACCCTGCTGACCTCAGAACTGAAGTAGTCCAAGAAATTTGCAGCAAAGTGATGGGAGAAGGACGTCTCAGCCCCTGGAGTGTCGTAATGCGGGTTCTCCTTCAAGAACTGGCAAAACTTCTGTGCGAAGTCCAGGGCAGCGGATTGGGCGTGCAGCTCACAGAATTCCCTCCAGTCTGGGAGCTGGGAGGATGACTCATGGCTGTAAGCATCCCCATTCATGACTGCTCCATTCCACCTCCCCGGAAACTGCAAGGCAATGAATGACAGTGTCAAAAAAAAAAAAAAAAAAGGAGAGAGAAAAAAAGGCCTTACTATAAGACATTTCAGTTTCACCCACCCTCTGCAACGTGCTGTACTGCTCGGTCCACGGAGCGAGCGTCTAAGTTGAGGTGGTCATTCTACTTCCCCGCAAGAGCGTTCCAAGTTAAAATTAAAAGTTGTCACAAATGAGAAACTGCCCTAGTCTGACACATCTTTTAAAATCACAAGCATGAAGTGTGACTACACCCTCTAAGAGAGAGATCCTCTCTTGTGATATGATAACCACTTGGTTTTGATCTACAATTCTTGAAATGAAAAGAGAACACAGTGAGATTGTCAGATTCTCTTATCTCTGTATGAACAAAGTTTGGTTGGTTCCACAGTATCCTTTGAAACGTAAACGAATGCGTCACTATACTATCTAGTAGATCAGGACAGCTCTTGATGCTATCAAGTCAGAAATTTTATTACAGGTTATGAGTCAGTCAAGATGATGAGGTGACTCCAGGACTAAAGAAACTGATTAAAGTATCTTTAGGGTCCTTCATTTTCAGTTTCAACTGATTTTCACCCATAAATTCCCACATTTTTCCAAAGATGACATTCAGTTTAAACTGATATTCACCTTACTTTTAAGGCTGAGTAAAAAGCTGCTCCAGAGCTGCAGATGCAGTGTTTCGAGGCCTCCGGCATTGCTGGAAGCCAGCGTGAGCCAAAGTGCATGTTGTGTTTTAGGTCTCACCTCCCATCAGTGAAAGCGCTCACTCTCCAGTGCCGTATTTCAGGTCCCAGCTCCTCACCCTCCAAGCGGCCAGAGTGCCTGCTCTCTGGTGCTGTGGATGCATTTCACGCAGCCCCTGTCCACCAGAAGCACTTCCCGGCAGGCTCCCTGGCCCCGCACAAAAGCAGAAGTTTAGTGCTGCAGAGCGCTGGAGCCTCCGTTAAGTGGCTGCTGAAGGAGAGAGGAGAAGCCTGGAGCCACCACCAGTGAGGATGAAGGAATGGGGGGAAGAGGAAGGGAGATTATCAGTGAGGTGGGAGGTGAGGTGGGAGGGCATGCAAGGCAAGGGATTAGGGACAGAGATGGGGATGTTGCTGAGTGGATGGGTGGGAAAATCTGCTAATGTTTTATGGTCCTGGCTTCTGTCCACCAACATAAACTCCGATATTTACTCAGAAAAATAATGAGTCCTTTCTTTCAACTGATATTCACCCATTTTTGCTCTTATCAAAAAATCCCTGATAACTTCCCAGAAAAAACAAACAATAAAAACAGAAATCATCTTCATTCCCCCTCCACCCCAAAGCAATCTGCCAGTTTGCATCTTAAGCCACAGGAAAAGTCAAGCTGACTCCCAGGATGCTTTGCAATGGGAGCTCTGAAAACTGGCTGCAGAGCATGGTGGATAGCTGGGAGCTGCCACCCAGATGCACCGTATAGTGGGAGAGGCGAAAAAAAAAGTTCCCTTTGAAAATAATTTTCAAACACCCCCTTTCCCACAATTAAAGTGCTGTTTTGCATGCAGAAATGCTTTTGAAAATTGCCCTTGCATTGTACAGTGTATAGATGAGGCCATCATAGAAATGCTGAGATGAATAAATGTATAAAGTCTGCAGCAGCATCGTAATACTAGAGAGGATGATTAAAGCTAGATAAAAGCGTGATATAAAAAGCAGGACAGATTTATGCTGCATCTATTAACCCACCTTTGAGGCTTTAAATCTTTTCCACGATTCTCCTTACCTACATTATAAGCTCTATAGAGCAGGGACAGACTCATGTGTTTTATCTGTACAGTGCTATGTATGCTTTGTAGCGCTATATGTTTAATGGCAGTAGTAGCAATAGTTTGAGTCCCATGTCTGCCTGTGACATGTACAAATCTCTAGGATACTATTACAATCAAAAAAAAGCCTAGAGGCAGACAAATCCCCCTGGCCCTGAAGGCCAGCAGTTGCACAGATTATACCAGGCTGGAAGTGTGCAACGTATACTCCTGGAAGAATTCTGCGCAAAAAAGTTACAAAATTCTCGGCCTGATTTTTAATCCCCTGCGCGCAGGGGAAAAAAACGGGGGGGTTACGCGCATGGCTGGGCCTTAGGAAAGGGGCAATCCGGGGGGGAGGGGGCCGGTACAGTGGTCATTTGCCGCTGTACCGGGGAAAGGAATCCCAGCGCACGCAAGTTGCTTCTGCTCCAGTGGAGCAATAAGCAACAAAATAAAACCAAAAAAAAGGTAAGGGGAAGGGGAAGGGAGGTTAGGGTAGGGGGTTTGGGAAGTTCCCTCCCAGTCCGCTCCTTAATTGGAGAGGAACAGATGGGACCCCCAAATCAAAGCAGTTGGTACGTAACCCAGATGCTACACTTTGAAAACAATCATTAGACGGGACGCTGGCGCACTCTGACACAGCACGAAACGAATGCTTCCAGGAGGGGCAGCATGCGAGTTTGTAGCTGCAAAAGCAAAGCAGCAGTGAGCTCCTGAGGAGGAAGGGTATCTGATGAGGTGGACTTTCATCCTTCAGAGCTCCTGTCTGAATAAATCAGTAGTCCAGAAGGTGCCATCAGCCTCTCTGTTTCTGTGCATGGACTGAAAACACTGTCACTCGAAAAAACAGGAGTCAAATTCTTATAAAGCATGGGGAAAATGTGGGGAAGTTTTATATTCTGCGACCATTGGGACTGCAGGACCGATAACCCTGCCGCGCTCTCTCCTCTTGTTTACGGGCTTCTCAGACCTCGTGTTGTTCATTGCAATATTAGTCGACGGCGTATACATTCATTTTTTTTTCTCCTTTGGTGGATTTAGAACTAAAAAATAAATGTAAAAATAAATATTAGTTTTAAAGGTACATTGGGATTGAGAAGTGGGGGGTGAGGGGTAGGGATGGGGGCTATGTGAAAGGAACTGAGGGTCTGTGCTAAGGCTCATGCCACAAAGGCAGTCTGAAACCTGTGTCAGAGGGCCAGGGAGACTTAGATGCAACCATCGGCTTATATTAGGGCCATGTGCCGGCCCAGCATCATAGGGGCATAGGCACGGCTCTCTGCCAATGGGCCCAAAACACATATATCCAGCTCTGGGGCCAGGGGAGAAGGTAGGAGGCTATGTGAAGGGTACTGAGTACGGGCAGAATTAAAGGGGATGGGGTGGCTGTGAACGACAACGTCCTAGGAAGCCCTGCATGGTGCTCCTCTACTGCTGTCTCTTTCCCATAAAAGCCAATGCCTATGCCAACGGAGTTCGATGTAGTCTGAAAGGCATTTCACAGAAATGCTGACCATTCAGCAAAAAGGTGCTGACTGCGTTTGAGTGGAGCTCTTAAAAGACTAATTTCAGGATTGGCAAACATGATTGAGAAAGTCAGCGAAAAACTTCCCCTCCAAAACCCTCCTGAAGCAAAGGAAGCAGTAACAGGAGGCCCCTGCAAGCCACGGGGCATGGAGAGTTTCCAGACGCATTTTAGAAGGGGCCCGGCCGCACGCGTAACCCGTTATGCGCCGAAGTGCCAAAGGGAAAGGGGCAGTCCGGGGGGGCAGGGAGGGGGCAGGGGGCCGGTACGCAGTGCGCAGGAACTGCCCCAGGAGAAACCCTCACTAGTAGCCTTTAAACGCGATCACTTTAAACCGAAAAACCACGGAGGACGGGCTGGTCCTCCCCTGCTTTTGATTTTTTTTTTTCCCCTCTGAAAACGTGTGTTCCAGATTTTCTTGCAGTTTTATAACTAAAAGCATCTAAGCTTAGCTCAGCAGACTGTGACCAAAGGCATTAAGTGTTCACTGAAGAACCAATTTCTTGTATCAGGTCTAATCAGGGCCGTCTAGAAGTTAGAGTGAAGGGCTGGCTGTGATAACGGGACGTGAGCCCCGTGCTCGCTGACGATCTGCTGCCACCCTGCTCTCCTAGCCACCAGGCTCACGAATAGCCCCGGCAGTTTCGCTCCTGCTTGGGAGAGAGAGAGAGAGTTAGTGTAAGCCAGACTGGATTTAATCGGGATGGAAGAGACGTTGAGATGGCTGGTGGTCCAGCCCTTCCCTCAGAAGGAAGCAGTACAGTAAAAGGGATGCCTACCCCTCCCCGGGATGACCCTTCTTCTCTCTCAAGCACTGACCGGCATTTGACTTTCTCCCTTTGCAGGCACAGGGCTGGTCCGGTGGAGATTCTACAGCGCTCCTAATACTGCTGGCTCGCTCCTGTGCTTTCAAGGAGACGGTCCGGGCAGGATGCTACTGCTCAGTCCGACGGGCGCGTGGGCACTCAAGCTGGCTCCCCTCCTCCTGTCGCTTCATGCCCTGTACAGCACAAATCACCGCAGGGCGCTTCCAGCCACAGGGCCTGGCAGCGTCGCATCATTCACACCTACCTAAAGAGGGCCCTGAGGTGAATTTAAAACCAGCTCTCCTCCCTTTTCTCCTGCTACCTTTCCCCAAGATCTTCCCTTCCCTCGAATTCCTCTCACCCTCTCCCCTCAAGCGAGTCATCTCTGAAGGATACCCCCAGCTCCTCTGAAGGCTGTGCTACGCTGCAGACAGTCGTCCCCCCACGCTAAGGCTGACCTACATCCTGGCAGCTCCTCCCTCTCTCGCGTGTGACCAGCAAGATGGCCCCTGCCAGCTCGCCGAAGCCGTTTACCTTTAACACCGGAGTGGCTAAGGCTGACCGCCCCCCCCCCCCCCCCACCCCCACCGGCAGTTCCTCTCTGGTGTATGGTCAGCAGGATGACCGCTGCCACTGCTTTTCCACTTCATCGCCATGGAGGTTCCCAGCCCGCGCCTGATCCCCCTAGGCCTGCATGCAAGCATTCAATAGAAGCGGATGTGGGGATCATTCCCACAAAAAAACCTGAAACCCACATTTTATTTTGTAAAAAGGAAGACAACAGAAATCCACTGTTCATTAAGAAATGCCAGTTTAATACAATATCATACGCTGTAAGGATTTCACCGATTAGAAAGAGGGGAGACCCCCGCCCCCATCCCCAAGGCAATTCCTACATATTTTTCCTGCCACACAAATCAAATTCGTGTAAGGAAATCATTGTACAAAACCGCAGTTCTTAATTAAATACACAGTACTCACTCCAAAAACTAAAACCACTCTCCACCCAATGCAGTGCACTGTGGACCCCATATCCTAACACCCTCTCATCCTGGCGAGATGTACTACAGTGCAAGAGTTTAACAACCAATAAAAAATAAAGTTTCCAACCTCTATATATTTCTTTGTCTTTCACTCTCAAGATCCCTGTGCTCTGATGCTTCAGTTTTCTATCTCCCCTCTTCCTCTAGTCTCTCATCCTTCCCCATCCATCTCCCCCTCCTCCCCTACAAGCGTAAGCAGAAAGGAAAAGGAGGTGATGACGCCCTTGTACAGGTCCTTGGTGAGGCCTCACCTGGAGTACTGCGTTCAGTGCTGGTGCCCGTATCTCAAAAGGTTATAGAGACAGGACGGCGGCCGTCCAGAGAAGGGCGACCAAAATGGTGTGGGGTCTGTAAAAGAAGAGAGGAGGTGCAGGGGAGATACCATACAGACCTTCAGATACCCGAAAGGTTTTAATGATGCGCGAACTTCAAACCTTGTCTACTAGAAAGAAAACAATAGAACTAGGAGGGGTCAAGAAATGAAACTCCAGGGGATGACGACTCAGAACCAACATCAGGAAATATTTCTTCACGCAGAGAGTGGTGGATGCCTGGAATGCCCTTCCGGAGGAGAAGAAAACAGTCAATGAATTTAAAGGGGCATTAGATAAACAAACACTGTGGATCTCTGAAGGCTCGAGGAGAGAAATGAGAAAAGCATTCGGGGGGAGGTAACTTGCAGAAGGCATGGAAATCACTACCCGTAACCAATAAGCCTTGATGCTTTTAATGCAACTGGAACACTGCTGCCCACTTAGACGGCTAGAGTAAGGAAATGAAGAAAAGTGTGCAGGGGGGGGGGGGGGGTAACTTGCTGGTGCGGCAGTTGCTATCCTTAGCATATGCTCCCCACTTAGACGGCAGGGGGAAGAGAGGAATTGGACTCGGACAAGAACCAAAGGCCCAGACTTCTACAGTCTGGAGTACTGTTACGCAGACATAAGGGAAAAAGTTCAGGACTGCTTCTATGGCCAAGTCCATAAGCCAAGCACGTCAAGCAGCACTATCTGAATTTTCAAAAAAATGTTGCCAGCTGCAATTGTTATGAGTTATCAAAAGGCTTGGGACAGAGGTGGCTCAAGGCAATCTGCTGCCTGAGGCGAAGGATGAAATGGTGCTCCTCCCCCTCCCCCCAGGGCCCGGTGCAGGTGAAATCACCGAGGGCCAGGGCAGGGGGAAGGCAATGGAGGGGGAAGTGACTTGCCCAAGGTCACAAGCAATGGCAATAGGATTTGAACCCTGGCTTCTCTTGTTTGCAGCTCACTGCTCTGACCACTCAGTTATTTTCTGGTTCTCAGTCTTCGGCATCTGCACTAGGGGGCGCCGGAGAAATGTTTAAGGCCGCCCCACCTCCTGGGTCTAGAAATAGGACTCCTCCATTCCCTATTGCCTGCCTCCCACCCTTCTCCAGGATCCGCCCCCGGGGGTGTGAGAGGTTGGTGAACGGTGGGAGCCTGTGTGTGTGACGCACTCTCTCTTAGGACTGATACAAGGGTATTAGATGCCCTACACAAACCTTACAGCCTTTCATTCCCCCTTCCCACCCCTCCCCACATAATTAAAACTTATTCACTCTTTTCCATTTTAAAATGTATTAACTTCCCCAACCTAAAAAGGCAGATTGCATATGGAAAATATATTTAAATGTCTATTATATATATATATTTCTATATAGGCATACATTGCAAAAGAACACACTTTCAATAACAATAGTTTAATAGACTTCATAAACTACCTCTCTCATAGTGGCAGTTACTACCTTAAAAAGCTCGCTGGGCGGACTGGATGGACCATTTGGTCCTTTTCTGTCGTCATTACTGGGTCACCACATGTTACGAGATATACACAGCAATATACAGACAAATAAGAGAAAATCCCTGCTCTGTGTTGTTCACAGTCTAGTCGAGGCACTGCTCTCTTTGCCTTCTCAACACCCTGCTAGCCAGTCTCGTGTGCGCACACACACACACACGCACGCAAACACACACCTCTTCCTGCAGAGATAGCGTCAGCCCCGCTTCCTGACTTCTTTATCTAACCTCACTGACTTCAGGGGTAAGGCAAGCGCATGCGTACGCACACGCGCCCTCGCTGAGCTCAAGGTGCATTTATCTCATTCATGGGTCCCATGCGCTGCAAATCCCCTTCCACCCCCTTTTCTTACTGAAAAGCTCCATCCTTCAACCTCACCGACTCCTGAAGTCTTGCACCCTGCTCAGACTCCTCCTCAGGCACCTCTGTCCCCTGAACAGCTGGAAGTGTCCCTTTCCAAATGATGCAAATAACCTTCTGAACTGTGCGTTCACCAATCATAAGCGCTGACATCACTTTCCAACTCTACTAGTTACCTGAGATTATTAGGCCAATATTTAAAAAGGTTGAGGTGCCTAAAATCTGGCAATTCTGATCATCTACATTTGAGCCCCTGAAGTCATAAGGCTATTAGGTCGCTAAAAAGGCAGATGGGGCCTGGTCAGGGTAAGCGCCCAGTGCTGAGTTTCAGGGCTAGGCGCTTTAACTTGGGCAGTCAAATCTAGTCACAGCCAGAGTAGCCCAGGTGGCCGCTCATTTGTTCTGTGTATTGGGCGCCTACATTTTGGGTGTCCGTAGTGTGTGCTTATTGGACAGAGTTTGTTTTTGGGCGCCCTGTCCAGGCTCGCTTGTGCGGACACGCAATTGGGCGCACAACTGTCAGACGCCTTTGGGAGAGTACTCCTAGTGGGTGTTTATCCATAGTACCGGTAGCAAAGAAGCCTAAGCACCTTACCCTTTGTGCTGCCTGCGATATTCGGGCATCTCAGCCTGGCGTCCCCTCTAACGTGTCGGCTCTGCTTGGAGACTCAGGGAGAGTTGTCTCCGGCTGATTTTGCTACGCCCGGCCTTTCCCAGCATGATGCGGGAATGGGACCGGAGGGGGACCTGTCAGAGGTTTTGCCTGGTTTTGGGGGCCCCTAACTGGTTTTTGTCAGCAGAGGACGGCAACTCAGTGGGGCACAGGACTGATGCCCCCTGGTTTTGGTATGGATCTTTCTGCCTGTTCTTGGGTGGAATTTTTTCAAGGTCTGAGGTCCTTCCTTCGGGCACAGTCAGCGACCCTGGCCAAACATAAAAGTTCAGGATCGCAGACTGCGGATCCCTGCACGCCTGGTGCCATGGATAAGTGTCGGAGTACGTCTAGACCTGCTGCGGGTCACGCTGATAGGGACCCAGATGGCACGGATGATGAAGGCGATCCTTACTCCCAGGAGGATGGAGGAATTCCTCTGGGGTTGGAGCCATACAGAACAATGTTGGGTTTCTTTCACAGAGATGAGTTGCCAACTCTGATCTCCCAGACACTGAAGATGCTGGGTGTGCCTGGTGCTGATTCTGTGTCTGAGCCAAAGAAAGATCCCATTTTGATTTCTTTGCGTAAAGCATCACGTTTCTCCTCTATTATGGAGGCTTTTCAAGAACTTATTGTTCTTGAATGGGGCACCCCAGAAGCTAATTTTAAAGGGGAACGAGCCTTGGATGCACTGTACTCCCTGGATCCGGCAGTGAGAGCAGTTGCACTTTCTGAAAGTGGATGCGCTGGTGTGTGCCATCACCAAGTGGATGATTATCCCTGTAGAAGGGGGAGTAGCCTTGAAGGATGCGCAGGATAAGATAATTGAGGGCATCCTTAAGCAGGCCTTGAGGCGGTGGCAATGAATTTGCAGATAGCCTCTTGCTACTCCCTGGTGGCTCACTCTTGCTTGCTTCTCTCTCAGGAAGTCGATGAGCCTAGTTTGAATTCCAGGGCAGTGATGGAACCGGCAGCCACTTTTTTGGCGGTTGCGGGCTGCAACCTGGTCCGCACTTCTGCCAGAGGGGTGGTTTCGGTGATAGCAGCCAGGCATCAGCTATGGCTCAGGAATTGATCAGCCGATATAATTTCAAAGTCTAATCTTACAAAATCTCCTTTTAAAGGACCACTCGTTTGGGAGGAAGTTGGAAAAAATGGCCAATAAGTGGGGTGAATCCCAGTTTCCTCGGTTCAGTATACTGTCTAATAAAAGAACTAGTATGTGTCTATCTCCTAACTCTGAGCCTGACTGGTGGTCCCTCTCGGGATCTTCCCCCCGGGGGCATGGTCATCTGCCACCGGCCCAAGGATCCACCCACAACTCTCCTAAATAATAACAATGACAGCCACCCTAGAGGTGGTTCCATGGGCAAGGGCGCATATGCATCCTCTTCAGTGCACACTGCTTGCACGTTGGAGTCCAGTCTCAGGACTACTCGATACAGCTTCAGTTACCAGTGGAGATCAGCATCCAACTGCCGTAATGGTTGCAAGCGGATCATCTAATGAAGGGCATTCCCCTATGAATACCAGACTGGCTAGTACTCACAACGGATATAAGCTCACTGTCAGGAGTTGACAGCGCAGGGCGCTGGAGTACAGAGGAGTCTCTCTGGAGCATCAATCGGCTAGAAGGCCATGCCATTCGGTTGACATTCTTGCAATTCATTGACCACTTCCAAGGTCGAGCGGTCCGAATGATGTTGGACAATGCAAAGGCGGTGGCTTACATCAATTGCCAGGGATGAACCAAGAGCCAGCAAGTGTAGCAGGAAATAACCCAACTAATGGAATGGGCGGAACTACATCTTCAGGAGATCTCAGCCTCTCACATTGCAAGAAAAGACAATGTAAGAGCAGACTCTCTCAACAGAGTCTGGATCCAGGAGAAGGGTAATTGTCAAACGAAGTATTCCAGCTCATAGTGGGCCACTGGGGCCTCCAGTTTCTAGACTTGCTGGCAACATCACACAATGCGCAGTCGCAGGAGATCTGAAGATTTTGGGCATTGATGCCCTCGTGCAAAAGTGGCAGGAAGGCAAGCTTCTATATGCCTTTTCCCCATGGCCCATGTTGGACAGAATGATTTGGAGGACTGAGACACACAGGGTTGGTGCTTCTGGTGGTGCTAGATTGGCCCAGGAGGCCATGGTATGCAGATCTGCAGAGGCTCCTGGTGGACTCTCCTCGCCGATTACCAGTCCACAGGGATTTGCTATGGCAGAGCCTTATTCTTCTTGAAGATCAGACTTGATTTTGTCTTACGGTATGACCCTTGAAAGGGTTCAGTTGCTGAGGCGTGGATATTCCACTGCTGTGATTTCCATTTTACTTTGAGTGTGAAAGTTCTCCACTTCTTTAGCATTATGTTCGGGTTTGGCGAGTGTTTGAGGCTTGGTGTGAGGAATGAGGGATACATCCTCGTTCCGTTAAAATCCCACTCAGTTTGGATTTTTTTTTTTTTGCAGGATGCGTTGTTTAGTGGCCTAGCCCTTAATTCCTTGAAAGTATAGGTGGCAGCTATTGCCTGTTTCAGAGGTCACATGAATGGTGAATCCTTGTCGGCCCATCCAGATGGGGCCTGGTTCTTGAAAGGAGTGAAGCATCTTCGTCCCTCCTTGTGGTTGCCAGTGCCCTTGTGGTTCTGCATTTTCGGGCAGGTCCCACATTTCGATCACTGCGTAATCTCTACTTGAGGTTACTTACGTGAGACTTTCTGAACTGTGGGCTCTGACTTGGTGGGAACCGTTCCTGCGAGTGACTCCGGGAGCAGTCCAGTTGCAAACTGTTCCGTCTTTTTGCCAAAACTTGACTCAACCGATTTCCCTGCTGACACTGGACAGGGAGAGAAATGTGGATGAATATCGTCTGTTACCAACCTTGTATGTCAAGCGGCATTATCATGAGGTGTTTGGAGGTTTCTAAATCTATCAGGAAGAAGGACCGGCTGCCTATACTCCATGGTGGGGGTAAACAGGTTGAGCAAGCATCGCGGGCTACAGAAGCCCACTGGATTAAGGAGATAGTCACGGCCACGTATGTAGATGCTGAGCAGCCATTGCCTAGTCAGGTTAAGGTTCATTCCACTAGGACTCAGGCAGTGTCACGAGCAGAGATTACATTGTCTTCCGTCAAGATTTGCCGAGCTGTGACCTGGTCCTCCTTACACAACTTTTCCAGGCACTGTGGCCTGGATGTGCAGGCCCGGAAGGACACAGCTTTTGCACGTGCGGTGTTGATCAGACCGAGGGCAGTCTCCCCACACCTGTTCAGTAGCAGCTTTGGTACATCCCATCAGTCGTGGATTAACCTGTCTGAATGCTAAAAAAAAGGAGAAATTACTAGTTACCTGATAATTTCCTTTTCTTTAATGAAGACAGGGCCCTTGGGTGCCAGATGGCGGTACTATTGCCTTCCTGAGTGGCTGCGTTTCTGGGGATTACTGGTAAGTGTCAGATCCAGTCCCTAGATTAGTGATATTACACTCCTTATCTGAGCTCAATGTTTTCCTGTTAACTGAGTGTTTGTATGGTTGTCTGTTAATAGTTATGATCATGCATTGTTTAGTTGTCCACAGCTGGCTTTTGCAGAGAATACTAGCAGGCTGATGTCGGTGCAGGAGTATATACACTGTGATGTCAGCTTTACTCTGTCTCCATCTGCTGGTAGAGGTGCATAACCATTGGTTGTGAATTAACCTGTCTTTATTAAAGAAAAGGAAATTATCAGGTAAGTAGTAATTTTTCCTTAGGTGCCTATATGCAGCTCAAAATTTAGGAAAAAAATAGTACTTAACTTCGGGACTTGTATAGAAATGCTCAAAGCCCTTTAAATATCAGGTTATTTACCTTTGGGTAAAGAGACAATCTGAAAAAACTGCCTATCCTGTAAACAGGTAAAAGGACGTGTGGGGATGAAAAATGCACAAACTTTCATCTGCGGGAAGAGTAGGTGGGAACAGAGACTGGAGAAAGCATCTGTACATGCCAAGCTCTGTGGGTACTTTTTCCACCCAGAGGTAAATTTTGAAAGGGAAAATCCATCCGATCTCAAAATCACAATTGAAAACACCAGAGTTTTCAGAGTGGGAACAATCTCGCACTTCCAACCCCAGATCCAGTAATCAAGGCTACACTTCAACACGACCGGCCCGCAACTTCGCTCTGCCAAACTGCAGGGCCACGAGTCTGCTGTGCCACCGTGCTGCAGTGTTAAATGGAAAGGCCGACTAGAAATATCAGTGCTGCTGTATTTCACTATGGGGTCAATTAAAAAAAAAAAACATCGCATGGAAAAATTGACTAGTTAGTTTTAGCAGGCTGTTTTTAAGGAACTTTTTTTTTTTTCAGTTGAAAGTGACTAGATAGGTTTTCAGCTGAAAATTCACCTAATTGCCTTGCACAAATAGCAGGCCAAACTCCAAACAGCCAAATTATGACTGGCTACTAGGCTAGTAGTGCGACCTGGGATGAACGGATGAATTTAGTCAACCCACCCCTGAGAAAACCTGTGACCAGCTAAATTTAGCCACCTCGTGAAATAGGACGGTAAATTTAGCCACTCGATGGGGGAAGTTTTAAAAGCGTTTTAACCAGCTAACTTTCAAAGATAGCTAGTTAAACCCTTTGAAAACTGACCCAGGGGAAGTAAAATTACACAGTCAGCTTTCATAAAAAAGCCAAACATGCGCAATTATCAACAACTCCCTCCTGGTCTACATCACCTTGGACACATATAATAGCATCAACACCTTAGATACCCATGTACAACACATTCTAACAACAATATTACAATAGTATACCATAATAAGTCACTCTCCCATTCCCTTCAGACATCATCATCATCTCATATGATTCCATTTTACATGGGAAGACTAACACCTCCATATTTCTCACAATAATATAAATGGCACAAGATGGCCTTCTATATTGCATTGTAAATTCCACTATATTTTTATGACTAGATCTTAATGTACATATTTCAAATGTTTAGTTACTGTTCTCGTTGTAACTAACATTACATACTGTAAAAAATGTTTTTGTTCTTTTTTCACGTTAAGCGTTAATGAATGTAATATGTTTTTTAAACCGTGAACCGGTGTGAAGGCATCTGCCAAACCTCAATACATAAAAACATACAAATAAATAAATACATAAATAAATAAACAAGGCTGATAGATGATATCACCAAAATGAGACTCCCCGGTGTTAATACTATCCAAAAATCCCCAAAGGAACACACTGGTCAATTCCTATATCTCTTATCAATCAATAATCTGAAAATTTATTTTTAATTTTTAATTTTTTTTTTAAACTCCAAAAATTAAAACATATATTCACACTTTGGCTCTGCAGTTAACTGTCTGAGGTTTTCCCTCTCTCTTCAAAAGAAGTCTGTTCTTGATAGAAGAAAAATCTAATAATGGTAGTGTGAATATTGTTGATTTTTGGAGTTCCTCTGGTAGATAATATCAACATTTATAACAGATGAGTTTGCTATAAGCATTGATCCTACATACATGTCTCTCAATCATAATTGCATTTATTTTTGCCTGCCTTTCCAAAAAGAAACGCTCATGGTAAGCTTGCAGTAGTATTATTAATTCAGGTACAAGCCTCCAACCCAAAGGGCTTACAGTCTAAGTCAATACCTGAAGCAATGGAAGATAAAGTGACTTGCCCAAAGCTATAAATAGTGTCAGTGGGAGAAGCGGGTTTTGAAGTCTGGCTTCTCTGGTTCTCAGCTCACTGCTGTAACCACTAGGCCAAGCCTCCTCCTATGTCCAGCTATAAAAAACACACACACACATATACAGAGAAAAAAAAATGCTCTTCGGATTCTAAAAGTGGCCTTGGAAACATTCTTAGGCCGAGAAAAACATGCAAGGTTCAGTCATTTTCATGAGAGGAAGAGCGAGTGTGCTTTCTTACAGTACTTCATGCACCCATTCACATATTATGAATAAAACGAGGAGCGTGGGAAAGGAAATCTCTCCTTGTTTCGTCATGTGAGTGCTGAAAAACTATGACTATTTCAAATTCTTTTTCCCTAGCCTTTGTTTATAATGTTGGCTGTTATGGTTAAAGCTTTCTTACACTTGTGTGTCTCATTAATTCACAGGGAAATGCATGTATCAGATTGGCTAAGGCCTCTGTTCCAGTTTATAATCCTGGCATACACCGTGCTGTTCTCTCGCCCGTGCTCCCCAGCTGCCACTGACTGATCTCTCAGTCCCCGGCTTCTGCAGAGCAGCACAGGAACAGCTGTGTCCCCACAGGATGGCTGAGGCTCGGTGCCATTCCCTCGGCCTTGCAGCTCGAGTCTCACTGGCAAGGAGACTGCAGATTCTCAAGGCAGCCTACTGGCTGGTTTCCTCAGCCAGAGGAGATAAAGACCAGGATAGTCCTCATTTACTTTCCTCTCTCACACACACACACACTTTTTTTTTTTTCATTTTTAACTCTGGCATCTTCCTCTTTTACAGTACAAAGTTGCTTAGGATGAAAGAAAATCCGAAGGTCCACAAAGTCCAGCCTTAATCCGATTGCCTAACAGCTCTTTTTGGGCCAGTTGTACAGAGTGCTTTTATCCATAAACCCAAAATAGGAAAAACGTTTCAGTACAGCTGGCTGCCTGCTATACATGATAAATCTAGGGGAAGGCAAAACCTCCCCAACTGTGCATCTATAGCCAGTTTTACAGCAGTGAATACAATTCCTTCCTAACCCCAAGTACTATAAAGCTATAGATTACTCACAGAACTAGCACTTTGCCAAATGTGTAGCTATATCATATCTGCCTAGATCTTTTTCCTCTAAATGTTGATCTAATTTACTTTTGAACCAATTTGGTTTGTAGCCATACTGAGCACTGCAGTCCAAAATGTTCCATAGTTTCACCATCATGTAAAAATTCTTTCCTATGCAGGTTTATTTAAAACATTTATATGCCACACTGTTAAGAGGGTTTTAAAAAAGTTTTCCTATGAAGCTATTGTTCCTGCACTGCAAATGACACTGATAACACTTGTAAAAAAAAAAAAAAAAAAAGCCACATGTAATTACATAAAAGCAATACAAATGACAAGGCAGAACTGCTACGGTTGGTAGCAATTTTATATTATCAGGCTATGCAGGATTACTTAAAGGCAACTTGAACTACCCAAGAATTCATACATTTGTAACTAAAATGATTCAATACAAAAGGCACTTGAAGAGACTGGTTTCCTCATTATCTGTCAGCCTGCCTATAACTTTCAATTCAGCTGTTTGTCTCTGCAACCTTTGTTATTGCGGTTTTAACTTCATATCTAAATAACCAATAGACAAACAAATATAATGACTGGGACAATTGTTTTCACTTTACAACGCTTTATAGCTTTGAAAGCAAATACTGATATTGTTATCTAACCTACAGTTTACTTGTATACTTAACTATTATCACCCCATATTTCATTCAGCACGGACTTGATGAAAGAAGCATAGCTCTCAGAAGCTAATCAAAATGTCCATTAAAAAAAAATAAAATACTAGCTGCAACTTGTCGGCTGCCTTATTTTACCTTCCTCCCTCACACAATGCATTGCTTTCATCTGGGGACAGCTAAGCTCTAAAACGTCCTTTTGTATCTATGTTAAGGGCCAAGATCCTTAATGCCTCAGACATCTCCCTAGCGTATAATCAAACAGATGCACTGATCCATGCCAGACTCAACCTGGTTAGAAATGAAGTATTTCCATCAAGAATAAACTAGGAACTGGATTATATTTTTCCAATTTTACTCTTGCCTCTGTAGCGGTATCAACACTGCCACCGGTAAGCACCAATGTTACAGAGCTTGCTTGGATGTGTGCTTTCTTCCTCTTAAGAATCAACCTGCTGTGGGATGACAGCAACTCAAATCCTGGTCCAGTTATTCAACCACAGACTTACAACTGGAATAAAAATAAAAGGTTTGGTGCTCTGTTAATATACCATCTTGAGCCAACCTGTGGTAGAAGCACAGCACATTTATCCCAAGGATACTAACAAAGACGCAGACAACGAGTCTCATCTCATTCCTGGCTATGTCCATGCTGCTGACCATTTTACAGTCAGTCCCTAAAATATTTATCAGAGAGCATTTTGAAACTTGGTGCACTATTTTCTTGGAAAGATGAGCTATCTGCCCTGTAAATGCAGGTTTTGATTTCATGCCTGGTGTCTCTAATAAGATCCTGTCAAAAATAATTTTGGAATTAATCTGTCCACCTATGAAAAGAAAACCAACATTTCCCTCTGACCCATCAGCAGCCGCTCCAGAGCATGTAAGATGCAGCTTTACAACCACTTAACGAGCGATCACTCTTCAAATTTCAAGACAATCTTCATGCCATGTTGGTACATGAACCTCAACACCATGGACACAGGTTAGCCGGTTGGTGAGTGCGCAGAGATCAGAACCTACTCTCCCTGCTCCAATTTCAAACTAATTATTGCTCTCTCAGATTTACCATATGATAGGGGGCAAAGGCTGGTTGCCGCCATTTTGAAAAATGTCGTTGATAGGCCAAGAGCTAGGGAGTGCGCCAGGCTCCCATTGCACCATCAATGGGGGGGGAGGCTGGGGAAGGAGGCCAGGGTCTCGGATCCCGAGACCACCAGGGAATTATTTTCAAGGCAAGGGAGGGGGAGGGGGCCTTCCCTAGACCACTAGGAACATTTGTTTTGGAAAGAGGGGACCAGAGGGACATACTACAGTGGAAGGCAGGGTCTTTGGTAGGGGTAGGTAGTATTTATGCTACTGGGAGGGATTTGGGTGGGCAGTCACCATGTAATTTCTAAATATTTTTTTTTTATTTTTCACATTGTTTTTGCAGGGCCACCTCGATAGGCGGTCCTGGGATGGGCGGGCATCTACCAAGACTCCTGGGGGCCATTTGTGTATTTTAGGGGTGTGCATTTTGGCCCTCAGACCCTTTGACATGATGATCTCCCCAGTTGAGGTGGGCTGCCATTCTGCACATTGACGCAGTTTTGCCGTGTGATTTGTCATGTTTCTCCCCACAATAACAAAAAAAAATTGTGCAGCAAGACTGCTGCAATACTTTTTCAGGGAGGGGAAAATCATTATGGGTACCCCCCCTCCCCATGATATTTGCCTCCCCCTTAAAGTATTATGGCTTAGTAAATGATCCCCTTAGAATGTGAGCCTGTGGGGATAGAGAAATACTACAGAACATCAATGTAATCTGCTTTGAAATGCCTGAAAAAGTGGAATATAAATCAACTAAATAATAAACATAGTATTAGCAATTGCATTGTTTTATACTTTTTGAATCCCTTCATCATTAACAGTTATTGCAGTGGCAAGCTATACATTTTAAATAAACTATAAAAGAAATCAGTACATAAAAACATAAAAAAGCCAAATGAGCAGCCTAAATACAATAAAACCCTCAGATCAAAAAGCAGCTCATCAATTAAATCTATAAGTCACCTTAAAACAATTTATCAAATTAATACTCTAAAATGTCAAAAGCAGCCACAAAGAGCTAAGTTTTAAACAGTCTCTAAAAGATTAGATGTGCATTTTCTGCCTGTACACCCCTAGGAATAATTTTCCAAAGCGTAGGTTGCCACATAGGAAAAGACAGGATCTTAGTCAGCTTCAAGCCTTACAAGGAAGGAATAGATAAAAGCTATTAGCACTGATGATCTCAAGGATCGACCTGGCACATCATTTAGCAAGCATTCTGATCCCAAATCATCATTTAACTCTTTAAATGTCGAGCTCAGAATCGTAAACTGTGCTCGAAAGGGCAAAGGGAGCCAATGAAAATCCCCAACTCTTTATCTTTGAAATTTCCCTTAGACATCAATTGAGCCACAGCAATCTGCATCAACTGCGATCTTCAAATGCTCTTGGCTGGCAGACCAGCATAAAGGGGGTGACAGGAGTCTATAAGCATCAGGGCAAAACAATTTTTAAAGCACACACCCAGAGAGAAACGGCTTTAGTTGGCACGCCAGAGTGCGCTCTTGACAACAGTTGGAGATTCTGTCTTCCATACTTAAAGCAGAGTCCAGAATCACTTTAAGGCTCTTTAACTTGTAATTTCAAGCACTAAAATAACCTCATCCAATATTAATTCCATGTCAGCTTTATGTACTGCAGTTTTACTAACCCCCTAACACTTCTGTTTTATATGGGCTCTGCTTTAAATTTACTTGCTTTTATCCAGGGCCGGATATGGTACCCGTAGGGAGAGGATCGCGGATGATGGGTTTCGTGCCCAGAAATCGGAGCTCAATAAGAGAAATTCCAGCTTTTGGGCTCCATCAGAACTAGCAACCCAGGCACATGCCTACATGACCTATTCCTAAATCCGGTCTTGCTTTTATCAAAAAAAAGACAGCATGCAGAGAATTTGGCATAAAACTGCAAAGGTGGGATCAGAACCCAGCAGACAGTATAGCTGAATATCTGTATAAGCAAGAAAACAAATTCCAAAAAAATCTGATAACACGTAACTGGGGTGCAAATAAACATTAAACAGAGTGGGAGAAAAACACAGAGCCCGGTGGGATTCCACATCGTAGTGCTTAGATACTGAGACTCAGTCCTTCCAGGCAATCTTGTGTTCTCATCTCTAGAAACCAGCTAAGCCAATTGGCTACCTTTTCTTCTATACTAAGATCCCATAAGCTATGTTTTAGAGTTTCATAATCAAAACTATCAGAGGGCACCGTGAGATCTAAAAGAATCAGGAAATATTAACTTCCCTCATCTAAATCCTAAAAGCATCCACAAGAGCCACCAGCACCATCTCAGTGCTGAATCCAGAAGGAAAGTCTGACCAATACGGATCCAGAAAATCTAGATTTACTTATATATTTCAAATAATTGCCAATGCACTTTGTTCTATCTTACTGATGAAAGCAAAAGTAGGTTAGGGCAAGGGTCTAAACCTTTTGCATAAATTAGAATTAAGAGATTCTTTTTTTTTTTTTTTTTATTAGCCTGTACCATGGCATCTTTAAGTGCAATAGGCATATTTTGATTTAAAGAAGCATTTATTACAACAATTGTTTTAACAATGTCTCACCTGTAGACTCCGGTGCCTGTGTCAATCAAAGATCTAGTGAGCATACTGTTGATCTTAGTCTGGTAAGATGCAACCTGCTGTCAGTAGTTACAATCAAGCAAGGTAAAAATAAAACAGGAAGAGAGACAAAATTCAAAGCAGACATGGCATCCTCTGGCAATTCAGAGCATGGACAAGATACAATTTTTCCATATCACGCCCCCAATTGATCACAAAACATAGACCCAGAAGCAGAGGAATGAGCAGGAAAAGGGCATAATGATGCCTTACTCATTCTAAATAACTCTCCTGGGTCATTTTCTCCTTTCCCTATAGTGGCTGAAAAAAACATTTTCATTTAGCTGAATTACTGCTGTCTTGTAAACTTTGATTTGCTCAAGGCATTGAGCCGTATCTTCAACTGATTTTGACTTACACCGGCACCTTTTCAAACACTTGATTAAGAAGCTTTAGTAGATATAAGTGATCGGTGAACCATGAAGCAATCTTGGATGGGTGTGCAAGCATGTTCTATCAAGAGCTGAAAAATGATAAGCATCACCAAGTTTCAGATTCCAAGCATTTACAAGCTCGTTAACAGATCTCCCCTTCATCAGGAACTTTAAACACTGATTTTTTGCTTGGCACAGTCATATAAAATAGGAAACCCCAACAATCACGGAAACTATTATAAAGAATAAAATCATAGAACTTATAGAAAAACATGGTTTAATGGGACACAGCCAGCATGGATTTACCCAAGAGAAGTCTTGCCTCACAAATCTGCTACATTTTCTTTTTTTGGAAGGGGTGAATAAGCATATGGATAAAGGTAAACCGGTAGATGTGGTGTATTTGGATTATCAGAAGGCGTTTGATAAAGTCCCTCATGAAAGGCTTCTAAGAAAATTAAAAAGTCATGGGATAGGAGATAACCAGCTTGCAATCCGCAAAAGGACAAAAGGAAGGAAACAGTAGGATTAAATGATCAATTTTCACAGTGGAAAAGGGTAAACAGTGGAGTGCCTCAGGGATCTGTACTAGGAACGGTGCTTTTCAATATATTTATAAATGATCTGGAAAGGAATACGACGAGTGAGGTGATCAAATTTGCAGATGACACAAAATTATTCAGCATAGTTACATCTCAAGCGGATTATGATAAATTGCAGGAGGACCTTGCAAGATTGGAAGATCGGGCATACATACAGCAAATGAAATTTAATGTGGACAAGTGCAAGGTGTTGCATATAGGGAAAAAATAACCATTGCTGTAATTACACGGTGTTAGGTTCCATATTAGGAGATACCACCCAGGAAAAAGATCTAGGTATCATTAAAATCGTCAGCTCAGTGTGCCAGGACGGTCAGAAAAAACAAATAGAATGTTGAAATTATCGGGAAGGGAATGGTGAATAAAACAGAGGATGTCATAATGCCTCTTTATATCGCTCCATGGTGAGACCGCACCTTGAGTACTGTATGCAATTTTGGTTGCCGCAACTCAAAAAAGATGTAGTTGCACTGGAGAAGATACAGAGAACAGCAACCAAAATGATAAAGTCAATGGATCGGCTCCACAATGAGGAAAGGCTAAGGAAGTTAGGGCTGTTCAGTTTGGAGAAGAGAAGACTGAGGGGGGGGGGGGGGGGGGGGGGAGATATGATAGAGATCTCCAAAATCATGAACAGGTAAACGTGAAACGATTATTTACTCTTTCAGAAAATACAAGGACTCCATGAAGTTAGCAAGTAGCACATTTAAAACAAATGAGTAAAAAATAATTTTCTCTGAACATACAATTAAGCTCTGGAATCCGTTGCCAGAGAATGTGGTTAAGGCAGTTAGTGTAGCTGGGTTTAAAGAAGGTTTGGATAAGTTCCCGGAGGAGACGTCCATAAACTGCTATTAATCAATAGGGAACAGCCACTGCTTGTTGCTGGGATCTGTAGCATGGAATCTGTTTAATGATTGGGTACTTGCCAGGTTCTTATTCTGGTTTGGCCTCTGTTGGAAACAGGATGCTGGGCTTGATGGAACCTTGGTCTGACCCAGTATGGCAACTTTTATGTTCTTATGTAACAAGCATTACCACTGACTGCAGAATAAAACATTAAGTCTGAAATTTGTCCTGCTTTACAGGAGGGGTCAGACAATTTTGTAGTTCCTTTTGCAAAAAAAGGTGAGACGTCATTTTAAGCAAGTTTTAATGTTACTGAGGGAGGACATTTCATTCAAGGATTCTAAAATTCCTCCAGCACTTACCCTTTCCAGACTGGCACCAAGGTTGATGCTTCCTGTTCTGAGCCTTGACACTTCCTCCTCCTCCTCCTGGGCCCTGACTGCCAGCGTACGCCTCCTGGGCCAAAAATGCTGCCACTGCTGCTCCTCCCTTCCACCAGCCAAGAAAGTCCATTTTGCCCTAGGCGAGCAGCTTTACAAATCCCTGGTGTCAGACGAAAGGTGGAATTTCCCAGTGAAACATTTACTTTGCTAGCAGCTAACCTCCCTGAAAATCATTGCCAGAAGATGAACATGAAACTTTTGGGGGGGGGTTTCATGCTTCTAAACTTCGCTCTCGGGACAGATGCCGACGGGCAACACTGGAAACCGAAGCCTCGCCGTTCATCCGCTGAACGGGTGCAGCCTGCGCCTAAAGTACAGGATGCCCCATCGCAGAACGGGTACGACAGCACGGTCAGCAGCAGCAGCACAAGATTCATGCATACAGGGCCCTGCCAACACGCCTCGACCCTCCTGAACACGAGGGCTAGTCCCCTCTTTCTTCTCCTCGCCCTGACTTACGCCAGGGATTGGTGGCTCTCTCGTGGTATGGACATCTGTGGCTGCCGGGAACTCGGCCAAGACGGCCCATTTCGTATTCACAGAAGCCACCGAAAGGCTTTCAAACAGGCAGTGACCGTCGGCCCGAGCCACATCCGAACCAGTGGCCTGGAGAGCAAAATGTCTGCAAACTTGTGCTGATCCTTCCAGTTATTAATTCTCCACCCCCACCCCCCACAAACGCAAGACCGCTAATAATCGAGAACTCGTTACCTCTGGCTGCTGGCAATACATTTACCTGTGAAGTTCAGCTTCCGCTTACAGTGGACATGATCTGTCCTTAAATACTGATGGAAAACAAGCAAGCAGTGTTCTCTCCTTTTAAACAGGTTAACAGTGACCAGGAGTTTCCGATCTCTTACCACGTTCTTTATTAAAATGTTTACGCTAAATTAATTCATTGCATTTCTGCCTGCTCCCACCGAGATGGTTGCACTTGACAAATCAATTTTAAGAAGTCTTGACATTTCCACCCCTACAGCCCTCTCTCATTCCAGCTCCATTATCCTTCTGAACCTCAGCGCTGCGTCAGCGGCTACGGTTTTAATCCTTCCGCTCATCAGCAGAGTGCCTCCAAGATCACTTAAGACATTCACTAAGTGCAAGCTGCATCCTCCTGCCCACTCTACAAGATCTGATCATCAGACGAAAGGAAGAAACGGCACTATCGATTGCATTTCTTTTTGCTTCCTCACTTCTTTTTGTTAAGTTTCTTTAATCTACTTCCCTGCCGGAAGGCAAGCCAGCAACACAAACTGGCTGCGCTATGACTCATAACATCATATATTCGATAAGGACCAATTTCATCCAAGCCACGCGAGGAAGTTTTACTCTTCCTTGAAATGGTCGTTTCCAGAGATTTGGAGGCTTTGCAGGGCAGCAGATTTAAAAAAGTCAACAATCCATGAAGCACTGACCCATGTCAAGTGCCTGAAGACATGAGGTCTAGGCAACCTCTACCGGAAATGTCAGTCAAGGTGGTTTCATACACAAGAAAGGCTGCATATAAGTAATATTTTTGCCATGTAGCTTTTTGAAGCAACGCCTTTTATAAATACTACAATATACCTCAGGGAAGCTGTTCCCAAACTGTGAGTCAGGACCACAAACGGGGTTTACAAAATCAATGAATGGGGTTGACCAGAAATAGGGCTCTTCCTCCATCCCTCAACGTGTACCTTTGCGTCCCCTCCCTCTCTCCCATTTCTCTCTTACTCTGAAAGAGGAGCGGCCTAGTAATTAGAGCAAAGGGGTTGGGAACCAGAGGAAACCAGGGTGCAAATCCTGCTTCTCCCTCTGACATGGTTTGTGACCTTGAGTAAGTCATATCGCATCCTGTCGTCTTAGGTATCCACTTTTGACTGCAAGCTCTTTGCCTCATGGACTTATATCTGAATAAATATCACCGCTGTACAGCAGGGTGTACATGCAGTAATGCCGTGCACAATGATGAGAACCATTATAACATTTTAATAAGAAAGAATGTAAAGAAATGCCAAATGTCCAACATTCTAGCAGGAAAACATCAGCAGAGGCAAAGGATTCGTTATACCACATTCAGTTATGATTACATGAGGGGAAAAAAAAAAAAGTCAGAACATCATAAGAAATGCTATACTGGGTCAGACCAAGGGTCCATCAAGCCCAGTATCCTGTTTCCAACAGTGGCCAATCCAAGTCACAAGTACCTAGCAAATGCCCAAACATTAAATAAATCTCAAGCTACTATTGCTTATTAATAGCAGTTTATGGATTTTTCCTCTAGGAACTTATCCAAACCTTTTTTAAACCCTGTAACACTAACTGCCCTAACCATATCCTCTGGCAATGAATTCCAGAGCTTAACTATGCGCAGAGTGAAAAATAATTTTCTTCGATTTGTTTTAAATGAACTACCAATACCAGAGAAAATCCTTAATCCTTAACTTTTCTAGCAGGATTATTCCAAAAATTCAGACACTCAAGCTGCTTGTGCACCAGATCTGAATGCGCTCAAGGTCAGATGGACCTTTTTCAAGACTACAGCGAGCGATTACGTGCGCAGAAATAAAACAGGGCACTCCCAAGGAGCACAGGATTTCAGAGAGAGGAAAGAAAACCAAAACCCTTTTAATATGGTACGTCACCCTGCCTCCCTGATGCGGTCCACTGGCAGTCAAGCAGAAGGTGTCACAAAAAGGCAACATGGTGTGCATCCCAACGTGACAGAAGAAAAAAAAGTGAATAATAGTGTTAACGGTGCAGCATATGCTGCTTAACAGGTGAATTTTCAAAGGAGTGACGCGTGTAAATGTAACTTAGCTTTTTACACTTGGGACGATTTGGTTGAAAAGTCAGTACAGTGTTTTTATTAATTTCTATGCTTTTTAAATAGGAAAAAAAAAACAACCAATGGCCAATCAGGAACAGGAACAATAGTTACATTAGAAAAAGGAGCAGAAAAATAATATTAAGAAAAAAACTGAAGTTAAACACCCTTCCCATAATTTAGGAATGCGTTTGGCGGGAAGGAGATGGGTTATCATATAATGGGAGCAATTTTCCCACTGCTCACTTAACTTTTAACCACAGACCTTTCACCAATTTGTTTAGTTAAAAGACTTATATCCTGCATCTTCCAGAAAACAGTCATCCAGTGCGGATTGAAAACAAATATATAATCATAAAACAAATACATCAAATAAAAAACATAAAACATCACAAACCAATACATAAAAGCAGGTTAAACAATTTACAAAGTGAAAATGTGTATAGACATACTTTCACTGCAAAAACTGCCTGAGGAAGAATAAATGCAGACACCTGCACCTCCCTTTTCTGTGCATCTTTCCCCTACTCCTATAACTAGCCCACATGTATTTCTGAAAATTACAAAAAAAAAAAAAGTGCATGCGTTGTTTCAATCTCTGCCTCCGAGAACACTGCTACTGAATACGGGTAAACACGCAGGGCCGTGGAGCCACGCGTAAGCTTTTACCTACACGCAGGATGGGAAATTTTCAAAAGAGCCCAGCTCCATGGGTAATCACCCACTGCTATACCTGCAGAGGGGCTTTCAAAAATGTATGTATTTTCTTCTTATGATGACAAATAAAAAATTTAAAAAAAAAAAAGTCCTCATCAAGAAAACAGACTTCTATCATATCCTTCCCGAGCCAGAGAGTTTAGAGAATTTCATCCCCACTTACCTTAGTTCACAAGCGGATACTTAGATTATAGACACAGCAATTGCGCTAATGGACCGATTTCCAACCCAGCTCTAACCATTTTTTAATCTTTATTTTTGGAAGCGCAAGTCACATACAGCGGGACTTAATGCCAGGTGAACAACATACATTTATTATATAAGATGTTTCTTATTATATAAGAAACATCTTATATAATAAGACCTCCCATGACACCACATTATGATGTATCTTTACATCAGGGGGTGGGGGTTGTGAATGAGTACCTCTACCTGTCACAATTATAAAAGCTGCCCCCAGTAATTGCAACCTCTTGTGCTAATCCTTGCCAAAAAAAAGCTTTGCAAGTCTTCATATCTTGCTTATATGTCTTTGTGCAAAGCTGTTACTTTCTCCATAGCTGCCACCTCCCATAAACTGTGAAAACAATCTGATCTTCTCTGGGGTTTTCGGGAGAGGAAGAGGGAAAAATTTCCAATAATGGGCCATGCCACACCCTGCCCTCCCCTCCCCCCCCTTTTGTGGCCTTTTCTTCTAATTTGTTATGAGTCTGGGCCAATGATGCTCGTCTGAACTTTTTATAGCATCGGCGGTGCAAGTGGCACCAATCCTGAGCAAAGGGGCCTTTAATTCTGTAAACTTTCACCTGGATATCTGACGATATTCAGTCCATGGAAGAGATATTCTGACCAGCTCCAGGAAGGGGAGATGAATAGTCAATTCTGTACTACAGAGATTCGATCCTGTGCATAATTTTTTGCACAGCTCCGCATGTCGCAGAACAGAGGCCAAGGCAGCCCAAATGCAGGACTGAAAGGCAGTGCCCCTGCAGGTTGGTTCCACAACTCTACGCTACCACCTCAAGTCAATGATGGGAAGATTCTGGCCTTCTTGTATCACATTAACTACTTATTTACTTGGAAAACATGATTAAAAAGAAAAAAAAGTTACTTTGAAAGTATATAAAGAACTTGTTTCTTAAACATATAATTAAGATCAGGAAACAATGGTGAAACAGAGGGAAGCTGAGGATACAGAAGGAACTCGTGCAACCGGGGTTGCCAACTTTGTATCAAAGATAAGAAAGTAAGAACATAAACAGTGCCATTCTGGGTCAGACGAGTGATCCATCGCGCCCAGCATCCTCTCCCCGTCAGTGGCCAGTCAGATCCCAAACAGGAAAGCCCAGGCCACGCTGCTCACTTCCAGAAGCGGGAGGCAGAAACACCTACGGCTAATGGTTAGAAATGTATCCAAACATTTTTCAAACTCAACTAAACTACTAGCCCTGACCCCATTGATCTGGCAGAAAACCCCTTGGTTTTAAGCTGTGCAGGGACTGAAAAAATACTTTTTAGAATTTGGTTTAAACCTATGAGTTAGTTTAATGGAAAGCTCATATAACTGTTCCCTATGCCTAACTCCGAGTTTGCCTTTTCCAGGACATTAATGAATGCGTTAAACATTGGTCCCAGTACAGATCCCCACAGCACTCCATTTGGAAAACTGACCATTTGTCCTACTCTGTTTCCTAGTTTGTTTGTTTTTTTAACTTTTTATTTCTAGAAATTAAAAATAAATACAGAAATCCCAAGAAACATTCATAAGCAAACACAAAAGAAAAAAAACAAAACAAAACAAAGAATTTCGACATGTAGTCCACCATTTCGGAAGGAGAGAAAAACAGAGCACATTAGGAGATTAGGAACAAAATAGGAAATTACACAGTGAAAGGTATAACAGAAAACCTGGGCATCCCAATTACTCTAACGTGCTCCTTGCACCATCCAGTATTATCGACCCACATGCGGCCTGATTTTAAAAGGGCCATGCGTGTAACCCCCATTACATGCCGAAGTGCCAGGCCCTGCAAAAGGGCCAGGCCGGAACAGCGTCATTAGCCGCTGTCCTAGGGAAGCGCGCGCCGCACAGGCAGCTGGCCAGCACGCGGAGATTACTTCTGCTCCCAGGGAGCAGTAAGTATGAAAATAAAAAAGTTAGAGATAGGTATGGTTAGGTTAGGGGTCAGGGAGGAGGGGTGTAAGAGGTAGGAAGAGTAGGGTTAGGGATAGGAAAGTTCCCTACCAGTCCGCTGCTTAATTGGAGAGGACTGGGAGGGAGCTGGGGGGAGGCCCGATTGCGTCACTGTGCATATTTTGCTTAAAATTTCCCCCCCCCTCCCCACGTGTGCGAGTCGTTGGCTGCCCACACATGCAAGCAGCCATTGGAATTTATAACATGCGCGCACCGGCACACTCATGTCAAAAAAAATCGGTGCGCTGTAACCGCGCGCCCAAGGATGTGCGCGTGCAAGACTTAAAATTGACCCTTTAGTTTCTTCAAACCTAGAAAGGATCCTAATTGTTCAGGAGCAATAAAAAAACCATAAACTTGAGCATAAGTAACCAAGCATTTACAGGGATAATGTAAAAAAAAAAAAAAAGGAAGCACCTAAGGCGCGAGTTCTTTGGCACGTAGACAAAAACACTCTCTATTTTTGTTGAGTTACTTTTGTTCCATTAGGAAAACCCCAAATACGTGGACCTATAAATTTCTCACTTATGTTCCGGAAATCCAAGCACACGGACCCTTCTCTAAATCCTGCCTAAACACAAATGACACAAACCAAGGAGATCTATCAGCTGCTTCATAATCCGATCTTTCCAAATTGCCACTGCTATTAATTGCATCAGTAGCATGGGATCTTCTTGGTGTTTGGGTAATTGCCAGGTTCTTATGGCCTGGATTGGCCACTGTTGGAAACAGGATGCTGGGCTTGATGGACCCTTGGTCTGACCCAGTATGGCAATTTCTTATGTTCTTATCTGTAAAATCTAAACTATCTCTGGACGCTGTCATCACTATCTCCCCACATAAAGGCCTCTTTCTCACAGGGAGGGATAATAAACCATGTTTGTATGAGGGATAGCTTCAACCAATATAGAAAGGATATCCTGTCGACCATCTCTTAAAACACTTCCACAGGAGATAACTCTTAGCTTGGAAAAATGTAAAAAGTGCAGATTAGATTTTATCTTGTATCAAAGCGGCATTCATCACTCATCTCACCAAGCTCTTTATGAATTCCCTCAAACTCTCCCCAAACTCTTTAGAGACAGCATCTCTTTATTAGCAATTCATTTAACATCACCAACCTGAGTAGAAATATCATTCACAGCAAAGTTTATCATAGCATCTAATCTTGCGAAGGCAGCCCAAATGCCATCCAAAGTACCCACCGGGAGAGGAGGAAAGGACCTGCATTCTGGAACAGACATGGCAGTCAAAGATGTCAACTTGGGACCCACCACAGGGCTTTTCTTCTACCTGCAAATTCCCAGGGAATGAAGAAATCGGATCTTTAAGCCTCTCCCCTCTACTGACGCTACTCCTGCTCTCGCCACTCTCTCAGCCCCTCCGTCATCATCCAGCGATGAACCTGCCTGGGGGCCCAAGGACGGAGAAACGGTGCAGCAGAATCTGGAGGGGAAAGTGACTGCTTCTCCAGAACCGGCCCAGCTCTCCTGCACCGGACATGGCAACGGAGAATCCCCTCCACGGTTCCCAAGCTGCGCTCAAGAAATCGATCTAAGCCTCTGCTGAACTAAATGTGTAGACGCCTCTGCAGATTATACTCTCAACTTCTCTTTATGTTTAGGTGGCATTTCTACTGAACAATTTTATAAAGTACGACAAAAAAGAGAAGTTGAAAAAGGGGAAAGGAGAGTAGCTGGACACAGAAAGAGCAATCACACTCCTCCCATGCAGCGTTTCCTAGCTTTTTACCAGTTTCCAAACTACAATAGGACATTGCCTCCTATCCTCCCATGGCATTTTTTTTTTACTCTCTCTCATGAGGGGCTGTCAAATGCCTTGTGAAAATCAAGGTATACTATATTGACCGGCTCACCTCCATCCACATTTATTTACACGTCAAAAAATTCTAGCAGATTGGTAAAGTATGACTTCCCTTTGCTAAATCCATGTTGGCTCTTCTCCATTAGTAGATGTCTGTCTATTTACATTTAAAACAAAATTGGAGAAAGTATTTTTTCACTCAATGCCCAAACTGTTAAATTTGTTGCTGGCGGACATGGTCAAGCCGACTAGAATAGCTTGTATTTTGTATTTGTGTTTGTTAGGCATTTATCAACTGCCGATACCGAAGCCCAAGGCAGTGAACAACCATACCTAATTAAAATGCAGTACGCCAACATAAAAAAAAAATAAAATGTATCAAACAGGAACAATTATGACCAGAAGTCCAGTTCAAGCAACATTAACCTGATTCATAGATCAAACGCCAGCCTAAGCAAACGCGTTTTAAGAAGCCCAGTAAAGGTCTCGGTACAACTCGATATCCACAGCGTGTAAGGTAAAGAGTTCCACAGAGAAAGCCCGCGGCTCTCGTTTCCATAAAGCGTGGTGGCCGCACAGAAGACATTACCTAGTAGTCCTCTCTGAGAGGACCGCAAGGGCCAAGATGGATTATAAATTCTCAGAGGAGCATTGATCCAAGGAAGAGAATCTATCAAGTGCAATTTATGGACTAAGGTAAGTACTCTGTAGGTCACTCATGACCGGCCTGGCAGCCAGGGTAGGTCCTCCAGCACAGAGCGCCCAGAGATAAGCCTTGCAGCTGCATTCTGCAGCATCCGAAACGACTTTAAAGCTGCCGCGAGAAGGGGTTAAGACAAGCTCCTGGAAGAAAAGTCTATAAACCATTATTGGCACCACTTACCCTGGGAGCGAGCAAGAAGGAATGGATCCTCTCAGGGTTTAATTTGTAGACAAAAATGAAGTGAATTGTGGAATGGGGGAAGTGAGGGGAGGCGGAGCAGGGCCGGGGGACAAAGGCCCATTGCAAACTCCCTCGCCTTCCCAAGTGAATCCGTTCTTCACCCTCTTCCTCCTTATCTTCATGATCCTCCTTCCTCAGCCTCAAGCCATTCTTCACTTGAGTACAGGTGGGCAAAGGGTTGAGCACTGCTGAGGGATCACTGGGATAAAGAGGAGGAAGAGGGCAGAGGGAACGGGGCCTTTTATCTCTATCCTCCTCCTCAGGATCCTGGCCCTCCATTCCCAGCCCCCACTATGAATTCTCCAACGGTCCTTGCTCACCTCCCCCTCCCCAGCGATCTTAGGGGCCCCAAATCTCAACCCACTCTCTGGTAGCCCTCGAGCCCTCTCCTCTTCCCCCCTGAAAAGTTAGCCTCTCCAGCAACTCTCCTCTTCTCCGTCCTTAGCCAGTAAGGCACAGGCTTCTGTCCTGTGGGATGAGGGCAGAATGGCATACACCATCCATTCTCTTCAGCCTTCTCCGACTGGTGGTGGGACTGGAATTCAAAAGCACGGCCTGCTCTTTGCCTTCTCAGGGGAGGAAAGAAGCCAGCAGCATGTACGTTCTCCTTCCCCTTCTATCCCCCCTCTCATTCACTCTTTCCCCATCATCACTCACACCTCACCCGCTCCCCTCACTCTCAATCCACAGTACCTTTCATCCTCCCACTCGCTAGCTCCCCCTCTCCTTATCTACCCATAGCCCCTTCAATCTGCTCATGCACTCTTTTGCCCTCCCACATCCTATCTCATTCCTCCCCCCCCTATATATGCCCACCCTCACTCTCCTTTCCCTCTTTGATCACTAACTCTCACTCTTCCACATCCCACAGTATGGTCACTGGGGCAAACATGACAAGGCCCAGGAAGCCAGCACGATAAGCAACAACGGGGCCAGTAAACCAAGACACCAGTGGCGGCAGAAGCAGTGAGGCTGGCAGGCATTCACCCTGTGTGTCTTCAAACTTGCCCATTTTCCCCTCACAGCCTCCTCAAAGGTGCGGGGAAATCCCACAAAAATGAAGGCCATGTGGCCGCCCCCATCTCAGGGTAAGCAGCTCTGCTTCCTCCAGTGGCTAGAGGACCAGAAATGATCCAAGCCACTACTGGCTCCGCTCCATTTCTGCAGGGGACCCATAACCAGCTTGGACTGGTCGGTTCTACTCTGCTTCTTCGGGTGCTGCAAACAAAAAAGGAGGCAGAATGCTGTTCAGGGTTGTTCCACCAGAAATAAAACACTAGGTAACAGATAGAAAGAGGAGTTGAATTAATAAGTCTAAAAGTTGTAAGCTAGGGTTGAAGCCTTGATAACTAGTGCTATGCTCACAAATTTCAAACTTATGCTAATTCAACCTCTTTTTGTGTCTGTTCTTTGCTCTACAGTAGGGATCCCCTAACGCAGTCCGCAAGAGCTGTAATCCAGTTGGGTTTTCAGGACTTCTGCAATGAATATTCATGAGATCTATTTGCATACAATAAAGGCAGGTCAAGCAAAGCTTACGTATATTGACTGTGACAATCCTGAAAAGCCGATTGGGTTGCAGCCCTGGAAAACAGCGTGGTCCTCTCTGCTCTATAGAATCTGCTTCAGGATCACCCCTTCCCCGAACCTGGATTAGAAAGCAGAGTGGCTGTTTTCTTCAGGTTCATTCCCCTCCTGCAGGCTGCCTGGATGGTTGGGCCCGGAGCAGAAGACCTCTGCTGCACTACCTGTTAAATCTAAAAAGAAGTGGTGGAACTTCATGCTTGAAAATTAAGCCCTAGATCTGCAGTTTGGGATCTGCCGCATACTTGGGGCCCAGATAGGCCACTGTCAGAGACAGCATGCTGGGCTCAATGAACTTTTGTTCTGACTTAGCATGGCACTTCTTGCGCTCTCAACAATAGCTTCTACTATTCTGCCTGGCACCAGCAGCAGCAGGCTCATTTGGTCTATAGTTTTCTGGATCCCTTTTAAAAATGGAAATTGATAAGGGGGATTAGATTTGAAATAGATGGGGGGAGGGAGAAGTGCACTAGCAGGACCTTCTGAGATTATGATTGCTGATGGCACAGGTTTTTTTCCTACAGTTAAAAGGACATGAAAACATCTGAATTCTGTATAGGCTGCCACCTATTTAAAAATTATCCAAAGAGCATTCAAGATCTCATGGGTTCCTTTCTCAGAAGTGGCCTATAAGGCCTTCAGAGCTCAACTGCATCATCTTTGGATTTGTCTGAAGTCTGGCCAATAACTGAACATCCTTGAGCGTGTCCAGTTTTCTCTAGGTCAGTGGTTCCCAAACCTATCCTGGAGGGCCCCAGCCTGTCGGGTTTTCAGGATATCCACAATGAATATGCATGAGATACATTTTCATGCATTGCCCCCATAGCATGCAAATTTTATCTCATGCATATTCATGCAGATATCCTGAAAACCAGACAGGTTGGGGGGTCCCCCAGGACAACTAACAGCTAGCCCTCTGAACAAAAAAACCACAATCTAGTAAAACCAAATTACATTAAAACTGAAAAAATTGTATACTTCATGCTAATAAAAATATTTCTAAAATCATAATGGTAACAAACGACTAGGACTTGTCTAAAACAAAATAAAAGTGTGCCTTCGAAATAGTGAATCCTTTCATAAAATTGTGCAGGATTGCACACAGGGCTACAATCTCCCAGGGTCAAACTGGCTGCTTTTTTTTTTTTTTTTTAATCTTCTGTCCCAAAGTACTGTGGGATTTGCAGTACAGTTTCAGCTGGGGGGAGGCGGACAAAACTGCTATGAATGTTAAAAACTGTGCTACCAAATCGCCTTCTAGCTACCTGGATTAAAAAAAAAACCAACCAAAAAAAAAAACAACCCTACAAAATGATTATTTATGTAGAGCTAACCTTCCGTAAAAGGAGGATCGCCATAAAACAGCTGGGAGGAAATGTAAAGTGGTAATTTGTGCGAAAGCCACCCAAGTCTCATGCCACTAATTCTTTCAGTACAGGCTCAGATTTACAGCGGCACGCACACACAGAAATGTGGCCAGACACAATGCTGCAAGATAAGCGGAGGCAGCATTCCTGCGATCCCACCCAGAGGTTTGCCCGTGCATTCGCCGGCCCGTGCACGCTTACTGTACCCTTCCCCCCCACCGGACACGGACTTCCTTCAGCCCTCTTCGCTCGCGCTAGGGTCTTAGGTATCCATCACACTGCATGCACCACAGGTGGGCTCTTCTGGTGAGGGGGGAATCCTGCTTCCCCCGATCAGAGGCTGAAGTCCTGGAGGGCCTGCCCCTGAAATGGGCATCCATCCTCAGCAAAGCTGCAACGGCAATGAAGGATGCAGCGCATCCCGGGCAAGAGGCAGCTTCCAAGCTCCGAACGCGAACCCGGTGACCCCTCCTGGGCTTTAATCGCTGCATAAAAACAGCAAGCACTGGGGCATCATCTGTCCCGCTCCGAGGGGCAGGGACGAAATGGATTGCGACAAGTGGTAGTGCCGTCTATTTTAAGATCCGAGGAGATGTGTTCATTTACTCTTGGGGTGTTTCTTTTGCATTATTCCATCTTTAAAAAGTATTCCACCAAAAATAAGATCAATTGTCCAAAAGACACCTTCATATTATTAATTTGCACTAAACTATCCATTTCTATCGGCTTTCGCAAGAACCCGAGATATCAGTCTTTTGCTTCCTGCATTTGCTTTAAAATCGGTAACAACAAAAGAGAGGGGGGGACGGTTAGCGATTCAGGGAGCCTACTGCGTGCACAACGGTCGCACAGAAATACCCAACCCCGAGGCAGCCCCGCACCTGAAATAAGCGGCCCCAGGCGAGGCAGGGGCCGGAGAACAGCTGACGGCAGAAATTGGAGCAGCGTACACTTACTTTGCTCGGTATGGGGGGGAAAGAGCGGCGGAGCAGGCGCCCGTATAGTAGTACCGGCAGCGTGAGCTTCCTCCACCCTGGGTGCACGGTGCGGCGCGCGCGCGGGCACCACCCCCTCTCTCGCGCTGAGGGGGGGGGGGTGAAAGGAGTGACGCCCGCGAGCTCCGCTCTCTGTGGCCGGGCCACGCCCCCCTTCGCGCGAGCTAGGGTAACCGATCCCGAAGTCTTCCCGCGCGGCCGCCGGGCACTTCCGCGAGAAACTCCGGTATCTCCCGGCTGTATAGCCTTCGGATTCCAGTTACTCGTACCCGCGTCTCCAGGGGGAAGAAAAAAAATCACAGGGTGGCTTTGTCTCGGTTTTTGGAAAGAGGCCCAAAGTTACCCCCGCCCGACACACACTTTTAGGTTTTATTGTCCGTTCCCAACACAATTTTAGACAGTTTTAAGTTTGAGCTCCTGCGTCCCCCTTCCAAATACTTTTTTTACATAGTTGGTCGCTGAAACCTGATTCTAAAGAGCCTTCTAACAGAACAAGCAGCAAAGTCTCGGCGAAGAATTACTCACCCTTTCCCAAAATGCACAAGGGTGGCTGCTGAGAGCATGCAAAAACATGCCGGGTCATGCATCTGGGAAATAGAAATGCGGGAAGAGTACGTGATGGGGGTGAAGCTCTGATGGTCACCTGCAAAGTGAGGGATCTGGGTATGAGCTTATGATTTCAAGATTGCCACAGGGTGAAAGGTAGTGGGGGCGAGCTGGAGGAATGCTAAGGTGCATTGGGAGAGGTATATAACCAGCAAAAAAAAAAATGAGGTGATAATGTGTCTATACACGTCTCATCTGAGCATTGTGTCAAATTCTGGAAACTACAAGAAGATTATAGGTATTCCAAAAGAGGGGTATGAAAATGATGCTACATCTGCACCATAAACTGCCTAGAGAGCTCTTGTGTAGCAAATGTGGTTCTCGTAAGACACTTAAAATTAACAAAGGCAAAATAAAATATTTATATGACTGTTATCATAGGTTAGTAGTTTTCAGTTACCAAGATTTGCCATGTAAGCTTTTGCATTTTTACTGCAGATTGATTATGCTACCATAATAGAAGCCAATCAACAGTGCAAAATTTCCAGACTTGCTGCTGCAGCGTTTGACACTGGGTGTTGCCTGCACCTTCCAGTCTGCCATAGTCGAAGCTGTCAGTGGTTTGTTTACTGCCAGTATATGTCTATGTTTGTCCATAGTTTTCCGTATATTTGGGATTGTAAACATTTATGAGAATCACATCAGATTTTTTTTTTAGGATGGAAGAAGAGTATAAGCAGAAACAACAATATGATGGTGAAAACAGAACTTTCTTATTTAAATTGAAAAGCATGTATTTTTTTGTTTCACATATGTTTCATATCCTACACTTGTCTAATGTAATTCAGATTTATGAATCTGCTGTCCTCTTTTGCCATTAACTATGGTTACCTTGATAGGGAACTTAAAAAAAAAAATACTGAATTCAATACCTCAAAAAAGCAAAATGGAAAAACAGGACTAAATGTTAAATTATCTAAGAAATGCAGGCCAGGATGCTATCCTCCTCCAAGTGGCTTGGAACTTTGATCTTATGAACAAGAGCTTACTCCGAAGGTGAGTTTCCTAGTGTGTAGCCAGATGGACTCAGGACCCGTAGGTTATGTGCTCTTCTGCCAGCAAATGGGAGACGGAGTCAGATTTCAAACCTGACGTCACTCTAGATATACCCCTGCAGTAACCCCAGCTCTTCAGTATCTCTCCTTCTCCTAGCAGATGCGGACACTATCCCACACACTAGAATAGTGTTAAGAAGAAAAAGAAAACTTTTACTTTAAAGAAGATCGAGCCCCGCTCTCCTGCGGTGAAACCTAAGGGTCCCTCCCCCAGTTGAGAATTCCTGAGGTGATTTCCAATATCCCTCAGAGGTGTGCCTTGGTCTGGTAGCCGGTTCCTGGCGTGGCCATAGCCCCTAGAGTGGCTGAAAGGCAGCAGGTGCACAACCGAGCGCAGCGGTGAAGTTAAAGCCCTCTCCCCCCCGCAGCTGGAGACTGTCCCGGCACTCGATTGATAAGCGCCGAGACCAGGTAAGCAAAAAAACTTTAAATTCAGGTTTCCGGTCTCCAAGGCTCGGATTGCCGTACCGATTCTGTTTCTCTTCCAGCGTGGTAAAAGGGAGCATGATCGGGTTGAGCAGTCCTGGCCGGGTTAGGCCCCGATCCGGTGCAGGGGTCCACATGGAGACCTGCGGAGGCATCGGCGCCATATTCCCTTCTCAAACGGCAGTACGCGCGGGGCAGGCCGGGCGGCCGATGCGCCTAACTTGCGAGCGTCCAATACAGACGAGCGCACAACCGGGCCGCATGCATATCTGAGGGCACCCCGTGCGCACAAACTATACACACAGCCACATTTACAACTACATGTACGCATTGAAACTAGAGGCAATGGCACTGGCACCCAAGAAGGCCAGAAGGCACCCTCTTTGCACAGCCTGCCACTTAAGAGCCACGCAGCCTGAACTGGAGTCCTTCCTGTGTCAACATTGCGATGAAGCCCAAGGGGAACAAAAGCCTGGCCCCTCACTGTCTGGTGATGGGTCCGGAACTACTACATATGATAGCTCCCCAGATCTATGCATCTCTAAGATGGCTTCTCAACAAGAGGGCACCTCAGAGGCTCCTACTCCGACTCCCCCTGGGATTAACATGGACCCAGGAACCTTCTCCTGGTTAAAATTTTTCCAAGGGCTGCAAGCCTTCGTTCAGGCGCAAGCAGCCCCGGCTGCGCCCCAGACTCAACCCATTCCGGAAGCACAAGACCGCGGCCCTGCTCGGATGCCTCGAGACATGCCTCGCCTAACCAAGATATAAAAAGAAATAAGCTCAGAGTGATCCGGACCGACTTTCAAGGTAAGAGGCGAAGTGGCCCGTGTCACCATACCGGGTAGGAAGTCCCCATGGACCGAGGAAAGCGTCAACAGAGGAGTCAATGGACACATGGGGATTCTATACTGTTTCACGAGATCCTGCTGAATAAAGTTTCCCCCAGCGCCAGGGTCCACTGGCGCCTGAGTGGAAAAGCAGGTGGAGCAAAGTTCCAAGGAGGCGGGTAGTAGGAACAAGGGAAATATAGTGAAACCGAGGGTTAATGATTCTGACATTTCCCGATGTGGGACTCGTTCCCTCTTCTCTGGACACTGAGACAGTGAGTGTGTGGACTTCCCACAGTACAAAGTCCAAATTGAAGGCGACGGGATCTCTCAGCAGTCGTGAGACGACCATGGCCAAGTTGCATCGGTTCTTCAGAGGGTAAAAAATGATCACCGTCCGAAAAAGGTGGTTCCTTGGTGTGAACCCGCTGAGTGGAACCATTCTCCTGGGCCCGCTCTTGGAGTCGACGATCAATTTTCCCTGTGAGGTTGATAAGCCCTTTGAGGGAGGTAGGAAGTTCCCGGGCTGCAAGTTCATTTTTAATTCGAGATGCCAGCCCATCTAAAAAAAATGGCGTGTAAGCTGTCCCCCTGCCAGTTTAGTTCCGTGGCCAGGGTTCGGAATTCAATTGCGTAATCATTTAGGGAGCAAGACCCTTGCAGCAGGTGAAGGAGATCGGTACCCATGGCAGGGAGTCTACCAGGTTCTTCAAAAACCTATTTAAAGGCCAAGACAAACCGTGGAAGGTTCGAGAGTAGAGGGTCAGAGTGCTACCACAGGGGAGAGGCTCATGCCAATGCCTTGCCATCCAACAGGGATAGGATGAAGGTCGTCTTGACCAAGTCATTCAGAAAAAGCGCCGACTGAAGGGTAAAATGCATGTGGCATTGGTTCAAAATTCCCCGACACCGCTTCGGGTCCCCCGAGTAGCGAGGTGATGCCGGCAAGGGAATGACTGCCTGACTGGGATCGGAAGCCAGGACGGTGGTGGGGCATTAAACTGAGTCATGGAGTCTTGACGGGCAGCAAGAAGATTCACATCTGCTGCTACCAGTTCCAAAGTCGACTGTAGATTCTGGAGCTTCAAAACAAAGCCAGGAACGGACTTCAGCGCAGCCAATTCCACCGGTTGAGAATCTAGTCGAGTTTTTAAGCGCTCAATAGAGGTAGCCAGTGCTTCCAGGAATCGTTGCTGCTCCTGGATCTTCTGGCCCAGGCCCAGAATGGCCTGGAGAGCAGAATGGCCTGCTTTTCTGTACTTCGTTTTTAAAGTAAATAAAATAAAATAACTTGGCAGACCGCGGAGTTATGAAAACCGAGGCCGAGTTTACCGGCGTCCGTCTTCATAACCGGTAGCCGCGGCAGATCGCGTTAAGAAGGAGGCGCTAAGGTCGCGTAAGCGACACTAGCGCCTCCTTCCTAGTGCGACCCCCCCCTAATTTCCATATTGCATGGAGCCCCCCTTGCAGGCACCATGCATGTACAATCCCAAATCCATTACAAAGTCTTAACATTAATACATTCCTCTCTCCATTCCTACAACCCTGGCCTGGTAAGGACAGCGCTTCTACCATGCACACCACAGCGATCACTAAGATCTCATAATAAATGATTACTAACTGTGCCATCAGTACAGAATACACACCGGACAAAAATAAGAGAGCATATGTTCTCCATAGCAGGCCCTATACTTTGGAACTCTTTGCCTGAGACTCTGCATCTGACAACTGAAATGTGGTTATTTCAAAATGCATATAACCTAACTTAACCTTTTCTTAAATCAGTACTTGTTCCTACATGGACAAATTCATTATGAACCTAACTTCTGAGACTGGAAAATTGGGCATCAAAATGGCAGATGAAATTTAATGTGGATAAATGCAAGGTGATGCATATAGGGAAAAATAACCCATGCTATAATTACATAATGTTGGGTTCCATATTAGGTGCTACAACCCAAGAAAGAGATCTAGGTGTCATAGTGGATAACACATTGAAATCGTCGGTTCAGTGTGCTGCGGCAGTCAAAAAAGCAAACAGAATGTTGGGAATTATTAGAAAAGGAATGATGAATAAAACAGAAAATGTCATAATGCCTCTGTATCACTCCATGGTGAGACCGCACCATGAATACTGTGTACAATTCTGGTCGCCGCATCTCAAAAAAGATATAATTGCGATGGAGAAGGTACAGAGAAGGGCAACCAAAATGATAAGGGGAATGGAACAGCTCCCCTATGAGGAAAGACTAAAGAGGTTAGGGCTGTTCAGCTTGGAGAAGAGACGACTGAGGGGGATATGATAGAGGTGTTTAAAATCATGAGAGGTCTAGAATGGGTAGATATGAATCGGTTATTTACTCTTTCGGATAGTAGAAAGACTAGGGGGCACTCCATGAAGTTAGCATGGGGCACATTTAAAACTAATCGGAGAAAGTTCTTTTTTACTCAATGCACAATTAAACTCTGGAATTTGTTGCCAGAGGATGTGGTTAGTGCAGTTAGTATAGCTGTGTTTAAAAAAGGATTGGATAAGTTCTTGGAGGAGAAGTCCAATTCCCTGCTTTTAAGTTCACTTAGAGAATAGCCACTGCCATTAGCAATGGTAACATGGAATAGACTTAGTTTTTGGGTAGTTGCCAGGTTCTTATGGCCTGGATTGGCCACTGTTGGAAACAGGATGCTGGGCTTGATGGACCCTTGGTCTGACCCAGTATGGCATGTTCTTATGTTCTTAACTAAAGAACTCATTACCACTTTACTTTCCAACCCACCCCAAATAAGTATTTCCAAAACCTCTTCTCTCAACCCTTTACTTTATATCCCCTCCAGCACCTTGTGTTAAAAGTAATACCTCATTCCCACTACCTCATCCCTTTATATCTCACCATCCCTGACCTCCCTACTCAATGTATGTCTTTCGCTAAAGTATATGATACATGAACAAAGAAAGTAAATGTAATGTAATTGGCTACCTATAATATTTTTGTCATGATGTAAACCGTTGTGATCTTCACTTGGAACGACAATATATAAAATGGCTAAATTAATTAAATCTCAGCTATGTTTGTTTATACCATGTCAAGTGACTGTACTGTAAGAGAAGGGCTCCTGGATAATATATCACTAGAAGAAGGAACTCATGGCCTAGATGGAAAGGAAGCATTAATGCCAGTGGTTGTGACGGTAAGGGTGTCACCAAATTGTCTCTTCACATTGATGCTGAATGTATGAAGTCAGAGATTAGGAGTGTGTAGCGTTTCATGACACTCCAGTGGCACTGTCTTCCAGGGAGTGTGTGTTTAACAAAACCGATGAGCCCACTTTTGCTGCTGTTCTGTTTCCTTCATCTCCTGTCCCAAGAGGGTGGCTGGAACCCAAAAGTAGAATTCCCAGGCACATGGGAGATTTTCTTTGGCTCCAAGGAGGATCTTGAGAGTGGAATAAACCATTAAGGGGAGTTAGTCTTAATAAACTATGGGAGATTACCTAAAGAGTGGATTTCTGGTTAGAGTCAGCTTAAGGACTGGGAAATTTACTTGCAAGGTAGCTGTTGAAAGAATTTGTCAACAGACACATCAGAAGTTGTATCGGGAGGAATTTCCACTTTCCTGTTGGGAAGGAGTCTGCATCCAGCTTGTTGGTACCATCCAGGCAAGGAGCCCAGTGAGGCAAGTGACTGTATCTGTGTTTTATTGGAATTTTCTGTATTGAAGTGCACTATTCTTAAGTATATCTGCTGTGAATTTTTCATCTGTAATCATTTTATCCAGTAAAAGGATTTATATTTTGAACAACTTCAAATTGGACCTTGCCAGAACATCTCCAGACAGCCTAAGGGCCTTGAAAGAATTTACCTTTCCTGTCGGGAATAGAACTCGGGTGCATGGGTCTGAGTGTGGCCCCAGCATTCCCGAGTGATCCTCTAAGCCCTATGGGGCAGATTTTAAAACATACGCGCGCGGCGTACATTTGTGCACGCTACCCGGCGCTCACAAATGTATGCCCGATTTTATAACATGCGCGCGCATGTTATAAAATAAGGGGTCAGCACGCACAAGGGGGTGCACACTAGTGCACCTTGCGTGCGCACCAAGCCCTCGGGGAGACCAGCTGGCTACCCCAAAGTACATAATCTGAGCTAATGGACCATCAATGGGATTAAGATTTAACATTCTCCATCGACAAGCAGGACTGAATTAGTCATGATACATGGCTGATGTCATCCAACAGCATGGAACGGTTCCTTCTCTCTAAGCTCAGAGTTTTTGCACTACTGAGCATGTGTGAGAATTCCTATGTGGGTATTGCCTCATGAGAACCCTCAGTCTTATTTTTCCCATTAATCATATCCTTCCTACTTTTTTTGAATATTTCATTGCCTCACTTCACGGCAGCCCCCACACAGCACTTTTCAGTGTTATATAAACAAAATAAAGAGAGATTTCTTCACAGACTGTCCAGATCTAAGAAGTCCCCAGTGAGTGGTTTCAAAGACTGTATATGCGGTAGAATGATTTCCATTAACAATGGACATGATCTCTGTTATTCTTGCCTTGGACAGGACCATATATCATTGTGGCCACATCTCTCCATGATCATGGAAGTCCAGCGCCTAGAGAATGGAGGAATTGCATAAGGCTGAGGAGCTGCAGTCGATACTCCCTGGGTGAAGGGTTGATCAGGAGCTCTTCCAAGAGATCTCCCCCATCAGCAAGGTCAAATGCTCAGGATCAAGCAAATCTAAAACTAAGAAAAAGATGTGTTCTGCGGAGCTGGCAGTGCATCTGGCGCTGAAAGCATTGGTCTGCACCATTGTTGCAGGTGATGCATCTTGGCGAGAAGGTCCATTCAGTCTTATTTGATGACATCACCTATGTGTCAAGGCTAAATCATCCTGCCTTCTATGGACAACACCATTTAAGGTAAGCAAATTTGCTTTTTTTGGGAGACATGTTGCTTTTGGATAAACTCGGTGTGAATCTGCAAGTGAAATTAAAGATGCTGGCTGTCTTTGTGCAATGTGTGCTTGTGTTTTTTTTTTAAACTTCTGTTGTTTCAGAAACACCTCAAAAGAGGAAACTGACACATTTTCTTAGTGTCACAGGCAAGTAGAAATGCAGCTGAAGTTGTGGAAAAGAACTCTTCTGTAAGAATTTCAAAATAGTTTTGCTTAATGGTTCTCTGATCTGGAGCCTAAAAGGCCTCATATTTTTTATGAACTCATTGACACTGATTATCTGAAAGCCACATTAGTCACCCGATGAAGCAGCTTCTGCGCCAGAGATAATTGAACGTTCTGGAGATAGACTTCAGTCTTTTCTAAAATATGGCATACTTGATTTCTAGAACATTGTACCGAAAAAGATATATTCCTATATCAGATCTGTTGCCCTCTGACTGGCATTGTTGTTTCGCTTGACCTATCTTTGTGAGTCTGTCTTTTATGTCCTCACTGTTGCGATCCTCACCTTCACGGTCCGGGCCGCAGCTGCTCCCTCGCATCCCGGAGGCTTTCCGCGGCAGGACGCCACCATCTTGCCAGCACGGCAGGAACCATGCTGGGGTTCACCCTCGCGGTGGGGGGCCGCCGCCGCCGACATCTTCTTCACTGTGGCAAGGAGCCGCGGAATTCGGCCTGCCCTCCTGTGGCAGTCCTGCCCTCCTGTGGCAGTCCTGCCACTGGCGCCGGTCCTGTGCGTCCTGGAGGCCGTTCTGATGCCTCGCCTCCACAGCCTGGACGCTGCCTCCAACTTCGGGGCCTGCACAGCCCAGCTCCGGCTCTTCCTCCTGCTCCTGCAGGGCAGCGGCAGGGACGCCGCTGTCCAGGGTCCTGTAGTTCTCCTCTCTCTGCTCTCCTTAGGCGCGGGGCTGCTCCTCCTCTCTGGCTTTATAGGGCCAGTTAGGGAGAGGCCCTCCTGGCCCCATCTGATGCTATCATAGAGGACGCCGCCTTCTTTAGCCTATAAAAGCCTCTCGTCTTCATTCCAGCTTTGCCTTGGCAAGGAGTGAGTTCTTCCTGGACTCTTGGCTTCCTGCTCCTGCCTGGCTTCCTTGTCTTAATCCTGGGATCCCTTGACGTCCTTCGTTCCTGGTTTCTTCACTGGATGTCCGTCTTGTCTCTTCGTTCCCTGATGTTTTCACCATGTTCCTGATGTGTCATGCTGTGCCATGTTCCTGTCACCCTGGTCCTCCTGATGTCTTCATCCTGAAGTCCTTCATCCAGAGGTCTCCTGAGGCTCCGGTTCCCGCCCCTGCGTGGTCCGTGACCACCCCGACTGGGGTGTAGGGCACTGGTGGGAGATTCCTTCCTTCGGGGTCAAAGCTCCTCTTCGTCATGATGTCTGATGTCCCTTCAGTGTGATCCATGACCAGCCCGGCTGGGTTGTGTAGGGCGCCTGTGGGACATTGCTGCCTGTCCGTCTCGTCCTGAGTCTTCCAAGGTCCTGTTGTCCTCCAGTGTGGTCCGCGACCACCCTGGCTGGGGTATGTAGGGCGCCCGGACGGATATCTTCCATCAGGGCCAAGGATCCTCTGTGTCCACCGCTAGTGCCTGGAGGCCTGACGTTTTAGCCTGTTTTGATGTCCTTGTCTTCCTTCCTCGGATGTCCTGGTCCGGATCCTTCTCACTAGGGATCGTCGTCTGTATCGCTTCTCTCCCCTGTCTCACCAGGCCTACAAAGTTCTGTCCTAGACGGTCCTGCACAGAGTTGCCCAGACTCTTCGCCATGCCGAGTTTTAGCCTCGTCTTCTGTGCCTAGTCCTCATCTCGTCTGACTCCCTGATGTGTCTTCGTCAGTTCCAAAGTCTTCCGCATCCATGTTCCAGTACCAGATGTCTCCATCCTTCTCTGCCTCATGCCCAGCCTGCCGCCTCTGCCGTTACCCAGCAGCAGGTCCGAAAGGGCTGGGAATGGTCGGAGGACCATTCAGAGACCAACATTGCATTGTTGGTCTCGGAATGGTCGGAGGACCATTCAGAGACCAACATTGCATTGTTGGTCTCACTGAGGAGTGCAGGTCGGCAGGGCTTGGTTTGCTTCGTCCCAGATGAGGTATGTCTCGCCGCAAGGGTACACACTACTCGTCCTGCGCTGTGGAGCACCCCCTAGTGCTCCCTTCCATCCTCAGCGCAACACTGAAAACACATTTTTTATTTTGATTTCTTAACCATCTTTTTTGAATACAAAAATTCACCCAAAGTGGTTTACAGTACATTAGAAGTAGTATCATATAAGCAAGGTCATTTGCATCTTTACAAATAGTAAGAAGTATAACAAATGAAAATGACAGCAAGATTTACAGTTTAACTTAATAATAAAAGGATGTACCTAAGACTAAATTTTAGATCAACAAACACTGACTAAGCTCTACAAGCAACGCAGTAAAAATACTAGTGATTGAACCAAAAATAAATTGGGAGATTGACTGGGCCTTGTGACCGGTTGGCCAATGTAATATGGTGCCAGGCTCACTTAGGGAGCAGGCCCATGGGTGCAGTTAGGCGATGGGGGGAAGGGGGAGGTGGCGAGGTTGGGTCTTTGGTTGTTAGGTTGCTGGCAGGGGCTGGGGGGGGGGGGGAGAGGGGGGCTGGTGTAAGCCTCGGCAGGATTTCTGGTGTGGTGTCAGCAGGTGATTGGCTCCCTGACGCTGATATGGGGGTTATGGGTAGGGTTTAAGCTGCGAGATGCCAGTCTGGTGTCATTCGACTGGCATCTCTGCAGCTGCTAAGGTCGCTTCCCTCCCACCCGCCCTTATTCTTGTTTCCTTGTTGTATGGGGTTTGTTCTGTCGCAGCTGAGATTGGGTTGTTTTTTTTTTTTTGAGGTGGGTGGCCCGAGCCACTTGGGTTCAGATTTATTTAATTTGCTGCTAAGCTTCGCTTCTGTTACAACTTGACTTTGGAACTGGGTGCAGTTGTCTACTATGGGTTCCTTGCTGGGTGGTGGCGGGGGTCCACTGGCTCTGCTACTTGCTGGGAGGTGGCAGGGGTCACAATACTGAGTAAGTCTTTTGGAACTTGCTAGCCGGGCGGCTAGTGCTGATCATCTTGCTGGGTGGTGGCGGATGGTTACTGGAAGTTACCTAATTTTGTGTATCTGGGTTTGGGCATCTCCTGTGTAATGTATTAAAGCTGTGGCCCTGTTGATTCCAACTTGTTGTCAGTGTATTATTTAACTTTGTAAAAGGGCGGATGCGGGTGTGTGAATGTCCTGACTGCCTATAATAAAATAAATGCTACAACAACAAAAAAAAATGTTTATAGCTGTTGGTGTTTGAGGTAGTTGTGGGTGGATCCTTGGGCCGGTGGCAGATGACCACGTCCCCGGGGGAAGATCCCAAGAGGGACCACTGGTCAGGCTCAGAGTAGGGAGACAGACACACACTAGTTCTTTTATTAGACAGTATATTGAACCACCAGAGGTGGCAGTAGTGAGCTGGAAGTGCCCAGCAGGGCTGTAGTCCCTCGGGTATTAGAATAGCAATCCTGGATAACTGAGCTGTAGAGAAACTGAATATAGTGAGTAGGCAGGGTATGCAGAGTTCAGGAACAGAACCTTGATGGTAACACTCACACAATAGTTTCTTGGAAGCAGCCCAGGAGCTGGAATGAGTTAGGCCCTCGAGGAGCGAGTGCCTGGTTCCAGGGAAAGCTCTGAGAAAGAGATGGTAACTCACTGGTGTAGTAGGCAGTGAAGACTTCCAGGCAGAATAAGTATTCAGCAATCAGTCCGGGAACATGGGCCCTCGAGGGAGTACCGGTTCCTGATTGTGACCTGAAAAACAAAGAGAGAGCGAGGCCCCCGAGGAGCGGGTACTCCTGGTAAGTCCTGAGGAGGCAGAGCAGCTTGGAGAGAGTGAAACTGGTCCGTATTCAACTCCTTGCTAACTCGATTAGTTAGCGATTTCTGAGACCTTATATATCCGGAACGGATGACGTCATCTCAGGGGGGTGCCCCTGAGGTTCGCACCACTGCTGGTACATCAGTCGGGGCCGCGCCACACGCGCACCCTTAGGCTCTTGTGAATCATGGCGGTTTGCAGCGTCAAGCCACTCTGGGGACTCCGGAGGGAGTCAGTAGAATGACGCTGCGGCAGCCAACTTTCCATTAGAGCGAGAGGGAGTCGCCAAGGAGGGCGGAGTGGAGACGTTGAGCAGTGACGGTCACAACAATAGCAGTATTTTTAAGCAGTATGTTTAAGGCATTCAGGGAGATGCCAGGCAGTGTCCTGTAATCGTTTAGCATCTTGCTTTCAAAGCTGGGCATTCAAGACCCGACAGAAGAGCCAGGCTTTTATTTGCTTCCTGAAATGGGAGTAGTTGAATAATTGTTGTAGCTCTTCTGGGAGGGAGTTCCAGAGAGTAGGTGCTGCTCCTGAGAAGGATCTGTTGTGGGCCTCTGTTCTGATTTCTTTTGATGATGGAATTGCCATTCAGAACTGAATGAAGATTTTAGTAGTCTGAAGGGCATATATAAAGACGGCCTCTCTCTCAAGTAGGTAAGCCTTTCTCTCAGAGCTTTGAAAATCAGTGTCAGTATTTTGAATTTTTTTTCTATATGGGATAGGTAATCAGTGTAATTTGTGTAGGATGGGTGTGATGTGATCATGCTTCTTTCATCCTTCTATCAGTCTTGCAGCTGAGGTTTTTATTATTTGGAACTTGTTGGGGGCATTACTTTTGTACAGTGCATTGTAGTAGTCTGGCCATGTGCTTACCGTGGCATGAACAACTGTGAATAGGTTTGTCTTCTCGATGAATTAGCATAGTTTTCATGGATTTCATTGCTGAAAATAGCAGCTCTTTACTGTTGCCTGGATTTGTGGGAGCATGGTGAGTTCCATGTCGGGTATAACTCCAAGGCGTTTTTCTTATGCATTTAACAGGAGTTCATGGATTCTAAGTAAGATTTTCAGGTCAGGAGCTTGTCTGTGTTTTGTACTCAGAAAATCTCAGCTTTGTTGAGATTCACTTGGAGTTTGTTATTCTTTGTTCATTCTTGGATGGTTGTAAGAAACAAGTTTAGTTTATTTATAGCTGTTGATGGGTCCAGGTCCATTGGTAGTACAAGCTGGACATATCTGCAAAGATGTAGACTTTGCTGTCAAATGTATGGATCAGCTGCACCAGTGGTTGAATTTAAGATTATGGCACTCAAACAAAAGACAGGGGCAGCAGGGAGCAATCAGGGAGCCCCAGTTTTTGGATGCCTTCAGAATTTGGTGCACTAAGTATGTGCCCATGCTTAAATCCAGCCATGCATATTGGTGATAGTACTGTAGGGTCCCCACAGTCTAATATCTAGGTTGCTGATATTTGGTTAACAGAATGTACAGATTGTTGCCTGTCTGATCGAGAGGAGTTGAATCAGGTTAGGACTTTGCAGCTGAGCTTCTGCTAGTTGAAATAACAGGATCTTTTGAGCAACAGTATCAAAAGCTGCAGAGAAATCCAAAAGTACCAGCACTGCTGCCTGACTTGTAATATTTCAGGAAATCATCCAGTAGGGTGATTAGGACCCATGACCTTTTCTGAATCCGGATTGAGATGTGCCCAACCAGTTGTTCTATACTAGCCAGTCCTTTAAGTTCAGCTCTTAGAGTGTTCTATTAATTTCATAGAAACATAGAAATGACGGCAGAAGAAGACCAAACGGCCCATCCAGTCTGCCCAGCAAGCTTTCACACTTATTATTTTTTTCTCATACTTATCTGTTACTCTTGGCCCTTATTAGTAACCTTTTGGTTCTAGTTACCTTCCACCCCCGCCACTGATGTAGAGAGCAGTGCTGAAGCTGCATCTAAGTGAAGTATCTAGCTTAATTGGTTAGGGTAATAACTGCCGTAATAAGCAAGCTACTCCCACGCTTATTTGTTTACCCAGCCTGTGCAATTCAGTCCTTGTTGGTTGTTGTCTGAATATAAATCCTCTTTTCTTCATCCCTCCTGCTGTTGAAGCAGTGAACTGCTCTGGATATGTATTCCAATATCAGACTTAATTGATTCGGGGTAGTAACCGCCGTAACAAGCAAGCTACACCCATGCTTATTTGTTTACCCAGATTATGTAATTCAGTCCTTGTTGGATGTTGTCTGAATATAAATCCTCTTTTCTTCATTCCCCTGTCATTAAAGCAGAGAGCTATGCTGGATATGCATTGAAAGTGAAGTATCAGGCTTATTTGGTTTGGGGTAGTAACCACCGCAACAAGCAAGCTACTCCCCCGCTTTTTTGTGAATACAAATCCTTTTTTCCACATTTCCTCTTGCTGTTGAAGCATAAAGCAATTAATGGAGTCGCATTAACCGTGTGTATGTTTATTGAATAAGGGAATTAATCTCCAGATAGTAGCTGTCATAATCGCAAACCACCACCATGCCTCTTCTCTTCATTCACATCCTCTAGACGTTATGGATCCACAGTATTTATCCCACGCCCTTTGAAATCCTTCACAGTTTTGGTCTTCATCACTTCCTCCAGAAGGGGGTTCCAGGCATCCACCACCCTCTCCGTGAAGAAATACTTCCTGACATTGGTTCTGAGTCTTCCTCCCTGGAGCTTCAAATCGTGACCCCTGGTTCTGCTGATTTTTTTCCAACGGAAAAGGTTTGTCATTGTCTTTGGATCATTAAAACCTTTCAAGTATCTGAAAGTCTGTATCATATCACCTCTGCTCCTCCTTTCCTCCAGGGTGTACATATTTAGATTCTTCAATCTCTCCTCATAAGTCATTCGATGAAGACCATCCACCTTTTTGGTCCCCCTTCTCTGGACTTCCTCCATCCTGTCTTAATCCCTTTGTAGATACGGTCTCCAGAACTGAGCACAGTACTCCAGGTAAGGCCTCACTAAGGACCTGTACAAGGGGATAATCACTTCCCTTTTCTTACTCAATATTCCTCTATGCAGCCCAGCATTCTTCTGGCTTTAGCTATCGCCTTGTCACATTGTTTCACCGACTTCAGATCGTTAGACACTATCACCCCAAGGTCTCTTTCCTGCTCCGTACAAAACCATATGAAGCCCTTCACCCCCCATCAAAAACAATTCTTTTGGATTTCCACACCCCATATGCATGACTCTGCACTTCTTGGCATTGAAACTCAGCTGCCATATCTTCGACCACTCTTCCAGCTTCCTTAAGTACCGTCTCATTCTCTCCACTCCTTCCGGCGTGTCCACTCTGTTGCAGATCTTAGTGTCATCCGCAAAAAGACAAACCTTACCTTTTATCCCGTCCGCAATGTCGCTCACAAAGATATTGAACAGGACTGGTCCCAGCACCGATCCTTGCGGCACTCAGCTTAACACTGCTCTCTCTTCAGAGTAAGTTCCATTTACCATCACACATTGTCTTCTGACCGTCAACCAGTTTGCAATCCAGGCCACCACCTCGGCACTTACTCCTAAGCTTCTCATTTTATTCACCAGCCTCCTGTGCAGGACCGTATCAAAAGCTTTGCTGAAATCCAAGTAGATGACATCAAGCGCTCTTCCTCGATCCAATTCCCTAGTCACCCAGTCAAAAAAGTCAATCAGATTTGTCTGACAGGATCTTCCCCTGATGAATCCATGCTGCCTCTGGTCCAGCAATTCTTCTGACTGTAGATAGTTCACTATTCTTTCTTTCAGTAGCAACTCTATTACTTTTCCCACCACTGAGGTGAGGCTAACTGGTCTGTAGTTACCAGCCTCCTCTCTGCTCCCACTCTTGTAAAGCGGGACCACCACTGCTCTTCTCCAGTCACTAGGCACCACTCCCTAGGAAAGGGAGATTGGACATCAAACAGTAGTTTTCAGGTTTGTCTTTTTTATCAATGGTTGCACTACAGCTTTTTTTTGAGATATGTAAGGAGGCATTATAATTTTGGTCTCCCAGGCTGTGAGGCCCTCACTTGCTAGCTTTATTACTCGGATGGACGTAAGGCATTTAGATTCTTTCCGAGATCATCTTCTGTGATTGGGGTGAATGATTCTCATATCTCTGGTGTTAGTTGATAGGTCACAGGGAGGTTCAGAAGGGTTCTCCATCTTGTTAGCTGCGATATGTTTTGATTGTCCAGATGAAAATTTAGACTAGAGTCGCACTAGTGAACATGGACCTTGGAAGTTGTTTGCCCTTGAAGAAATATTGTTTTGCAAAACATCGTCCATGTTGGGCTTCCTTTTTCAATGAAATAAGACTGGTTGTCCAGAGACATTTTTTAGATGCAACAAAAAAATCATAAAATATGTTTTGTTCTAACAAGGTGATTGATTGAGATGACTGGGTGGCCTATGATGTTTGTTTATAGGCACACCACCGATAGACTTGCAAACACCTTGGTATAGATATAAAAATTTCAGTGTTAAACTAGGACACTTTTGGTAGTCTGCTTTTGTGAAAACCATGGTTTATTATGATTCCCTTTTTGTTTTGTATTTGACTTTGGGATACATTGGCTCTTCTTTTTTGTTGGAAGACTTTATTAGGCCATTTAATATTTCAAATAGTTTCTTGGTTGGGTTTGAGGCTTGTCAAATACAGAGGGAGAAGTATATTTTTTTGGCCAAACCTTTTTTAAATTCAGCTATACTACTAGTCTTGACCACATTCTTTGCCAAAAAATTACACAGCTTAGTTATGTGCTAACTGAAAAAAAACTCATTTGAATTTGTTTTAAACTTGCTACCAGTTAATTTCCTGGAGTATTCCCTAGTACTCATGTTATTTAAAAGGGTAAATAATCATTTCCTATTTACTTGTTCCACATCGGTTTTTTTAATCCATGCACAGATCTGTTCTGACCGGCATTCATGTAAAAGAATTTGCTCGTTTGTCCACAAGTGAACAGCATGCTTGGGACAGATATAGAAGAGTAAAAGATATGGGGGTGGGGACTCGGGATTGGTTTAAGTATGGGAATTTATATGCTCATGCACCTAAAATGGTAGAGAGCCAGACAGGAAGACAGCTGCTGAGCAGACTGGATGAGCCAGTTGGTCCTTATCTTTCATCATTTACTATGTTCCAAGCCAAATTTAAAGAAAGTAACATTTGCCAGAAGTTCCGTTAAGTCCACAACGTGTATCATGCAAGGTAAGACGTCTGTTGTTTATTGTTCTTGTTAGCGTCATTTTTTTTTTAAGTTTATCTTTTAAAGTTTTATTATTCATAGTGAAATATTAGAAGCTTACTGCATGACTCATCTTTTATAAACTTGTGGCTGTTTGGATGTGCATATGGGTATTTTTGGGTCTCCATCTGTGACTGATTGGCATTGACCACCCCTTCCTTATGAGTGAGACTTAAATATCTAAATGTATATCCTCTAGAGGATTGGAGGAATGTAACAGCGACATTCAGATCCATGAGCGATGTAAATAATTCACAAGATTTTTTTTGGAGGACAGGAAAATTCCAGTTCAAGAAATGAAGCTGGAAATGGTGGGAGGTGGGTGGATTGTAGCAGGACTGGTGCAAGTGTAACCCTTTCTTGGTGAATGGCTCATATCCTAAAGGTACAAAACCACATGAAGGTATAAAAGAGAGATTCCAATACCAGATACTATATAAATATGAAGGAATCAAAAACTCTGAATATTTATAATTTTTAATTACCAATATTTATTTTTATCAAAAAATCACTTTAGGATATGTATCATTTTTAATTAATATACAAACATTTATGTTTATCAAAAAATCACTTGACCCAAACACTAATACTCAATACAAAATACTTAATACAAAAACATTTTTGATACAAATCTCAATACAAGATATTAGTAGGATTCAACATCACAGATATCACATAAAAACAATGGGATTGATTTTAAAAGCAGCACACGACCGTCCATGTGCACTAGGTTCCCAGCGCATGCACGCATATAAAATTTGATGGCTGCACACACATGTGCAGGCAGCGCGTACAGGAAGGGGAATTTTCGGTAAACGCACATGACGACGCAATCGGGCCTCCCCCACTTCCCTCCCAGTTCGCTCCAATTAAGGAGCGGAGTGGGAGGGAACTTCCCTACCTAAACTTCCTCCCTCTTCCCCCTCTCCTTCCCATCCCCTAAAAGTAACCTAACTAATCCCAAATACTTTATTTCAATACTTACTGCTCCTCTGGAGCAGAAGTAATCTACACATGCTGGCCGACTGCCGGCGCAGACTTCCCCAGGACAGCGTGGAATGGCACTGTCCCGGCCCCGCCCCCCAGCCGGAAGGTCCGGCCACGCATGTAAACCCCGGTATTTATGGGTGTGGGCCTTTGAACATTTGCTTGAATGTCTTTGTACCAACAACACACTTCACTCAACCTAACTAAATGCATCCACTCCAGCTAACATACACGCAATCTTTATACACATGAATAAAATATATCCCACATAATACTATCTCAATCTTAGAGCCTATCCTAGAGATACATTTAGATAGTTTGAGTGAGGTGAGTTGCGAGTGCAAAGACATTGTTTTTATGTACACAGTCATTCACAATGTACACAGCATTGCCCAAAGTTTGATATGCTAGATTAATCAATATAGACTTTAGTAATATATGATTCTTGACCTGCTGATTCATTAATGAGTCATATTTTGTGACTTTCAATAACAAAGAAGTTTGATATTTTTAACACAGTAATGACGGCAGACAAAGACCAAATGATCCATCCAGTTTGCTCAGTAAGTTGCTCGTGGTAGTAACTGCCGCTGAGAACATAAGATATGCCATGTTGCGTCAGATCAAAGGCCCATCAAGTCCAGTGTCCTGTTACCAACAGTGCTCAAACAAAGTCACAAGTACCAGGCAGGTTACCCCCCATTCTTTCCGTTATGGCTTGTAACTGCTGCTCCATGCAGGTTACCCCCAAGCCTTCCATTAAGGGTAATATCTGCTGCTCCATGCAGGATACTCCATGCACCCTTTTCCTCATTTCCAACATCTAGCCTCGTGTTAATCACACACCCTTTTGAATTCATTTAGGGGTAGATTTTCAAAACATGCGCGGGCTACCCAGCGCGCACACATGGACGCACAATTTTATAACATGCACGCGCTGGCGCACGCATGTCATAAAATGCCAGGTCGGCGTTTGCAAGGGGGGAATCGAGTTAAGCAAATACGGGTGGCGACGGAATTAAGGAGCGGACTGGGAGGGAACTTTCCAACCCCCTAGCCCAACTAGCCCGATTTTTATTATCTCAGATGGAGACCCAAAAATACCTTTTGCTCCTGCCTCGGAGCAGGAGCAAGTTGCGCACAGCGGCAAATGGCTGCTGTGCTGGGTGCCTCTAGCCCCGTGCCGGACTGCCCCTTTTTCAAGCCCCGGGACTTACACGTGTCTTGGGGGTTTACGCGCGTGGCTGGGCCATTTGAAAATTGGCCTGGCTCGTGTAAGGCCCGGCCACGCGCGTAAACCCCAGGCTTTTACACGCGCCAGGGTTTGAAAATCTACCCCTTACTGTTTTTGTTCTCACCACCTCTTCTAGGAGGGCATGCCATGCATTCACTCTCCTCTCCATGAGCCAACCTTAGGAGATGTTTCTTCACGGAGAGGGTGGTGGATAGAGCATGGGAAAGCAGTTCATATTAACAGAGGCAAATGTACAGGGAAAAGGATGGCCGTCTTCCTCGAAGAGAGTATTCTCCTGTAGGGTGGAAGTAAGCAGGCCTGACCTTTTCAAATTTCATTTTCTTCACTATAAGGCTGCAGTGCCTTCCAGTAGGTTTTGCCGCCTCATCCGAGTCAACACAGAGAGGCTGATGCAGGCCTGGGTTTGCCCCATTGCAATGCATTGCATGCTGTTTGTCACAGAGAAATCAGAAGTACAGCTCCATGTATGCAGTAGAGCAAAGCCAGGACTGAATTAGCCTCTTTGGGCTGACCTGGGTGAGATGGCAACTCTACCTTCAAGATAGTTTTGTAAATGTTGATAAAGAGGTAGGTATTCAAAAACCATTTAGACACATAACTTAAAAGTTATCCTTCGAAATGGCAATTTTTGATATATTCAACCTCTTATCCAGCTAGATTGTAGCCGATTAAAAAAAAAGAGGTGTTCTGAGGGTGTAATTGGGAGGAGCTACTTATCTGGCTAACTTTAAACTTATCCGGGTGTATTCAGCGGCAGAGCAGCACCACTCCATATCCCAGCTAAGTTAGCCAGGTAAGTTTTATCTGGCTAACTTATTTAGCCAGCATTATTTAAATATTGACCTCAATGTAACTAGCCAAGTTAAAGATTGGACAAAAAAACAATATGGTCAGCAGACATTCTTTATTACTGCGCGTCTGATTCACAGATTTCTTTTCACACCATTTTTTAAACCATTGAAAAATCACAGGATTTGTTTTAAAGAAATGCAGCTGCTGTGTACATAACTTTTAAGTATGTCTAAAAAGTTGTGATGACCCATTTTGTATCAAATGAAAATATCAGTGTTAAGTTGATGGGGAGTTAATTGAGCTCCTCACCGGACATCTCAACCTCCTATGAGCAACCTTATTTAGAAACGTAACACAAATGACATCACCGCATGTGATTGTTCTGTATTGGGCATGATGGCACAAATGGCCTTCGCACAGTTCTGCACGAGCCAATCAGATAACGGTGTTTATGATCACACGGATTAAGCACAGTTTTGTTTTTTTATTAAGCTACATTGCATCTCCCCCCCTAATTACCATTCAGGGCACAGTGGCGCGGAACTGCTGTTGATAGATTTGATTATTAATCAGAACTGACCACCTAGTAGTGATCAATAAGTAGTTTGCATGCTTGAATGGGAGTTTGGGAGTGGAGGGAGGGAACCAAAAGCAATAAGGAGTCAAACAAAGGAGAGCAAATGAGCATAACCAGATATTCTGGGGGGGTTTTTCCCCCATCCACCGACTTGCAGACTCGTTTTCTCAACAAAGAAGCTAATGTTTTCAGCATGTATTGATTTATCTTTTTTTTTCCTTGATGATTATGCTACATTGCCAACAAATCAAAGGCTATAAAGCTAGACGTCTGTGCCTGCCACTGCTATAGAAATTATCAACTGGCTACCGAGTATATTAAGAAAGCAGAAGGGTGCTGCCTTCATTTATTATGATCTGTGCAGAGCCAGGAACAAAGGGATGCAATTAAAGCCAGCTCAAGTGTGGCCATTTGGCAGTGTCTGGCAAAGTAATACTGATTCATTGAGGGGCATTTGCCTGGGATTCAGGGGCTGCTTCTCCACTGGGCTTTGCATTTGCCCAAGACACTGATGAAAAAGCCTTGGAGAAGCTGAATTAATTACTTGTCTGCACCCTGCCTTCAGCCATCCTTTGATAGTTGTGAAAAAATAAATGGTGCTCCTCCCCCCCTTTCCACATTGTGTAACTGCTGCTAACGCATAGAAACATAAATTAATATAAATGAATTCTATCCTGTGAGGATTTCATGCTGGAACAAAGAGTCACGTGGGCATCAGAGGGTTGTTTTTTTTTTTTATTGTAAGAAAATAAGAAGGAGGCAGCCATCATGCCATTCCACACAGCTTCTGCAAAATGTATTTTTTTAAAATCCTTTTACTGTAGAACCCCATAAAAAAAATGTTTTACGCTGATTCTGACAACTTTAAAAAGCAGTTTATGGCATATAAAAAATACATTCTTTGGGCTAGCCTGAAGGTGGAAATCGGTTCAGATCCTAATCCTGGCTTTTACTCCTTAGGTAAGCCAAGGCAGGGAATGCTGCAGAGGCAGCATCTCTGGGCAGGAGCGAGGGAGTCCCACTCATCACACTAAGGAGACACCTACTGGCTGTACTCAAAGACGGTAACTTTCATAGAGGCATGGGCCCGCACTCAGGGACCCAGCCATTTTATAACATAGACGCCTATACGCGCGCATGTTATAAAATAGCCTGACTGCACACACATGTGCACGCAATTTTAATTGGACACGCATCTGTGCTCACAAATGCCACGTCTTACCATTGCCAGTTTTCCCAGTTCGTTCCCAGTTAAGGGATAGGACTTCCAAACCCTCCCTTCCTTCCCCTCCCCCCCACCCCGTCCCTCTACCCCTACGTCTCATTCAATCCCTACACATTCTACCTTCCTTCCCTCTCCCCCCCCCTAGGTTCCTCTGCCCCCTTCTCTTTTCAAACTCTACTCAAATTTATTTAATATGTCATCGCCTCATATTGGATATGTATATACTGTTATAATATTATTTTATTTTATATATATTAGTAAAGCTTATTCTTAACATTTAACATTCAATGTTACTTTCCCTCCTTATATCCCCCCACTTACCCCCCCCCCTCATTTGTTCTTTTGTTAATTTGTTATAAATTGTCGATATAACTCTGTTCGATGTAAAACGCCTCCCCAGGCTTCTGTTTGCGTTACAATGTGAACCGATGTGATATCCCTGATGAATGTCGGTCTATAAAAATTTTAAATAAATAAAATAAATAAATAATAGCCCCGACCTTTAAAACCCCGCCGATCTGCCTAGATTTTGTTTTGTTTTACATCTAACATGTCATCCATAGCAGAAGTAAAGTCAGGCGACCAGTGAGCATAAGTATTTACGTGCAGATTTTAAGTTACAATCCCCAAACGCCCATGCCCACAGCCTGCCCCTTTTTTTTTTACAACACACAGCAGCAGAAACACACATATCTGGGCAGCTTTTAAAATCTGCTCGGCGCGAACCAGCCTGATATATTTGCGCATCCTCTAATCGATGCGTATGTCGGGCTTTTAAAGTTTACCTTAAACAGTGCACGCAAACTATGTCCTGGAGGGAGCTGCAATCTGTGGCCTGCAGCCAGTGACTGTTACTGTGATGACTGGTGTAGATGGATGTTTGAGGGTTAAAAATGGGGGAAAGGCCAGTACTGGTGGTGCAGTGGCAAGCGCTGTATGCTGCTGTGTTGAGGGCACCTTGCTGGATTCCCAAAATCAGGTCTTTCACTCCCTGGTCAGTTGGGGATGCTGTGAAGACAGGGTTTGGAATCCCTAGGGGGGGGGGGGGGAATGACTGTGGATGTAAAGGACGTCTACTCCACCACATCCCTCTCTTTCACTTTTAGAATGGGAGCTTGTATCCCTGAATTCTATGATTTATATTCTGAGGCCGGTTTTGGATAATGTACTGCCAGTGGTTTCTCTGAATTTATCAGTTACAAGTTCCTTTTTCTTTTCCATCTACACCAAATGTGGAAACTGCGGCCTTTGTTGGATGATATTTATCAGGTTAAGTTAGTGCATGCTTCTAATACGGCCCATATTGACTACTGTAACTCTGTGTATTGGTATACCACAAAGGCAAATACAGAGGTTACAAGTTCTTCAAAATTCTGCAGCACATTTGGTTAGGGACATTAGCTCCAAGATCACATCACACCATGTTTGATGACATTACATTAGCTACTAGTAAAATTTAGTGTCCAGTGTAAAATGTTAGGGGCAGATTTTAAAAGGGTTAAGTGCGTATATTACGGTGTAAACCCCAAAAACCCGCTCCTGCGTGTGCCGAGCCTATTTTGCATAGGTCCAGCGATGTGCGTGAGCCCCAGGATGCGTGTAAGTCCTGGGGCTCAAAAAAATGAGCGGGGCGGTCCAGGGGTGGGGCGTGGGCATGGCCAGAGGCCTCTCCACTGCCGCTGGGCCTGGGGATCACGTGCCGGCAGGCGTAAATAAAAAAATTAAGATAGGGAGGATTTAGGTAGGGCTGGGGGGCGGTTAGATAGGGGAAGGGAGGGGAAGGTGGGGGGCAGAGGGAACGGGGAAAGCCATCGGGGCACCCCTAGGGCTCGGCGCGCTCAAGATGCACAAATGTGCACCCCCTTGCGCATGCTGACCCCGGATTTTATAACATGTGCGTGGATTTTTGCGCACAAATCTATGCCCGCGTGTAGGTATGAATATCTGGCCCTTAGTGCTTACATTTAAAACACCAAATAATTTAGCTCCTTTAGAATAGAAGAACAATTTGGCTAAATACGTCCTGCCCTGAATGGTCAGATCTCAGAATGAAGAATAACTTCAGCTGAAATTACCAAAAGAAGTGAGATTACAGCTAACAAGGAAATGCTCTTTTTCGTACGTAGGGGAGGCTGGGTGGTGACAAAGTGGCAGTGATTAGTTGCAAATTGCTGCTGGCCCACCTCTTCCCCACCATCGGGCGTTTATATTGTTGACCTAAAAAATATGTCCTTGGATCGATTCAGTTTTCTGTTTTCATCTTGATTTTACTGTGAATGCACCATCGTTGCCTGCCGAGTACATTGGCTCATGGGCCATAATGCTTTTAAAATCAATAAATAAATCCTTCTTCATTCTTCTATAAAATGAAACAAATATTAGAACAAAAATGAAAAAGACACCAGACCATCAACCCATTCACAACTGGAGAGTAGGTCCATGCAATACTGACGCACTAAAAACGTGCATCCAGACTGAATGCACTTTTTTGTTTAACGTGCGCATAATCATCTCTCCTGGGCGCTTGATGCAATAGGCAAAATGAGCCACTTTGCTAAAAAGGACGCGCTAGGGATGAACTGTGCAACCCTAGCACGTCCATGGCATTAAGCGCCCAGGAGACATGGCTGTGCGCAGATTAGAGAAATGGACGCGCAGTTTTACAAGTGTTCGTTTTCCTAACCCGTGCCCAGCCACGGTTTAGGAAAATGGACGCTCGTAATTTTCCTAACCTGATAGCTTTAAAGACTTTTTTTTTTTGCCACTTCTGTGGTTCCTCCTGCTTGCTACTGCAACAATATTGAGTCAGAGGAATCACAGAAAATCACAAATATAAGAATGCTTGGCGTGGGGTGCCTCACAACTTAGTGCCAGCTCTGGCGTGCGGTAACTTTTTACATCGGACATACTAGCTAATAGCCTCATCAACATGCATTTACATGTGATGAGTGCTATTAGCTATGTGCTGGTTTGGACGTGCGTTTTGCACACGCTAATCCTGATATTAAGTCTAGTACGTCCAAAACGTGCATCCAGCCTCGCATTCAGCGGCACGCCCAATATTGCATCAGCCTGTTTGTTTTTTCTCTCTCCTACTTTCCACCCCCTCCTCACTTGACTCCACTCACAAGGACTTCCTGGAGGTGAACTCTTATAGGCTCTGTGACAAACCTACTGTCAACATAGGCCAGACTTTTCAGATCACTGGATTTTGTCGTCAGGTTCACAGATCCTGAAGCTCCAGTAGAATTTTCTAGCAAATTTTGAACTTGATGAATTTTTGCAAATTTTTCAAAGTTTTCTTCAAACCAATTTTTTTGTAAGGTTTGCACAGCTCTAATTATCAATTGTTCAGTTGAGAAAGAATTCGTCCTCTAGGCTTAAAAAAATACCATGTCTTTACTGTGTCCAAATACATCCCATTTAGTGTATTACAGTGGGTGCCTCAGGCATGACCCTCAACACCCCCTTCCCCCACTCTTATCTTCACCAACCAGATGGTCCTTAAAAAAGCTTTTTACATATTGGTTCCTTATGCTTACTAAGTAACTAAACAGATAGGAAAGAAGAAGGTTCTGAACTGTTAAGACACAATCAATAAACCATCATGATATCTGAGATGTTACAGTCTGGGGAAACAAACAAGCATGGGGATAATTTGCTGATGCAGCTGTTACTACCCTTAACCAAGAAGCCTTTTACTTGTGTTGTAACTCCAATATTGCTCTCTGCTTCAACGGCAAGAGGTAACAGGTAATTGGACTCAGACAGCAACCAAGGGCCCTGACCTTGACAGTTTGGGATACTAAGTATGGGGGTGACCTGTAGGGCGCGGCAGATGCTACCATAAGCTTGATGGGCAGACTAGATGGACCATTTGGTCCTTTTCTGCTGTCATTTTCTCTGTTTCTATTCAGGGGTCCTTTGGAGCTGGTATTGATTATCCTCTTACCCTCCTGCAGCAACATTATGGTATACAGAGTGGAGGCACAGTAGGACATTCTGGCAGAAATGAGAAAAGTGAGGGAACAGGCACCGTAACACACAGTCCAACTTGTGCAAGTAGTTCCAGTGTTGTGCACTAACCAGCAGATGAACAAGTCTCTGCCTGTGTAGTGACATTCAAAGGAAATCTTTCACTTATCATAAGTGATATATTATGCAACACCACATTAATAATCCCGTCTGTCTTCTTTAATAATTGGTAGTAGATTTCTAATTGCTGTTTTTTGAGTTTCGGTATGATTGATTTGGTCTAGTCATGCACAATGTTGCTGCCATGGTTAGTGCATTCTTGCAGGATGTTATTTCTAAGAATTATCCAGTGACAGCGGCATAAATTCTGACCAAGCAATCCATGCAGTGCCAGAGGGGGGGGCCCAGGCAAGAAGGGGTCCCAGCAGTTTGCTGGACCAGAACTGCAGTGACAATCTTCAGGTGGCAGCATGGGGGACCTGTGAATCAGTGAGGAGCCCAGCTCCTCCTCTCACATGGGCTTCTTTCTACCAAAACAAAACCCCTGCGTGTGGGCGGCAGGGCTTGTAAGTGCATGCTGGCTGACAGGCCCCATGCTGAGTTTCCCTTCCATTGGAGCTGCTTGAAGATGTGGGCCCAGGTCAGCCAAATGATGGAGGGGGGAGGACCAAGGAAGGAGCTTGGAGGGAGAGGACTAAAGAAGGGGGCAGTGGTGGCAGTAGGAGGGAGAGGACTCAGAATGAGGCCATGGGAGGAGGCAGGCCCAGGCCAGCACTTTCCCAGCTGCTACTCTGACATTATAGTGGAGAGAGGCACTCCCTCCTCCTCTCCGAATTGGAACGTCTGCCACTGTTCAGTGATATTCATGCACATGATCTTTCAAGACCACAAGCCTTAGTCTAGGAGGGACACGCATGGCCCTTGCCTATGAAGACAGTAACAATAGCTGTCTGCAGGGTTCTCATAACTGGGTTCGGCTTCTCAGGCATTTACTTTTAGTTTATTTCTTAATCCGCCTGAAACAAAACAGTTTTGTTGATTTGATGATCTGGCTTCAGGGTGAGCTCACTGAGACACAGTCTGCCATACTTTTTATTGTCTGAGCCTGCTTCATGACTGTAGTTCAAAGGAAGGAGCCAGATCAAAGAGCATGAAGTAGATAAAATGCTGTGGCCGAGGGATTACACTGATGTTGTACAAAAATGGGTGTCGTCAGTGATACACCATCACTGATCAACAAGAAGGGGATGAAGCAGCAGGGTGATCATGCAATCTATTGTAAGGCAGTCAACGGCTGAGCCTGTCTGGGAGCACTGCAGTTAGAATGGGCAATAGGATCAGTTCTCTAATTTCAGACGTTCCCACAAAGTGGTCATTTGCAGATAAAAACATAGGCTATTTTGCCAATTAAGGAATGTAAAGCCCACCCAGTTTGCCAAGTTTACTTCCAGGTGCAGTTGTCATAGACCCCAATTGATCTCCAGTTTTTCCCTTCCCATCTCTTGGGCCGATTCAGTAAAGTCCGCGGGAGAGCGGGCGATTCTGTAAATGAGGCACGGCGGTAAAAACGGGCAAAAGGAGGCGGTAGGGACACTAGCATGTCCCTTGCGCCTCCTTTTGGACCGGAGCGGCGGCTGTCAGCGGGTTTGACAGCCGACGCTCAATTTTGCCGGCATCGGTTCTCGAGCCCGCTGACAGCCACAGGCTCGGAAACCGGACGCTGGTAAAATTGAGCGTCCGGTTTTCGACCCGACAGCCGCTGGCCGACTTCAAATTTTTTTTTTATTTTTATTTTTTACTTTTGGAAAGTTTCGAGACCTCTGACTTAATGTCGCCATGATATTAAGTCGGAGGGTGCACAGAAAAACAGTTTTTACTGCTTTTCTGTGCACTTTCCCAGTGCCCGAAGAAATTAACACCTACCTTTGGGTAGGTGCTAATTTCTGAAAGCAATCGTGCGGGAATACCTAATAGGGCCATCAACATGCATTTGCATGTTGCGGGCACTATTAGGTTCGGCGGATTGGACGCACTTTTTCGGCCCCTTACTGAATAAGGGGTAAGGGAAAACGCGTGTCCAGTGGCGGGTTAACAGTGCGCTCCGTCGGAGTGCACTGTACTGTATCGGCCTGTCTGTAAGTAAGGATCCTCTGTGCTAATTCCAGGCTTTCTTTAATTCTTTTTCTGCTTTTGTCTCTACCAAAAGCTGTTTCATATATCCACTAGAGATGTGAATCGTGTGATCGATCGTCTTAACGATCGATTTCGGCTGGGGGGGGGGGGGGAGGGAATCGGATCGTCGCAGTTTTGTTTTTTTAAATATCGTGTAAATCGTAAATCGGGGGAGGGCGGGAAAACCGGCACACTAAAACAACCCTAAAACCCATCCCGACCCTTTAAAATAAATCCCCCACCCTCCCGAACCCCCCCAAAATGTCTTAAATTACCTGGGGTCCAGTGGGGGGGTCCCGGTGTGATCTTCCACTCTCGGACACACTAAAACAACCCTAAAACCCACCCCGACCCTTTAAAATAAATCCCCCACCCTCCCAAAATGTCTTAAATTACCTGGGGTCCAGTGGGGGAGTCCCGGTGTGATGTTCCACTCTCGGGCCACAGGTGCGTTGATAGAAATGGCACCGGCGCTACCTTTGCCCTGTCATATGACAGGGCAAAGGTAGCGCCGGCACCATTTTGGTTCCTGTCCCCCGACGTCACGAGCGTAGGAGATCGCTCCCGGACCCCCGCTGGACCCCCAGGGACTTTTGGCCAGCTTGGGGGGGCCTCCTGACCCCCACAAGACTTGCCAAAAGTCCAGCGGGGGTCGGGAATGACCTCCTGCACTCGAATCGTGTTGCCGTATTGCAAAATGGCCATTTGGCCGGCGCCATTTTGCAAAATGGCGCCGGCCGTACGGCAACACGATTCAAGTGCAGGAGGTCGTTCCCGGACCCCTGCTGGACTTTTGGCAAGTCTTGTGGGGGTCAAGAGGCCCCCCAAGCTGGCCAAAAGTCCCTGGGGGTCCAGTGGGGGTCCGGGAACGACCTCCTGCACTCGAATCGTGTTGCCGTACGGCCGGCGCCATTTCTATCAACGCACCCATGGCCCAAGAGTGGAAGATCACACCGGGACCCCCCCACTGGACCCCAGGTAATTTAAGACATTTTGGGGGGGTTCGGGAGGGTGGGAGATTTATTTTAAAGGGTCGGGGTGGGTTTAGGGTTGTTTTAGTGTGCCGGTTTTCCCGCCCTCCCCCTTCCTATTATATATCGCCTCTAACGATTTTTGACGATTTAAAATATATCGCACGATATTTTAAATCGTCAAAAACAATTCACATCCCTAATATCCACTACCCGCCTGCCGCTGCCATTGGACTCACAACAGGAAGAAGTCTGGGTCTGTGGATGTGTTAAATACTAACCTCTGCCTTATGAAAAGATACAATTTTTCTGTATTTATCAAATTTTTGAAATATAGCAAACATGCACATTTGAAAGAAGTAGGATGTCCAGCAAGTTACATTATCTTCCTCCAGTGCTAAGTGGATAATGGAAATTCCATTCTTCCTTTTTATCATTTGAAGAAGAAACTAAAGAACAAAATCACAGAATACAGATGTTATGTTTTTGTATGGAGGTTAAACCCTGGGCCGAGGTGAGAGGTGTCTCTGTCTACAGGGAGGAGCCCTGTGGGCCTCACCATCAGCAGACGGGGTCTCAGCAGCGCAGGACACAGCTGTTAGGCAGAGACTTTATTATGAAGGAAGGAAGGCAGAGCCCACAGAGCGGGAGATGTAAATAAATGCAGTTCTGAGCAATGGAGTATACCCAGGGTGATGTCATGAAGTGAAGGTCCGGTAGTGGACCGCAGCGCGGGGTTCGCCAGAAAGTCCCTTCAGACGAGTAGAGGTTATCTCAGAAGTGCAGATCCTGTAGTGGCCCGCAGAGCAGGGTACGCCAGGAGGTCGCTGTAGAAGGTTAGACTTTACCTCAGAAATGCAGATCCGGTAGTGGCCCGCTGAGCGGGGTACGCCGAGGATGTCTGTACAGAAGATGGTGCTAGTGAGGTAGTCTGAGGTGCAGGAACCTGGAAGTGGATAACATAGCTGTAATGGCACTATCCTGCAACACAGGGTATCCAGGAACAACTTCTACTGAAGAGGGGACGGCAGTGGCCTGGAGCATGGGGTACACCATAGAGAGCTTCGGTAAGCTGGTATCGATGAAGTCTGTAGAATGTACTCACAAGAGGTAGTTCCAGGAGAGTGTCCCGAGAAGCGGGACAAGCAGCAGTCCAAGGCAGGAAGGCCCTCCGAGGAGTGGATAACAGGGAACAGGGAAGGGCCCCCGAGGAGTGGGTACCCAGAGCGTCCACACGCCAAGAGAGAATCTGGAACTGAAGTTCAAGAATGGAGCGGATTCAGCAACGAGGGAACTCCTTGCTAACTCGTAGAAGCAATGGGCCGGTCAGCTTAAGTACAGCAGCGGGTTGACGTCATCCAGAGGGGACGCCCCCAAGGTTCCCACCATGACGTGTACAAAGGAGGCCCTTGCGCACGCGTGTCTTAGGCGATTCCGGAAACAAGATGGTGGTCGGCAGTGCCCATGCCATCCTGGGGAGGTCGGCATTGGCCGGGGAGGTCGGCATTGGCTGGCGGAGGCCGCCACTCTTCCTAGGATTGATGGTGCAGGGAAAAAAGAGGCGGCCGACAGGTGTAACAATAGAAAGACTTGGTTTTAATGGGATGCAGCCAACATGAATTTACACAAGGGAAGTCTTGCCTCACCAATCTGCTACATTTTTTGAAGGGGGTTATAAACATGTGAATAATGATGAGCTGGTTGATGTAGTGTATTTAGATTTTCAGAAGGAGTTTGACAAAGTCCCCCATGAGAGACTCCTGAGAAAAGTAAAAAGATATGGGATAGGAAGCAATGTCCTAGTGTGGATTGTAATCTGGTTAAAAGATAGAAAATAGAGAGTAGGACTATATGGTCAGTTTTCTCAGTGGAGACTGGTGCTTTTTAATAAATTTATACATGATCTGGATCAGGGAACAACAAGTAAGGTAATCAAATTTACAGATAACACAATATTATTCTGAGTTGTTAAATCACAAGCAGATTGTAGGAGGAACCTGGGAGACTGGGCATCCAAATGGAAGATGAAATTTAATATGGATAAGTGCAAAGTGATGCACGTGGGCAAAAGTAATTGCAGTTTCATGCTGTTGGTTCCATATTAGGAGTTATCACTGCGGAAAAGATCTGGACATCATCGTGGGCAATAATTTAAAATCTTTGGCCTAGTGTGTGGTGGCAGTCAAAAAGCACAAAACAAAAACCACACCAAATGCACTAATCCATACCGTAAATTACTTAAATCCAACTAACAAGAAGTTTTTAACATTTTTCTTAATTTTTGTATTTTTTAATTTTTATTTTCAAGGAGGAAACGATTTCAGATGCCAGATTGCCCTTTTTTTTTTTAAGTCATTCTGGTACAGGGCAAAATCATTAGTCTAAGAAACCTCCTCTTTTTTTTAAAGTGATTGAAACTCTTATACCTTTATTATTTAAATTCACTTTCTTTTTATGACTTAAAAAATGGAACCATAAAAATACTATTGTTCCCATGTGCTATACCAAACTATTCCTTTAGAATTATTCAAAGTCCAGGCCCTTTCATTCAAACTCGTTTCTCAAAGAATAGTCTGTTTTATAAAGATCAATATCTGAGAATTTCAGTTTGTATAAATGATAGCACACAGTACTTATCTTGACCATTTTCAAAATAACTGGAGCATACTTGCTTCAGATCTGGCAATTCATATGAGCAGAAACTCCATTGTAATCCATTTTCAAAACAACTCCAACATGCTGGCCAATGTTTCGCCTGAATGGCTGTGTCAGGGAGATTTTTTTTAATCAGTTCCTAGAGAAAACACAGTCATGTCGAAATTCAAAATTTAAATTATCTTTTCTTGCCCACTGCCCTCTGTAGACTAACCTTCAATAACAGTGTGGTTCCTTCAAAAAACTTCACGGTGATTTGAAATCTACCTCCATTTTAACTATTATTGAAAGATAGTAGCTTATATTGCAGTGCCTTTCAAAACCTCAGAATTCTATTGGACAATAAGCTGTCAATCAAATTACTAACCAATTACTTATGACTTACGTCATTTCTTTAAAATGTCTGATTGGTTTCGAAAAGCAGGGGTCAGAGTTCCCAGAGTGGCAGATTGGCAGATAGAAATAATATTTCTAGGAAGCTGGCAACCCTGCTACACTCCCAGGAACCCTAAAACCTGTCTTCCACCTTTTCCCCTGCAGAAGTGGGAGATGGGTGAATGGTGGAGGTCTAAGTGTGGCAAACTCTCTCCAAGCCACTACAAGGGCATTTGGCATCATGGGTGAACTTTACAACCCTGATCCCACCCCCACCACACACATTTAAAAATTCTGCATTTAAAATAACCAATTTTACAAGAAAAAGGACATTGAAAGTATAGTCTTCTGAGATAAAAATATTACAACCCTGCAATAAGCACACCTGAAGTGCTTATGGTATTAGGCCTATTGTAATGCTGATGTGGGCTTTGCCGCAGAAAGCCCAGAGTAAACTGAATTATAATTACATTACAGTAAACCTCCCATACTAAAAAGAGATCTAACTGCCAGCACTCAAACAATAAAAATCCTAAATATGAAAACGTAACAATGCAAATATTACCTAAATAGCAATACACCTCCTATTAGGAAAACAGAACAAGCCAGGCTGCTATAGATCCCTACACAGAAGTTACAAGCCAGTAGAATACCTCACCTTGGTCGCATGTGCAGAACACAGGCAGATCCTCACAAAATACAGAATAAAGAGACCATAAAGTATAAACAGAAACATGTAAACTGGAAACCACAACAAGCCAAATAATCTGCAGTGGAAAAATAGAAATTCTATTCCTCAATAAAATCAAAGAATATAAAATATCATAATAGTAAAAACCTACTAAGAATAAATATTTCAAAATACAGCTGATGAATAGAATAACAGCTATTAAAAACTCATACAAAACTGATAAAAAAAATTTCCCAAACATCAGTAAGATATTTAAAAATAGCAAATACATCAAATAACACCCAATAAATAAAACTAAGAAAGATTTTAAAAATACCCACTTTCCATACCTGGGAACTTTTGATTTCCAATCATCCTGAAATTGCCCTGGATTAGTATAGGGGGGGCAAGAAGGGGGATTTTCCTCCTCTTATATACACATGTTCATTCTCTCTCTCTTACACACACACACTTGCTCTCACACATGCTCTTTCACACACACACACAGATGCTTTAACATACACGCATGCGTGCTCTCACACACAGATGCTTTCATAGGTTCTTCCACACGCATACATGCTTTTATATGCTCTTTCACAAATATACATGGTCATACAGTCACACACATACATAGATGCTGTCTTATAGATATGCTCTTTCACACACATGCTCTTTCACACATGCTCTCACACATATATACATATACTCTTTCACAAAAACACACACACACTCTCCCTCTACCTCACTCACATTTTATCTTTCGGCTGTGGGCCGATGAGCTCAGCAGGCAGCTGGCTGCCTCTGACTTCTGCTAAGGTAGCTGCTGGGCTGCCTCCATTTTTCGCCGGTGGCAGGTTGGACTCCGCCGGCAGTCTGCCGGCATATCTGGGAACGTTTGATTTCTAGGCGTCCTGAGATTGTTGTGGATTAGAGGTGGGGGGAGGCAAGAATACTGGGGAGGATAGGGCACACACTAACACACACGTGCTCATTCACACACACACTGACACATACATGCTCTCATGCACATGCCCACTCATACTTCTCTCTTCCACACATACAAACCCATTTAACTCACTCTTTAAAATTTCCACATACACATGCCCATTCACACACTTACTCCCTCACACAAATATGTCCAAACACACACAATAACTTTCACACCTCTCTTGCGCAGCCTACAGGCTACTACACAGAGAATCTACATTTTTCTCGAGGACTACTATGATTATGAGCACGCCGCACTATGGAGGATTGGGGTGCCTATTTTAATGAACAGTGAATCCTAAATACGATAAACACATCAGTACTGGTTCACTTGATTTCCTGGGACAGAGATTGCTTTAGGACAGCACTAACAGCAGTTTATTTAATTTTTTTTAGAATTCGGTGAGCTATTAAGACAAAATTCCACTTTATTGTTCTGCTCTGCGTTAAGTTTTAAAGCTTTAAAAGCTCTTTGATACGAAGCAAAGTGAATCGGGGCCTCCTGCTGCATTAGCTCTCATACAATTCCCATGGAGGCCTAACATCTAATGCGGAGATGCAAAACCTGTTCCTTGAAGGCTGTAAGCAGGCTGGGATTTTGGGTGTCGACAATGAATATTGGGCATATTTGCCTACATTTGGGAGGAGAACAAGATTTATTTACCTAGCTGCAGTACTTGGAAACCCAGACCTGTATGATGCCCTTAAGTATGTGGGTTGCTGTGCATCTCTGATCTGAAACAGGAGTTTATGCATGGATGATGGGCTGGGTAACCATTTGTGCAACAGCCTGCATGAATGTTTGTGTACATAGCAGGCTGTGTAAATATATAGGGGTGTGTGTGGGTATGTGTAACAGACTGGATGAATGCAGTTTGCATATGTACATGTGTCTAGTAGAGCCTGGATGAATGTGTGTAGCAGAGGCTGGGTGAATGCATTTGTATATACGCATGTAGGAGAAGCTGAGTGAATGTATTTGTGCATGAGGCCATGGGACAGAGGTTGGGTGAATGTGTAAGTGTGTAGCAGAGGCTGGGTGAATAAATTTATGTGTACGTATTTAGCAGAGGCTCAGTGAATGTATTTGTGCATGGGGAAAGGGTCACGCTGGCTATATGTGTGTGTATTTGTGCAACAGAAACTGGTTGAATGTATTTGAATATTTGTGTGAAACAGTTTGAGTGATTGTGCGAAGGGGTGGGGGACAAGCTCTGGTGAATATACATGAGGGTGTATGTGCAAGCTTTGAGGCCTAAGGCAATGCTAAAATATACAATGAGATTATTTAGTGCGGCTCAGGGTACTGGCAGATCACAGTGGGGTAGATTTTACAAAATTATGCACACGCGTACTTTTGTTCGCGTAAGGCTGAGCAAAATCGGCAGCCTGCGCGCGCCAAGCCACGCAGCCGGCCTCGGAGGACACTTTCCTTCCGCCTCCCCCCACCTTCCCTTCCCCTCCCTTCCCCTACCTAACCCTCCCCCCCCACCTTTATTCCAGAAGTTACGCCTGCTCGCCGGCTGCCGGCGCGCCATGTTCCGGTCCGGGGGCTGGTCCGGAGGCCGCGGCCACGCCCTGGAATGCCCCTGGACCGGAACCACGCCCACGGTCCTGCCCCCGGATGATGCATCGCCGCGACACGCCCCCCCCCCCCCCAGGAAAGCCCTGGGACTGACGCGTGCCGCCGAGCCTATGCAAGATTGCCTCGGCGCGCCCAGGGGGGGTTGGGGTAGATTTTCGGGACTTACGCGCGTAACCCTTTGAAAATCTACCCCAGTGTGTGATGCAGCACTGTTCAGCTCTGCACCTATAGTGTGCTACATACTATGTACTTAGCTCTGTCTGTGATGGATCCTCAAAGTATCCCTGTTATTGCCTGTATTTTCTAGCATTTTCCCATGCTTTTGAACTATGGTTAACAATTGCTTTAGTGCAAGGCTCCAGCACTGAGGTCTATGGTAGACTTTTTTACATTTCTTTTTTGCAGTGCATTTGAGGAGGAAGGAATATTATGTGGAATAGTTGGAGGGGAGAGGGGGAATATGATGCATAAATTTGCTTGTTTCTCTCAAATTTCTCACCTTCTCTAAACTCATCGCTTTTTCACTCCTTTTACATTACAACTCTTTATCTCTTAGAAAACAACCACCACTGATGTAATCTAACCTCAAATTTACTTGCATATTCAGGCAACCTGAATCCTTCGCTCATTTTTAGGGTCCCTCGTTTTCAGTTAAAACTGATTGTCACCCATAAATTCTTGGATTTTTCCAAAGATGACAATCAATTTAAACTGTTATTCACCCTAATTTTAGGATGATTAAAAAAAGTGCTCCAGAGTTGCAGATGCAGCTTTTCAAGGCCTCCAGCCAGTGTGGAACAAAGCGCATGCTGTGCTTCAAGTCTCACCTTCCATCAGTGAAAGCGCTCACTCTCCAGTGCCGTATTTCAGGTCCCAGCTCCTCACCCTCCAAGCGGCCAGAGTGCCTGCTCTCTGTTGCTGTGGATGCATTTCACGCAGCCCCTGTCCACCAGAAGCACTTCCCGGCAGGCTCCCTGACCCCGCACAAAAGCAGAAGTGCAGTGCTGCAGAGCGCGGGAGCCTCCATAAGCGGCTGCTGAAGGAGAGAGGAGAAGCCTGGAGCCACCACCAGTAAGGATGAAGGCTGTTGCAGTGGGGGTGTGGGGGGAAGGCAGGGAATGGGGGTAGAGATGGGGATGGCTACAGAGCGGGAGAGTGGGAGAATCTGCTTAATATTCTTTTATTGTCCTGGCTTTGTCCACCAAAATAAATTCTGGTTTATTTAATATCATTTTTATTGAAAATTTTCACACAATACAGCAGTTAACAACAAACCACACACAATCAAAAACCAAAGAGATCACCACTGGCAAACAAGTCTACTGCTGCCCTTCCCATACCCACAACCAGTCCCTTCCTCCCTAACCCCCCTCCCCCCACCCAGCAAATGGGAGCGTTGTAAGGTGAAACCTAGAAAAAAAAGGAGTCAAGTTTCAAGTTTCCAGCCCCAATGAAAGAGAATCAGCCTGGGCCTTGGAGTCCCATTTGAAATGAGTTGTCAAGTCCTTGGGCAAGGAATACACAAAAGGTTTCCAGATGTTTTAGCTGGACGTCTGTTTCTTCTGTGATGACTCCAGTAGTGATCTATACTCCAGCACATATAACTCCAACATAGAATTAGTCCACGTATCAAATGCAGGTCCCAAAGTGGTTAACCAATTTCTCAGAAGTAAGCGCAGTGCAATTAAGCACCCCTTGAAGAGAAAAGACGTGGCGGACGAACAAACCTGAACTTCTGGGTCTTTATGACCAATTAGGCAAAAAATTGCTTTACAGACATCCAAAAGCGTTGTGTCACAATGCAGTCCCATAAACATTGTAATAAAGTAGCCTGGGGTTGACCACACTTAATACAATGGGCAGAGTTAATAATATCTGCCAGATATGCTGTGCTCGGCCAAAACACAATTCTGTGTAATATTTTAACATGTATTTCCCAATATACTTCACTCAAAACTGCTTTCCTCACTAATTGATCAGAATCATATAGATCATCTGCAGATAGCTCACATTGAAGATCATGCAATCACGTATTCGCCAATGTAGAATATTATACTGAGAAGACGAATGCAGAAACCTATAACACATTGATATAGAAACCCTGGATTTAGTGCTCAGTTGTAGCAGTTGTTGAAAAGGGCCATTGGTGAGAGATCGGAGATCCTCCACGTGCAGAGCCTTAATATAGCTGATGATTTGCATATGCATCAAATAATCAGCATTGGTAAAGGAGAGAGCTTGGCAATGAAAGGAAAAAGATCTAACTTTCCCATCTTGTAGATTGACAAAAGGCCATAAACTGGCCATGCCTTGATGGTAGAGCTTAGAGAAATTGTCACTACTCCATCCAGGCAGAAATTATGGATTTCCCCACAATGGCAAAAAAAGAGAGAATTGCTATGATAATCCCACATGCTGTTGAAGAGCACGCCAACATTACCACATAGAGTTAATTACCAAAGACTTGGAGATAGACGTGGGCAATGATCTAGATTGTGCATGAAGCAGGTACATTAAGCTATAAGGTTTTGCAAATTCCTGTTCCAATAGTACCATAAAATTATCTTGGATATTCTGATACCTCAACTATTCCCTGAATATCTGCAAAGACATGTTAAATTATAAAATCTAATATGTGCAAAACCAAAATCCCCATCTGCTTTAGGGGCAGACAAAACAGAAAAACAAAAACCCCAAAAGAATTGGAAGCACAGTTTTTGAAGAAAATGGATATTCTTTTTCTTCAAAAACTTCAGAATCATTTTAACTAAGACCATGCGACCTGTAAGGATAAAGGAAAATGTTTCTAACTGTACTTGTTTTTTTTTAATTCCTGAAGAAGAGGTGCAGCATTGAACTGGTACCAAAGGGCCAGAGATATACTCTAAATTCAGAAAGAAACTAAAGACCTGGCTCTTCCGACAAGCCTACCCAGAATAATCCGCTCTCTTAGTCCTCCCCCCCGCCCCCCTTAATACATGCTCACATACACTTCTAATAAAGGCTCATCATTAAGATTATAAATCACCCTGTATTCTTTATAGGACCCCTGTATTCAATTTCTTTCTTATGCCCTTGTATATAAGTTCGCCTTTGCATATAGCTTTATTGTTTAACGTTTAACTCTGCTGTTTTTTGCACTTTCTGTACTATTGTATCTCTGTAATTATTTATACTCCCCTCCCCCTCCCCTGTTCATTGTATTTTCAATCTTTCAGTTGCAATGTAAACCAGTATGATGTTTGCACACTAATGCCGGTATATAAAAAATCTTAAATAAATAAATATTTGTGTATTTTAACCCCTAAATACTCGACAGTGTCGTTTTCCCATGCAAGTGGGAAATTAATCCAGACCACACGAAGATGACCACCAATATCTATCGCTTCGGATTTAGTGAGATTCAATTTTAAACCCAAGAAGGTACCAAATTTAGGAATATGCTCCAAAAGTAGCGGAAGAATAATTCAGGCATTAGTTAATACCATCAACATGTCACCTGCAAAAGGCAGGAGTTTCAGCTGATGGGACCCTATAGATACTCCCGTAATAGCTAAATCCTGCTTAATTTTACACACCAATGGCTCTAAGGATAAAACAAATAAAAAAGGTGACAGGGGCATCCCTGCTGAGTTCCTTCCCAAGACTAAATAAGGGGGATGTGGCGCCATTAATGCAAATAAAAGCTTTGGGAACGTGATAAAGAATTTGGATGGCAGATAAAAGGAACCCTCAAAATCAAAAGCCCTTAAAGACTCAAATAAAAAATCCCAGACTACCCTGTCAAAGGCTTTTTCTGCATCAAAACAAATCAGTAGAGGGTCTACTATGTTTTGGGGATGACATGATTCCAAAGTTAATAACCACCACCTGATATTAGTAATAGGCTTTCTGCCAAAAACAAAGCCAGTTTGTTCTGGGGAAATCAAATCAAGTAAAATATATTTTAATCGGTTAGCCAATATTTTAGCATACATTTTAAAGTCTTGATTCAATAATGAAATGGGTCTATATGAACCAGGGTCAGTTAAATCTCTCCCAGGCTTAGGTAGAATGGTGATGGCTGCAACTGACATGGAATCCGGTATAGCTCGATTTAGGATCATATAATTGAATAAAGTACAAAGATTAGGAACAAAAGAAGAATGAAGCAATTTGTAAAACAAAGAATTCAAGCCATCCGGCCCTGGCGATTTGTGCATCTTCAATTATTTAATAACAGAAGAAACCACTAGGGAATAGATTGGCTTTTTCAGGGTATCTACCTGTTCAGATGATAAATTAGGTAATTGTAACTGTTCAAAGAATATATTCTGCTTTTCTAAATTAGGGGTTTCCTTATTATACAAAGCATGATAGAAATCCCAGAACTCTTCCCCTATGTCCGAGTTAGAAGTTGCAAATGAACCATTTGGTTTTTTGATGTGACTAATAAATTTAGATTGGGAATGGGACTTTGTGAGATTAGCTATTAGTCGTCCTGGCTTATTGCCATATTGAAACAATTTATGTTTATAAATAAAAAGGGTGCCAGTCACCTTCTGATGAAGAAGATCATTAAGGACTGCTTGAACCTTTCAGAACCCGAGTCTCCATCCTTTAGAATTGTTTTTAATCCACTGATTTTTATAGTATATCAGTTTTTTGCCCAATCCAAAATCTGTTTGTTTCTCTGCTTCCTTTTTAGAATAACATATTGATATGATCTCTCCCCTCATCACCGCTTTTGCGGTCTCCCAGAACAAAATGGCAGTGTCCCTATGTTGCTGATTGGCCTCCAAGAAATATTGCCATCTCTCCTCAAGAAATGTGAAAAATCTCTCTCCTTACAAAGCCATTCTGGCATTCTCCATTTAAAAAGAGAATCAAACCCAATATTTCCCCCCAAAGAACAAATCATTGGGTAATGATCCAAAAACACCAAATGCCCTATATCCACTTTATTTTAGCATTGAAAAGAGATTCTGAAATTAAAATGTAGTCAGTCCAAGACTTGGCATGGTATGCTCTAGCATAATGAGAGAAATCTCTGTCCTCAGGATGATGCCACTGCCATACATCCAACAGTGAAAGAGAATTTCATATGGAGGGAATACCCTTCCTAGGAACCAAATGGGGGATCACAGATGTAGAGCATTTATCCAAACAAGGATCATAAATACAGTTAAAATCATAAGAACGTGCCATACTGGGTCAGACCAAGGGTCCATCAAGGCCAATCCAGGCCATAAGAACCTGGCAAGTACCCACCTAAAACAATAGGAGCCATACCTAAAGTGGAAATATAGGTAATTTAGTAAAAAAAACCTATGGTCATACAGATTAGGGGCATAGACAGATGCCAAAATGAAAGGTTTACCAAATAGTGTACCCTTGACTGCCACTAATCTACTTTCATCATCCTCCCATTTTCGATCCGAGACAAAAGAAATCCGTTGGATTAAAATCACCACCCCGCAGCATTCAGATGTGCCTGAGGAGAAAAAGATCTGATTATAACCTTTTTTATTCCGAAATTTGACGAGCGCTTTATCAATCACGTGAGACTCTTGTAGAAATACAATCTCTCCCCTTAACCGATGAATATGAGAGAGCACCTTTTCCATTTTTATAGGCGAGCCCATGCCCACTACATTCCAGGTTATAAATTTAGTTGGGGGACCCATGATTTAGGTGAGAGAAATACTAAGAACCAAGTTACTAAATATAAGGTGGAAAGCACAAATACCAGGCTTCTACCATCTCGTAAGAAAAAGCCTGTCCCAGGGAAACCCAAAAGATCAAAAAACTCAGGAAACCCTAGTAACAGAGTGCGCAGGGCAAATTGAATATTATTCCCAACACAAAAATGACTTTCCCGCAGCAAAAGGTAAGGGAAACAAAGCCCACAAGTTATGCTCCCCTTGTACAACCAAAGCTCCCATACCCCTCCCCCACCCACCCCATCCCCCTCCCTCTACACCCTTCCCCCCCATTTCCAAAAGGAACCATGAATTAATCTGCTGCCTAACTAGAGAGCAGGAGGCAGTATTGTGAGTGATCCAGTGCCATTCCCCGAGGCAACATAAATCAAACCTTGAATAAGGCAAAGCTCAAAAACCAAAACAAGTCATCCTGAAGTAGGAAAATCTGTATAGTCACTCAGTGCAGCAGCCATGCCGCTGAAAATGTAAGCATGGCATAGTGAGGTTTTACTGAGCAAGCGGCAGCCGATTCCTCATTGCAGACCATCCACAAAGCTCTTGGCATCCAGCACTGATTTGAAAACATGTAATGCACCATTGCACCATATCCTCAGCTTAGCTGGAAACTGCAAGGCAAATTTAACTTGTTTAGCAGCCAAACGAGCACATATAGGGCCCAAATTCTTTCCGTTTCATGGCCACTTTGTAGGAAGAGTGCTGAAATATTTTAATAGAGCTATTTTGGTATTGCAGGGTTGCAGCCTTGCGAGAAGCTTGCCAAATTAACTGCTTGTGTTGGAAGCTAAGAAAAAGAGCAATCACCATTCGTGGCCTCTGGTTGCCATCTTTTTTAGGGCCGAGCCGATGTGCCCACTCAGTAATGAGTGGTGATAACTGATCAGCTAATCCCAATTCCTTCAGAAGCCAATTGGCAATAAGGGCAGCCAGTTTTATGTTCTTCAATGGTTTCTGCAAAGCCGACAAATCGCAAATTGTTCCAGCAGGCAACTGTTCTCTAGTTCGTCTGTTTTTGACTTGTGAGCCTTGACCAGCTTTTCCAAGGCTTGTAGTTTCCGTGCCGTAGTCAAGGTGTCGTCTTCAACGACCGTCATTCAGCCTTCTTGGGTGTCCATTCGCGGGCTGAACTCAGCGATCACCGATTTAAGGACAGCAATTTGATCAGCTATCATGGTAAGATGCCCAGCCACTGCCGCTTTCACTGCCTCTGTAACAGCATGCAGAGCTGACTCGTTGATGGCGCACTGAACCATGTTATTGGCAGCAGCAGCCATTTTCTCCTCACCTGCCTTTGGTTTGTCTTTCTCTCTTCTTATCGGCCATGCAGGCATTCCAAAGGGAGACTTCTGCATATAGCAGTCGATGTTCATATGTGCTAGTAGAATTAAAAGAAATTGCCCAGAGATAGTCACTATTGCCTTCAATATTAAAGATAAACAGGGGATGGCACCAGGATCCAGCAGCAACACGTCTGGTCTGGATCAGCACATCACGTGACTCCTCAATGCTGATATTTACCTGGAAAAATTATGTCATTTTTTTCCACCGATTTTCCCCTGTTTTTCTTCTTGTCACAACAAGCCCTGATAAATTCCCAGGAAAAATAATTTTGCACTGACGATGAAGGAAGCATAGCTCTTGAAGGCTGGTCACAAATATATTAAATTAGTACAATCACAGTCAATAGGTATTTGCTACTGCTTGCAGTGCTCGGGGGGGGAACATCCCTGGCCATGGAGGGTGCTATTCCTGATGCTAAAGCTGTTCCTAATTCATAGTAACGTAGTAGATGACAGCAGATAAGAGCCATTTGGCTCACCCAGTGTCCCTGGTAGACTAACATGCTACTGTATTAAAAAAAAAAAAAAAACCCCCACAAAAATTCAGCTTCTATTTATGACTCCTCTATCATGAGTAATGTACCATATGTGAAATATTTTAAGGGAGCACAACCTTCCTAGGCTTTCAGCAGGTATGAAGGCCTTAAAGCCTCATTAATGGAGGCAGCTGGATAGCCTTGTGGATAATACTCAGCACTGCCGAGCGAGAGCCTACGTCTCACTCCCATCTCAAGATCTTGCTCCTCTGGGCTGCTTGGGTCAAAAGAGCATCACTGGGTGTAGAGTAGCTCTTGGGAGACTGACACCCTGGTCACTGCAGCAGCAGTTTTGGGAAGGGAAACAGGAGAAAACTGGAAAAATGGTGTGAGATGATTATTGTAAAAGCCAGAGAGAATGGCTTTGAGAGAAGTCCTTTAGAGGGAGACAGGCAGGAAGAGTTAGCCAGTTCTGGAGAAACATGATTACATGCAAATGTGGATCACACACGCTGCAGTAAAACACCCATTGCTATCTGTCATAGTATTCCTTCATATGTTTGCAGATCATATAATTGTTTTTCAAAATTAATTAACATCCAGAACTCTGGGACGACGTGCTTTATGGGTACCAGCATTAAGAAATAATTTTTATGGAGAGGAAAGGCTCTGGGAAGCATCAGGATTTCTCCTGAATAACAGATCACTATTGTTGTAATCCCTAAATCTGCTTTCTTCTACCGTGCAATGATTGAGACTGAAGACCAGATGATCAGTGCCCCTGATCAGTGCAGTTCCGTCACCTTAAAACTGGCAGACATCAGTGGACATGAATACCACAGCACTGCCCATGGACACCAGTTGCCTTTTAGAGGGTAAGTTTCAAAGCCATTTATCCAGGTGAATTGGTCTGAAAAATCCTTGTGCAGTAGGTATAAAAGTACTTGTGTTGTATAATGCATATCCTTGTAGCCATGTTTAGGGAGTTGGAGGCATGTTTTGGGTAGGATCAGAAAATAATGTGAAGACTGCATTTTCAACACTACATGTGCTTTATTGTTTTTGTAAAATGTTTATTAAATAGAATGCATTACATTGCCAGATGAAAAATACAATCCATACAAAACTAAAAAAAAAAAACAAACATCTGGCCAAGAGGAACTGCAATAAAGTGAACAAACTGCGGCACTCATTTTCTATAGGAATGCAATCCCAGCTCCAGTGCAGAGATGAGCTCCGGAATTATAGAAATCACAAATCAGATACTCTAAAGGTACCTTGTTATAGCTCTGTATACACCCAACGGATCTATGGTAGCCAAATACCCCCCAAGCCTAACACAGCCCAATTAAATCATTGCTAGTAAAATAGGTGTTAGGTTGGAATGAAATGGCTCCCATAACTTGGGCACATTAGGCTATAAATCCCACCACTGATAGGTAATACATTCCATTGTGTATATCCTGCCAAAGCAGGCACAACCAACCAACTAAAGAAGAAATGGATGATGACCTCCAGTGACAAGCAACATTCCACCTGGCTGCAATTAACAAAGGATTTGTCAGACCAATACCCCCCCTTCTTTACTGGAGGAAAATCCCCCTGCAGCTCACCCAAGAATACAACCAAAGGATCTAAAGGCAATTTAATTCCCATAAGGTGCTCCATCCAAGAGAGAATTTCTCACCAATATATTTGTGTTTTAAGGTATGTCCACCAAATATGTCAAAACGTTCCCCTAGCTCCACAATCTCGCCAACATTTATTATGAATCATTAGACCCATCTTTTTAACTTATCTGGAGTATAATTCCACTGATACAGGATTTTATACCCATTTTCCTATGTGGTGATACATATAATTCCACTGATACAGGTGGTGATACATATCTAATTTCTTTTTTTTTTAATTCAATGAACATTTTTCCCCCAACTTGATTCTGCCAGCTCTCTTCTGAAAATACCTTAAGATAAGCCATATTGGGTCAGACCAAGGGTCCATCAAGCCCAGCATCCTATTTCCAGCAGTGGCCAATCCAAGTCACAAGTACACAACGCCACTATTGCTTATTAATTAATAGCAGTTTATGGATTTTTCCTCTAGGAACGTATCCAAATTTTTTTTAAACCCATTTACATTAACTGCTGTAACCACATCCTCTGGCAATTAATACCAGAGCATAACTATGCGCTGAGTGAAAAAGAATTTTCTTAGATTTGTTTTAAATGAGCTACTTACTAGCTTCATGGAGTGCCCCCTAGTCCTTCTATTATCTGAGAGAGTAAATAACCAATTTATATTAACTTCCTCAAGTTCTCTCATGATTTTGTAGACTTCTATCATATCTCCCCTCAGCTGTCTCTTCTCCAAGCTGAACAGCCCTAACCTCTTTAGCTTTTCCTCATAGGGGAGTTGTTCCATCCCCTTTATCATTTTGGTCGCCCTTCTCTGCACTTTCTCCAGTGTAACTATATCTTTTTTGAGATGCGGCAACAAGAATTTTACACAGCACTCAAGGTGCAGCCTCACTAAGGTGTGATACAGAGGCATTATGACATCCATCGTTTTATTAACCATTCCCTTCCTAATAATTACTAACATTGTTTGATTTTTTGATCGCCACAGGACACTGGGCCAACAATTTCAATATATTTTTTATTTTTTTAAATTCTTTATTTATCATTATTCAATGAATATAACAAGTTAATACAACTTGCTAAGAAATGGAATATGAGAATACAAATTAAAAAAAGGAAAAGAAATACGAGTTATAGAAACATAAATCTCAGTATATTCCATGTCAGACCACAATTTTGGAGGAGAGCTTATGTAATTATGCAAAGAAATTATACATTGTAATAAAAAAAAGAAGAGAGGTCACACTATAAAGAGATCTGAACCCTATATATTCCAATGGTCGATTACAAAGGACTGGATGTAAGGGCAGATGGAGCCTGCTTAACTTTATCATTTATAAAAATATTTAACTGAGTGGGGTCAAAGAAAACATATTTGACTCCACTATATTTGATGACACATTTACAGGGGAAATATAACCAAAAGAATGCTCCCAAACTCAAGACAGCAGGACACATTAATAGGAAACGTTTTCTCTTGGATTGTGTTACCATAGACACATCGGGGTACATACGTATTTTAAACCCCAAAAATAATTCATCTCTTTTGCGAGAAAATATTTTTAGAACAAAATCTCAGTCTGAATCCAAAGCTAAAGTTACTATTAAAGTAGAGGAAGAAACAGTCTCCTCAGTGGGGCTTTCCAAAAAGAAAGAAAGATGAGACAAATCAGTGGGGCCTACTTCTGTTGGTGTAATGTTCAAATTTGGAGCTTTAAGTCCTGGCAAATAGTAAGCTTTAGAAATAGGAGGAAGTACATTTTCCTTAATTGCCAATACTTCGTAGCATTTCCACTGGTGTAACAAATCTTTTCTTTGGGAAATTTAAAATTCTCAAATTACAGCGTCTTGCGACATTTTCCAAATTTTCCATTTTGTTTTGTAAATAAAGATGGCCCACTGATATGATATCTACTGATTTTTGCATTATTATTTCCTTGGCCTGTATTGAGTCCATTTGAGATTTTATTTCCACCATTTGCAACTGAACATTATTCAATGAATTTGAAAAATCCTGATGTTGAGAGAGAGCCAGTGAAACTTTGTTTGACAAAGTAGCAATAGCTTCCCATATACTGTCCAGGGTAATATTTGGAGGCTTAATCAAAGTAACAGAAATTACCTCTGGTGCGTCCTTTGGAGAAATATCTGTCCCTGTTTTGGTTATGGGAGCTTTCAGCAAGGCTTCAGTCTCCTTTCTCGGCCAGCTCACAGCTCCTGTTGCTGAATCCTCCATGCTGACTCCACCCGATGCTGACATAGCTGACTGTACTCTGCCGTTAGAGTGCAAAGGGAAAGTGCTGGACGCGTCAGTACCTTCCGTGGGGAGAGCAGGTTGTGGAGGCACCAGACTCTGCTCCGGAGATAAAGATGAATCTAAATCCGGGGTCACCGGCAACGGAACACCTTTCTGCTGGAGACCCAGGGATACATTCACGGAGCCCTGCAGGATTTCCTGGATCCGCACCGCATGCTGGTCCATCGGACCCTGCCGAGACGTTCCCTCCGCGGCTTTGGGGAACACTCTGAGTCTTCCTTTCCTCTTTCCCATCAAAGAAGGGTAAATTCTTATATTTAGTCGCCAAGTAAAAGTGGACTACGAGGAGCGCCTCTCAATAGCGTGCGGCCATCTTGGCTCTCCTCCACAATTTCAATATATTATTCACTATGACGCCTAGATCTCTTTCCTGGGTGGTACCTCCTAAAATAGAACCTAACATTGTGTAACTACAGCAAGGATTATTTTTCCCTATATGCATCACCTTGCACTTATCCACATTAAATGTCATTTGCCATTTGGATGCCCAATCTTCCATTCTTCCTCCTACAATTTATCACAATCCACTTGAGATTTAACTACTCTGCATAATTTTGTGTCATCTGCAAATTTGATCACCTCATTCATACTCCTTTCCAGATCATGTATAAATATATTAAAAAGGACTGGTCCAAGTACAGATCTCTCCACTGTTTACCTTTTTCCACTGTGAAAACAGACCATTGAATCCTACTCTCTATTTCCTGTCTTGTAACCAGCTTGCAATCCACAAAAGGAGATCGCCTCCTATCCCATGATTTTCTCTTTATTCTTTTTATTGCGACAGCAGGAGGCCATATAGTTGAGAAATAAAGTCTTTAGTTTGATAGGGATCCATTGCTAACTGTTCTAATTTTGTCAGTGCTCTACTGCAAGATGTTACGGTTTTGGGCTGTAGCCTGCTGTGGTGAACCCCACCTTCAGGAGTGATACAGGACAGGAGGACGGGAGCAATTCAGGTGAGGATGGGTAGAATCTCCGGGACCAGGTGCCGACTGAGAAGGGACCCTGAAGCTGGATGCTGGCTGAGAGGAGTCTCTGGAGCTGAGTACAGGTTGAAAGGAGTCTCTGGAGCTGGGTGCGTGGTGATAAGGATGAACTTCAGGAAACACTGGAACAGAATGTGGGTATGCGTGGATGTGAATGCAGGTAAGCGTGAACTGTTACACTGGAACTGATTGCAGGTATGGGTGAAATCAGAATAGCGTGCAGATAAGCGTGAGACTGGATGCAGGTAAGTGTGAACTGGAGGAGGGGAACCAGAGCAAGGAAGACAGACAATGACAGGACTGGACAAACTAGGACATGGCCTACATTGAACATGAAACACAAAATGCCCAAAGGCAGCAAGGCAAGGAAGGCCAAGGGAAGCAGGAGAGTAATAGGGCAGCAACAGAAAGGGATTCAGGGAGAGAGGGGACAAGAAGGCAGGCAAGAACTAGAATGCCTGTAGACTACAGAGCAAGAACAGCAAAGAACCAGGAGGTCTGTAGGCAGCAGGGTAAAGCAGGAAACCAGGATGTTCAAAGGCATGCAAGGAACAGATGGCTAAAGCAGGGAGCCAAAAGGAACTCGATGCGGACAGGGCTGGAGGAACCACTAGGCGAGCTAGGCCTATGCCTAGGGCACCAAGACTTAGGGGGTGCTGCGGCAGGCAGCAGAATTTTGAAAGGGCAAAAAGTGCTCTTTCAAAATTCTGCCAGCCCCCGTCTCACCCTGTCTCCCCCCCCCCCCCCAGTGCCACCCTCCTGATGCCCCCCTGGTGGTCCAGCGGACGGCCTGGGAACAATCTGCCGCTCCCGGGGCCTCGGCTGCCACTAGCCAAAATGGCACCAGTGGCCTTTAGCCCCTACCATGTGACAGGGGCCAACCAATGGCACTGGTAGCCCCTGTCACATGGTAGGGGCTGAAGGCCACCGGCACTATTTCGATTAGTGGCAGCCGACGACCCGGGACGGCAGATGGATCCGGGCCCCTCGCTGGACCACTAGGTGATTTGTGAGTTTTCTTTTTTTGGTGTGGGGGGGGGGGAGTCAGGGCTGCGACAGGGGGGGGGGAGGGCGGCACAAGGTTGAAGGTGCCTAGGGCGCCCAATCCCCTTGCACCGGCCCTGGATGCGGAAGCACCGAGGCATGGGCTAGGCGGGGTTAAACAGTGAGTCCTGGACATGGAGCAGGTAGGCAAAGAAGGCCGGGCCAGCCCAGGGAGCGTGCTCATGGGGGGCCTCTGGTGGTGAGGAGGCTGCACAGCAGCCAGAATCATAACCCAGGACTTTCTAATGGACTCTTTTTGCAGTAAACCTTTAATCTGTAAATACTGGAACACTGGTATCCTATCAGAATTCCCTATGCTTTGCAGCTGATAAATGGAAATAATTTCCCTATTATTATACAACTGACTGCCTCTGTCAAACTCTAACTTTCTCCATTTGTGAAAGACTCGTGTGCTAAATTGCTCAGGATTATTCCAGAGAGGACACTGGGGAAGGCATTAATAATACTTCACTACTAGTAATCACCTTACTCCAAGTGTCCAAACTTGGACCAATTAAGGGGTGTCGCCGCCAACTATTTGAAAATCTCTTAAACGATACCCAAGGAGATAGTTTCCACCCTTGATCTGCAGCCCACTCCTTCTCTAAAGTAACCCAATGTTTCTCCTCTGGGCAAGCATGCCAAGTTTTTATGCTCCTCAACTGTACCGTTTGCCAGTACTACATAAAGTCTGGGAGAGCTACGCCCTCTGAGTCCTTGATACTGATAACACTTTCTGGGATATGCTTGGCTTCCTTCCCTTGGGAGCATTTCCAAAAAAATAAGTACTCTAGGCAGGACATTCATTTTAATAGAGACAACTCTGCCCAGCCAAGAAAGTGTGCAAGGAGACCACAGTACACGTGTTGTTTTCAATGAAATATCACTTGCATGAACAGAAGATGCAAATGCCCATGAGTACCTTGTTTCTGCGGCAAATTTCAAAATGAAAGTAGGTGTGGAGTTCCTCTGTTAGAGCTGCTGCAAAATCTGTGGTTAAAAAGTACCTGCATACTTTATCCCAATGCAGATGGTTTTGAAAATTGCCCCCTTAATGTCCCCTGTATATGTTCAAAATAAAAAATAACCTACTGACATATAAACTTAGCAACATAGAATATGATGGCGGATGAATGCCACCCCATTACTCTTAACTGCGCTGACTGTATCTCGGAGACCTATTTATTTATTTATAGCCACATCCTGAGCCAGAGAATCATAGCAGCAATGTGAACAGAAATCTGGGATGTGGTAGCCAGCGACCACAGACATCCCTCCAGGGTGGGAGCTGGGAGGAAAGCCTTCCCCGTAAAAGGCACTATTCAGATGTGCCCGGAGCAACACACAGGGAGCCCTGTCAACGGTCCCTCAAAGCGCAGGGGCTCCCCCAACCCTCTGAAATGAGCTCTCCAGAGAAAACTAAAGAGGCGACCCTCAGAACGCCTGCTCAGTGAAATATTTCCTGTCAACTCTCACTGCTAGTGAACAGACCCTAGACATCATTTTCAACTCATTTTCCTGAACAGCCCAGTTTTTGCTTTGCTATTGCAGTGCTTGTTTTGAGACTAGTTTGGCAGTGAAGCAGTACTCTCGTGGTTGGGGGACGTTCTGAGAGGTCTCCCACAATTTGTGTGCCTCTGCCAGAGATAATGTACTGGATAAACTCAAAACGTCTCAGTGACTCAGCCAGACTGTATGAGATGAATGTTTTCTTTACACGCTGGAACCTCATCTTTCAACAATAGAGATGAACAAACTTTGGGCTCAGTTTTCATCTAGAAATCCCCAAGAAGCTCATTCAGTTATAATTAGAAATAAAAATATATATATATATTCTCCCATTTTTTACATTGTGATGCTTTGTATTGATCCAATATAAGAATTATCCAAAGAAAATGCTGTGCATGAGTTTTTAAGCCACAGCAGCAAAGGAAGGGACCTTGAAAAAACTGCAAGCCATTAAGGTTTCACAACCTGCAGTGAATGCAGTTTTGAATTTGGATTTTTAGATTTAATTACTCACCCTTCCAGAACTGAGTCCAAGGTGAGCATTATTCTGGTATTCTCCTGTCCCAGAGGGCTTATAATCAGGCATGGTAACATTTATATCGTCGCGTGGGCACACACGTGCATGCGTTCGTCGGCTCGCACCCAGGGGTGAAGCCATTTCATTACACGCGCGCATCCTACAAAACAGCCTGACCGTGTGCACAATTTTAAATGGGTACACGGCTATGTGAGCAAATGCCACTTCTACTGCGTAAGTGGGGGGGGGATTTTAAAAGTCGCGCCAACGCCATTACCAGTTTTCCCAGTTCATTCCCAGTTCACCCAGGTAAGGGATAGGACTTCCAAACCCCCCCTAGTTTATTAGCCTCCCATTTCCCCTGTTAGCCCCGACCTTCACAACCCCGCTGATCTGCCAGTTTATCTTTATTTTATTACTTGCACGCCATCCATAGCAGAAGTACAGTTAGGCGGCAGGGGGCCTCGGCACGCGCCTGTATTTGAAGTTGAAATCTAGGAACGCCCGTGCCCCGCCCTTTTCTGGACTTTTCATTTGTGAGCGCGGCGGGAGATATGCGCGTACCCGGGCGTCTTAAATTCTTGGTGTGCGCTGGCCCAACATTTCTGCGCATCCCTTAAATTGATGCACACGGCGGGCTTTTAAAATTCACCTTTAAGTTAGTACTTGAGGCAATAAAGCATGAAGTGATTTGCCTAAGGTCACAAGGAGTAGCAGTGGGATCCTACCCCTGGCTTCCCTGGTTCGCAGTTTGCTGTGCTTTTTATTTATTTATTTTTTTTTATATTTTTCAGAGATAACCATGTACAACATAAGGCCTCTGCCTCTAGTACAAAACAGTAGCAAGCAGAAAACCCAAAGACAAATATGCAAACATATGTCCCAACATCGCAGGCACCAACCTCCACGAAACTTACATTGTTACCCCAGCATTTTGAATAGCATGAAACCCTCCCAACCCCCACCCCTCCCACCACCCTCCCTCCCCATCCCACATAGGCATCAAGAAATAATGCTCTCTTCACTACCATTGCTTTAACAACGTGTTCATGGTGTAATGTTCTGCTGTCTAATAGTAGGGGTGGTCATTGAGCTGGTATCTGTTGAGTGACTGTCTAACCATGATGTATAAGGTTGCCACCGCTTCTGAAATCTATCTATTCGTTTATGCTTAAGGGCCTTCAAGTGTTCTAGATAGTAGATCCTTGCCAGTTTCTGTATAAAATTCTGTCTAGAGGGCGCTGCCACCTGTTTCCAGCCCCTTGCTATTTCTGTTTTGGCTGCTGTTAGGATTTGTGTAGTTAAAATAAAAGCTTTCAAATGTTGATGCTGGTGTCTGAATGCTTAATAAAATCAGCGCTGGATTTAATGCCAATTGTGTGTGTTATTTCTAGAACAAGCTTTGCTACCTCTGTTCAGAAGGTAGCTATTTTGGGGCACGTCCACCACATATGGAAATACGTTCCTATCATTCCACACTTCCTCCAGCAGTGGTTGTCTAACCTAGAATTTAATTTATGTAACCTTGCAGGAGTTATGTGCCATCGGTAGAGAACTTTATAACCCTGCTCAACTAGAGCAGAAATAGAGCACTGCTTTACCTTAAGAAAATACTCGGCCCAACATTTTGCAGTTTTAAGCTCTGGGATATCAGATTTCCAACGTTGTATATGAGTTGGCGAGGTCAGCAGGTCCCCGTTCAATAGCATGTAGATCTTGATATGACCTTAGGAGCATTACCGGCTTTATCACAAAAACCCTCAAAAAGTGTCCTGCCCTTCGCCAAGTCAATTTTGATCTGTGCCTGCGACACGTAGTCGCAGGCACACTCCCCTCACCCCCTCTTGTGAGACTGTCCTCACTGCTCTCCAAGCATTAGGCCTTAGACAAATCATTGCCTCCCCCACCCATCAAGCTGGTCACTCCTTGGACCTCATATTCATTAACCATTGCTTCCTTCCATCCCACCCGCCCACTTGCTCCCCTGTACCCTGGTCTGACCACTTCCTCATAAAAGCCCTGCTCCCCCTTAACCTCCCTACTACTCCCACCCCCTCAAACAACTCTACCTTCACCTTTAGGAAACCCTGCTCAGGAGATGAATTAGCTCTTGCCATATCCAATGCCTCTACTAGCCTTGACTGCTCAAGTCCCGAAACTGCCATCTCATCCTGGCTCAGTACAACCCTTGAGATTGCAGACAAACTATGTCCCATCTCCAAACGTAACCTTACCCATTCCACAAAAAACCATCAACCATGGTACACGACAGAATTAAGATCCCTAAAAAACACCCTTAGGCAGCGAGAAAGAACGTGGCGAAAAGCCCCCTCACCCCAACTCGCCTCAAGCTACAAAACCACCCTTCACCAATACAGAATAACCACGCTTAAAACTAAAAGAGACTTCTACTCATCCAAGATCCACCAGTATATGTACAACCCTAAAGCCCTCTTTAATTATGTTGCCAACCTCACCAAATCCTCCCAGCCCGCTATCCCTGAGAACGAAGCCACCGCCAAGAGCGAAGAAATCGCCCAATATTTCCTCGCTAAAATCACCAACATCCTCCGCAGATTTCAACACCCATCTCCCTCAATTCCCCTTCCCCCCCCCCCCCTCAACCATCTGCCACCTCACCCACCCTCCAAACCCTCGACCTGACCTCCTCTAAAGAAGTGGAATCCATCCTCAAAAAACTCAAACCAGCATCACACCCCTCGGACACCATTCCCACTAAATCTCTCCTCTCCATCCCAAATACTATTTCCAAACCCATCGCAGACATCATAAACTCCTCCCTCTCTTCTGGCTCTGTCCCAGATATGCTCAAGCAAGCAATTGTTAAGCCCCTCTTAAAAAAACCAACACTAGACCCTAAAGACCCCGCCAACTTCCGCCCCATCTCTAACCTGCCATTCCTCTCCAAAATTATGGAAAAGATTGTAAACATCCAACTCTCAGAATATCTGGAAAGTAATAATATTCTTCATCCAGCCCAATTCGGCTTCCGTAAATACCTCAACACGGAAACCCTCCTGCTTTCCCTCACAGATCACTTGCTCATAGGCATGGACCAAGGCAGCTGCTACCTCCTCGCCCTCCTCGACATCTCAGCGGCCTTCGACACCATCAACCACAACCACCTCATCAACCGCTTAACCGAAATAGGTATCTCCGGCCTAGCCCTGCTATGGTTCAAATCCTACCTTTCTAACAGAAAGTTCTCCGTCAAGATAGGAAACGCCAACTCCACACTCTACCCCTTGTCCCAAGGCGTCCCCCAAGGCTCCTCTCTCTCCTCTACCCTTTTCAATATCTATCTCACTCCCCTATGTCACCTCCTCACTGACCTTGGCCTCAAATTCTACCTCTATGCAGATGAAGTGCAAATCATCATTCCCATTCACAACTCCCTCTCAGATGCCCTTGCTTTCTGGAACACATGTCTTGCTAACATAAATGACTTCCTCTCCAACATCCACCTTGCACTAAACTCCTCTAAAACGGAGCTGCTCCTCATCTCTCCTCACCTCCCTCCTAAACCCCTGATCTCCAATGACCCAGCTTTCAACACCATAATGCCCCACACCACCGTAAGAGACCTTGGAGTAATCCTAGATCAACAACTCAATCTAAAAAAACAGATCAACACCACCCTCAAAGAAGGTTTCTTCAAGCTCAATATCCTGAAGAAACTCAGACCCCTCCTCCACTATCATGACTTCCGTACCGTCATCCAAGCCACCCTCTCATCAAAGCTCGACTACTGTAACGCCCTCCTCCTTGGTCTACCCTCCTCCACCACCAAACCCTTACAAATGTTCCAAAATGCTATCGCCAGGGTCATTACCAACTCACGGAAAGCCGATCACATCACTCCTATACTCAAAGAACTCCACTGGCTCCCCATCGCATCCCGAATTCTCTTTAAAACCTTAACCATAGTTCACAAATCCATCCACACATACAACTCTAACTGGCTAGATGAACCCTTTTGTCACATACGCACCGAACGACCCACCCGTACTGTCAATAAAGGCACCCTCTCCATTCCCCCCTTAAAAAAAGCCCACCTTACTTCCACCAGGGATCGCGCCCTTTCCATTGCAGGCCCTAAGCAATGGAACGCCCTCCCCACCACACTCAGGCTGGAGCCATGTTACTCCAAGTTCAGAAAAAAACTCAAAACATGGCTCTTCCGACAAGCCTACCCTGACTAACCTCCCCCTCCCCCCCCCCTTGACCCCAACTTATTGCTCCTCCCCCTCCCCTACCAACCCCCGCCCTCCTGAACCCTCTCCTATACTTTCCTATAAGTAACCCACTTAAATTTGTATTCTTTCCTGTAAATAGCACGTTACAGCCTCAACTCTTGTAAATAATCTGCCTAAACTTGTATATAGTCCTCTAAATAGCTCGTTACAGTTTTAATGCTTTAATTTCTATGCCCCCTGCTCTATGTATAATCCTCCTTGTTTTCCCCTCCCTGTTGATTGTAATTTCTGCCTTTAGTTACAATGTGAACCGGTATGATGTTTGCATACTAATACCGGTATATAAAAGTTTTCAAATAAATAAATAAGTTGGGTATAGAAGAACTGATCTGAAGGTAAGAGGCCATATTGTCCCATTACCTCGGAGAATTCCCAAATCACCCCTCCCTTTAACACATGCTCCAGGCGGGAGCAACTGCCCTCAGTCCAACGAAGAGCCAACCGCTGAGATTGCCCCGGAGTAAACCCCCGATTGTGGAATATCGGCGTCCTATAATAGAACCCCCTGTCGCCTGTTAATGTATGTTTCCATGAATCCCAAATCTTTAAGGTAAGTCGGACTGTAGGAGGAAGAGAGGAATCTGCCCTACGATCGCTTGGGCGCAGCCACATCTGCAAGGCTGGGGCTGGCCCCTAAACCATATCTCTTTCCAGGTCGACCCATCTCTTACTGCCCCCGTTCCATGCCAATGAACTGCGCTCGGAGCTGTGCCGTTACATAATACCACAATAAGCTCGGGACTCCAAGACCACCTCTTATTTTTGGTAGGTATAACACTTTGCTACTGACCCTGGGCGGTCTATGCCTCCACATGAAGCAGAGAAGTTTCCTCTGCCATTGGTTAAGGGAATCTACAGATACCTCTACTGGCAATGACTGAAATAGATAATTAAAGCGGGACAAGATGTTCATTTTTACCGTAGAGATTCTGCCCAGCCATGACAGCCCCTTTCTGTCCCAGACATGCAGATCTTGTAAAATCCGTGACCACAGTCCCTCATAATTAATCTTGAAGAGATTGTCTAATTTGGGGCCTATTTTTACCCCTAGATATTTCAAGTGTTTGTGCACAACTTTAAAGGGAAATTCCTTCCTTAAGCCCTCAAATTGAGGCTCGGTAACTGTAACATTCAAAAGCTCCGATTTATCCGCATTAAGTTGATAACCAGAAACAGCACTGAATCTGGTTAACTCCTGTACCAGCGGTGCCAAAGAGTCAGTAGGGTATGCTACAGTAACTAGGAAATCATCCGCGAACATTGAAAGTTTGTATTCTTGCTCTCCCACTCGCACCCCCTTAATAGTTGCTTCGGCCCTGATGGTCGCCGCTTAAGGCTCCAAGTATAGTGCAAACAGGAGCGGGGAGAGAGGGCAACCCTGTCTAGTACCTCTTTCAATCGGGAATGCATTAGAGAATAACCCCCATTAATTTTAATACAAGCGCTGGGATGATGGTAGAGCCTTCGGATCCATGTGGAGAAATTTCCTCCCAATCCCATTTTATCCAACATGGCCAATAGAAAATCCCAGTGGACCATGTCGAACGCTTTCTCAGCGTCGACCGTAAGCAGTACCAAAGGGATATTCAAATTTTCCCCCCACTAGATCAGATCAAGAACCCATCTCACATTGTCGGCAGCTAATCTATAAGGCACAAACCCAGTCTGGTCTGGGTGTATCAGATCAGTGGCTACCCCCCCCCCCCAAGATGATTAGCTAAGACCTTGGCTAAAATTTTTAGGTCCAGATTTATGAGGGATATGGGTCTATATGACCCGCATTGTGTCAGATCCCTCCCCGGCTTCGCTAAAATTGTGATCCCAGCCTTGTTGGCATCTGCTGCAATCAACCCATAAAGTAGGAGATTATTAAAGGCTCTGGTAAGGGGACCGGTTAATACGGTAGTGAGTTTTTTGTAAAAGCCCGCAGAGTAGCCATCAACTTCCGGGGATTTTCCTGAATTTAATCCCCAAATTACCTGGGCTACCTCAAGTTCCGAGATCTCCCTATTCAACATTTCCCACTGCTTGATCCGTAATTGCGGCAAGGAAATATCCTTCAGATAGTCTTGTAAAGACTCCTGAGTAATATCTCCTCTTTTAGAGTAGAGCTGTTGATAAAATTGTGTAAACCGGTCCCGTATAGCGACATTTTCCGAAACCAATTCCCCTGTCCCATTTTTAATGGCTAGGATCTGATTGACGCTCATTCTTGCCTTGAGGCGCCGAGCCAGTAGCCTCTCCGCCTTGTTCCCTCCCTCATAGAACTCTTGTTTCGCTTTATCCAACTGATGAGCGACAGTCCCCAAATCTAACTTGTTCAAGTCTTCCTGTAGTTTATCTATTTGATTGCGGAGATGAGGATCTGGTCGTCTTTTATTCCTAACCTCCAAATTACCCAATTGATTTAATATATTGGTGCGCTGGCTTTCTCTCTCTCTTTTTACAAAAGTAGCTCTAGCAATTAGCTTGACCCTAGCCACCACCTTGAAGCAGTCCCAAAGTGTATTTGGGGACACTTCCCCATTATCATTTTCTTCAAGGTATTGTTCCATCTCTTGTTGAAACTGAACAACATATTGCTCATCCTCCTGTGGACTTTTCCCTCATCTGTCCCCAGTTGAGGAACAGTCGTTCCCTGTAAATAGTTACCCAGTTTCCATATGTTCATGTTTTGTTTTTTTTCTCTTGTATGCATAGTTTACTGTTCTATGTAATGGCTCTGCCAAAAAGTTCTATGTATTGACACTGCCAAAAAGTTTTAAGTTATCTGTAAACCGACACGATGTGCAAACGGTTGTCGGTATATAAAAACCTATAAATAAATAAATAAATAAATCTTCCAATAACGCTCCCCCGCCTGACCGCCGAGCCCCCTTATCTTAAGCCAGATAGCGGCATGATCCGACCATGTTATCACATCAATATCAGAATCCTGTACATAGTTGACCAGAGCCTTATCTACTAAAAACATGTCTATCCTAGAATAGGTCCCATGGGCTTTCGAGTAAAAGGTATAATCTCTTTCTGAGGGATGTTGATGGCGCCATATATCTACAAGATTCCATTCTCGCATAAGTGCCTTCAGACATTTCCTATGAGATTTAGCATAGGACTGGCCTCCCTTGCTTGCATCTAGAAAAGGATAACGGGTCAAATTGAAATCTCCTCCCAAAATCAGTGAACCCTCAACCCATTGTTGTAACACCTCAGACAGTTTGTCTAGAAAAGGTCCTTGTCCCACATTAGGGGCATAAATGTTTACTAGCGTGTACACCTGGGTGCCTATTTTAATTTTCAGCAACAAATATCTACCTTCCAGATCACGGATAACAGATTGTACCTTTATGGTTAGATTTTTTGAATAAAGGATCCCCACCCCGCTATACTTTCCCTTGACTGAGGCCGCAGCAAAGTACTGCAGTGGGTAGTGCTGGGACGCTAATAGTTTTTCATGTCTTTTTTTTAAGTGTGTCTCTTGGCAGAAAATAATGTCCGCCTTGGCATGTTGGGCATCTTATAACAATCTTTTCCTTTTATGGAAAGTATTTAACCCCTTAACATTTTAAGACATAAGGTTTAGAGTTCCCGCCATATTATTCAAGACAACCAGGGCTCAGTGCACAGTGACACCCAAATAACATGAAACACAACAATATCCTCCCTTCGTCTCCATCTGGCACCCTTAGAGTAATAGTTAGACCATACACCTCTCCAAAATACCTCCCCTTCCGCTGATGTCCATGAGTTTGCTGTGCTTTTAACATCTAGGCCACTCCTCACAGTATCGCTGCTAGGACTCTGCCCTCCCATTTTTCAGGTCTTACTGACAATGGGGCCGATGCAAAAAAAAAAAAAAAAAAGCGTGGAAAGCAGGCGCCGAAAAGTCAGTGCCTGCTTTCTTAATGCACACATGGCACCCGCAAGGGGGGGGGCCACAGGCTATATTGTATTTAGGGGGGTGGATTAGCACCTATTTAACCCACGTCCGACTGCGGGTTATTCAGTGCGCTCGGCTTACATTGTACATATCATGCACCCAGCTGTTCATATAAATAGGTGAGACTGAGATGTGGTTCATGTTTGCTTAAAAGAAGTGTCGAGTAGATGAGCCATTTGACATCACAGTCTGTTTCTGAGGGCAATTCTGAAAATCATTTTACCCGAGAAAATTGGTCTGTCTGAGCATTGCCCTCCGACCCAGCTAAAGTTGTGCTTTTACCGGGGCATAACAGTAGGAAACGTGAAGGTTTGGGGGAGGAAAACAGTGTGCACACGTTCCATTTTCGGATACACTCGCTCTATTCCCTCCACCCCAACATCACCACCCACATAAACTGCAGGTGCAAAGCACATGGAGGCTTTTAGTACACTTTATGCTTGTTAATTTTCCCAGAGAAATCACCTTCCTCTCCCATGTATAAGAAACAGGGCATGTGTAACATTGTCCATGCTCCGTCATACCTCCCCCCAGGTCATGTCATGCTTTAGAGATGCCCTGAGCCTGGGCTGATATCTCTCTCTGTGGTTTTAAATACCCACTGATCGATTATGAACAATAATTAATATAGCAGCAATATCATTACTTATTGTAATACTGGAAGCTGGGCCCTTTCGAAATTCTGGCACAGGTCATGCAGTTTGCCGAAAGTCCACAGGAAGAAGAGACTGCACTAACTGTGGAAAATGTTCTGCCTCACTTTTGTATCTGTATGCCTTCTTTTTACTCCCCAGCCATTTCGTCTTGCTCCTTTGGGGGCTGGCAGTTCAGGTGAAAACAGGGCTGGCATCTGGAGCCATGATCCTTCATTCACAACTACCCAGGGATTCTCCCCCTATTTCATGTCCGCTCACATCTCACTTAGCCCATCCTCAATCCTCTGCCAGAGGTTGTGCACTCAAGTCCCAATTTTAAAAGGGCTGCGTGTGTAAAACCTGGGGGTCAAGTGCGTGGCTGGGCTCTGCAAAACGGGTGGGGCATTGTCTGGGCAGGAAGGGACAGCGCCATTAGCCGCTGTTCAGGGGAAGCGCGCACCAGCAACCGGCTGGCACGCAAAGTTTACTCCTGCTCCCGAGGAGCAGTAAATATAAAAATAAAAAAGGGGGTAAGTAGGGTTAGTTTAGGGGTCGGGGTGGAGAGGGGGAAAAGGGAGGAAGGGTAGGTAGGGCTAAAGGAAAGTTCCCTCCCAGTCCACTCCTTAATTGGAGCGGACTGGGAGGGAGCTGGGCAAAGGCCCGATTGCGTTGCCACGCGTACTTTCAAAAATTCCGCCAGTCGCGGGCCGCCCGCGCATGTGCACGCCGACGCACACGTGTTATAAAACGATTGCGTCCATGTACGCGCGCCGGGAACCGCACACTCATGAACGCATGCGCGCACCTTCTAAAATCTCCCTTTAAGGCTTCTTCGGGGGCCCCAAATCTGGCCAGTAGGTGTTGCCACGGCAACGCTTCCTTTTCCTCCACCCCACCCTCAGAGGCTGTGAATACTGCCCTGCATCCCTGGCCGGCCTGGGAAGAAGAAGACCTTACCCAGGAATCACTGAGCCCACCTGAATCTGACTGGCAGCGCGTTCAGTGAAAATGGTGGAAGACTGACGCAATAATTTTAATAATTGGAATTTAATAAACACAAAGTCCATTTAAAAACCGGAGCAGCATTGTTTCCAGCAAAAGTGTTAAGTCTATAACAGGACAGACTCATGGGCAGGATGGTAGTGCAAACACAAACAGTAGCAAAGCCCTTCTAGCAGAGAGGAGCCACGTTAGTCTGTTATAGCAAAAACCACACAGAAGCTGGTGGAGCTTTATCGATCAATAGGCATAAGAGGTGCCACCATGCTTTGTGTCCTGTTAAAAAATGATAACGAAATGTAAGAAAGCCTGGGATAAATGCAGAGGGATCCCTAGTGGTGAGGAGGTGGCGGCTGGTGATTGTCGATGGCATTCCTCCGGGGGAGAGGTGGTGGGACTAGATGGGTCCAGAGCTCTTTGTCTGATGTTGGATTCTATAATAGCAGAAGGAATAGGGTTGAGAGGTTGCAGTTTTGTAAACAATCCACCTCTTCATTCCCTCCAGGGCAGAAGGAAGGAGAGAGGTAATAATGACAAAAGAGAGGGCAGATATAAGAAGTACCCTGTAATGGTACTGCAAGCAATGGGGTAGCCGGATTGGTACCAGCAGGCTACTACTCTCAGAAACCAAATGGGTTGGTGCTGATAAGTTGCTGGTGGCTAGGTACTGTTCAGCAAGGCCACCAAGACCTAGGGAGTTAGATATTTGGGCAACAGTTTTGCTAGTTTTGGTAGCTGTTTTGGATTATTACAGGGCTGAGATTGGGACATGGCGGGGACTGAGTGTTGGATTGAGTGTGTGATCTTTGATGCTTATCTACCCAGGAGGGTTGTGAACCAATGAGAAAGAAAACAAACTGACTTAGATAAGGAGTGCTGTGGTACAATCAGTCAAGTAACTGTGGCTGAGAGCCAGGGCATAGCCTTGCAGTGTGGCACAGATGCACCAAGTGGCTGTTGTCCACCATCTTCTACGATGTTCCTGTGATGTCACAGATTCACTTCCTGCTTTTCTTTTCATGCACGCACAAGTTGGGGTTTATTGTCAGAGGACTGGAACATGATAGACCAGTCCAAAATATAAAATAGGTGGAAAACCATTTGAAGGTGTAAGAGCCTAATCACGGTTTTATAAAAGCATTTTATAATGATTTTGGTTTTCTTTTCTGTTTTCCTCTGCAGATGCATGCTCTAGGGCTCTTTCTGCTGAGGGTGAGTGAAAATATTGCTGAGCTCTTGGATATTAAGGACATTGTTTCCATAGGGACAGTCACAACCTAAAAGCATTGGACTTGTAGTGAGGATTTTTTTTTAATTAATTTAAGTATATTGGAAATGCATGCTGGGCATGGATGTTCAGTTATCGGCTGGTAATTGAATGCACTGAGGAGACGACGCATGGATAGGGTTTAGGTGCAACTTGAGAAGTTTAATTGGCAAGAGTCTGGAGCTAACGCAGCTAATAGTAATCAGCTCTTCACTAAGGGCTATCAGCTCTTCACTAAGGGCTACCAGCAACATTTTTTCCCAGCCAATTAAAAGGCAGCTACATTGGTGGTGCACTACCATGCTGCCCCTCTGGGGTGTATAGTGCTATTGTATAGTGCTCTGCTTCCTACCTTCCCTTTCCTCTAGGAAATATTTGACTTTTAATTTCCAGGGCAGGTCTGGCACCCAAGGGCAGAAATATCCCGCCACATGCAGACTCCTGAAACCAACATGACATTTTAAATGGTTTTCTTAAAACCAGTGGGAAGTCCTCTGTCAGTGCCCATTTCTTAGCAACAATGGCAATAAAGACCCCATGGCCCCATCCAGTCTGCCCAGCCGTCCAATTCATTTAGCATTATAATTCTCATCTCTTCCTTAGAGATCCCCTGCTTCTCCCCTTAACTTATTTATTTATTTATTTATAGACTTTTCTATACCGATGTTTGGAACCATGACCTTCACATCAGTTTACAATTTCTACGACATTCATACATAAAAGTACATTAAAACAATCTTTACAATACAAAATAATCATTATAAAAACCTCATCAATATTGCTTTTTTCCCCATCTTCCATTGCAAATTAACTAAAATTATCTAAAACTAACTAAAAATTGTTTTAAAAAAAATCAGTATAATAATCGCAGTCACCAACACACTTATGAATGTGAATAGGTATCTTTCACATTCACTGTTCTACGCCCTCTTTAAAAGCTTGATTAAAAAGCCATGTTTTCAATGATTTTCTAAAGTGCTTACGATTTGTCTCCTTTGCTTTATTTCGCCACAGTGGCTTCCATTCTTTTCACACCTCCCTTCCATACTGCATCTCCCATAACCTGCCATCCTCCTTATGCGCTCCCCTCATTACCCCCTTTATATTCATGGCTTCCTCCCCCTTCCTCTCCTTCCCCATACTTTTCATCATAAATATTCCCTTTCCTAGGTGGTCCCTCTCCTACCTAAACCTCTTCTCCATGTCTCCTCCACACCTTTGCTTTGCCTCTTCTACATCCTATCCTTTTCTCACATTAATACTTCACCATTGCTCTTCTGTATCTGGATCACTCTCCATCTGTCTCCCGTCAGTTCTTCTTTCTGTGCCTCTGAACTGCCTTCCTTCCATGTTCTTCCAGTTTCATCATTCACTATTACCCCTGTTCTTTGCCTACACTTGGCCACTGTATCTTCTCATACACTTCTCATTTTTTGCTTTTGTTTCCATTATATCCTTCCTTCCTTATACTCTGTTTTCATATATTTTATTTATTTATTTATTTAACTTCTTTTACTATACCGATACTCAAGACCAGGTCTTATCGTACCGGTTTACAATGGAACAGGGGGAAACCAATTAACATCTAGGTAGAAATGAAAAGTTTCATTAAAACAGGGAGCGTAAAAACTTGGAAGATGGAAGATAGGGCAGAATTAAACTATAACAATAAGGAGTGATAAATATAATCAACAAAAACAATAAATTAGTGATACATAAACAGAGATTTATCCTCAGCGGTTATTAAAATGGTATGTCCGGTGGGAGGAGTGGGGGGAGGTGAGTAGGGGGGAGGGAAGAGGGAGAGGTTGAAGGGTGAGAGACAGTGTTGGTCGAAAGGGGTTCCTTCAACGGTAGGCTTGTGCGAACAGCCAGGTTTTAAGTTTTTTTCTGAATGTTAGATGGCATTGTTCCTGGCGTAAGTCTTGAGGAAGCGAATTCCAATGTAGCGGACCTGCTGTCGAAAGTGCTCGCTTGTGAATAGAGTTGTGGACTGATGATTTGTTGGGAGGGGCCTTGAGCGAACTTTTGTAGGCAGTTCTTATTGGCCTTGCGGAAGTATGAAGTTCAAGAGGGAAGGTGAGTTGGAGAGTGGATTGTTGGTAGACAGATTTGTGGATGATAGTGAGAGCTTTGAAAAGTATTCTATATTGAATGGGAAGCCAGTGTAAGATTTTTAGGATTGGAGTGATATGGTCCTTGCGCCGTGTGTTTGTAAGGATCCTGGCCGCTGCGTTTTGCAGCATCTGTAGAGGTTTGGTCGAAGAAGCGGGGAGACCAAGTAGTAGAGCGTTACAATAGTCTATCTTTGAGAACAGTATTGCTTGAAGCACAGAACGGAAATCCTGGAAGTGTAAGAGCGGTCTTAGTTGCTTCAGGACCTGTAGCTTGAAGAAGCATTCTTTGGTTGTAGCGTTAATGAATTTTTTGAAATTCATTCTAGAGTCAAGGGTGGCCCCAAGGTCTCTGACATGGCTTGCTAGTGGGATTATTGCATTATTGGTGAAGGGGTATTATATATACTGCCCCGGAGACACTGGACCCTACACCAATGTCCTACTTTTACACTTCCTCAGGCACATGTTTCCCACTAGGTCCCCTTCCTCTTCTTCTCCAAAATCAAGTTCTTTAGCTGTCTCCATATGGCCAGATTTACAGATACGGTGCCCAATAGGCAGGTGGGATTGGGTGGTCCTCTCTGAGCTGGAATGGAGAGAGGCGGTTCCCAAGTAAAAATGAAAACTCTTCTTCACTGGGGGACCGCAATGTCACGTCCAGTCTACAGAGGTCATCCCCCTCAGGCATGTGCCTACTTTGCCCAATAAGAAATCTGGGCCCTGCGCCCCATCTTCCTATCATCACACATTAGAATATCCAGACGCAATGTGACTGAGTCAAAACAGTCAAGTTTTAACCGTTCTTCCCATGGGTCTATGGGACAACACCAAATAAGAAATAGAATTTGAAATACAAAATTATTTTCTTCATAAGATTTTTGTAGGGTTATGTGACCCTTGAATGCCTTTTAATCATCCTGCTGAGCCTATCAGAGTTTTGCGGAAGGCACGGTTTTTCATACATTCATCGGCCTGTTGGAGAACTGATAGGTGGCAGAGAGAGAGATGTTCCTTTGGTACATTTCAAGTCCCATATCATGTAGAAAGCAAATATATATATATATATATATATAAATTTTTATTGGGAGGGGTAGGAGAGGGCAGGGATGATGTATATTATGGGGCAATTTTCAAAATTGTGTGGGCAGGTGCAAAATCTGTGGGTACCTTTTCTTGCAGATTTTGCTTCAGTTCTCAAGGGAAATGGAGGCACACCCCTTTTGAAAATTACCCAAAGAAAAAGGAGCCACAGAGATCTGCACCTGCATTTTCTGCAGATACTTTTCCCGCCAAAACAATATGCAGAGTTTTGAAAATGCCAAGCTATGTGCACCGTGGCCTCACGCCACCCCAGGAATGCTTCCACGAAAATGTGGATGAAAATATGCACATTGTGACTAAACGTGCGTCCTTTCTCCTGCATACAAAGGTGGGCAAATTTCAAAAAGCCCTTTTATCCAGGTAAATGGCTTTTGAAATCCCCTCACCTATATATATATATATATTATTTTTTATTTTTAGTACGATATGCCCATGCACCAGGGTCATTTTAGCTTGGTCGACTTGTGAGTTGGTAAGATTGATACATCTTGTTGATTCACTGATCACTAAAGCCTCTCTTTGTTTCATGAGGGGGCATGATCCCTTTAATTCTGAGGCTTCAAAGGGAGATTGATTCTTTATTCTTTTGTGCAATGATGAATCGCTTCTGCTGGATCCCCTGTTTAATCTGTAAATGGGTCCTGTACCTCTGGAGCATCTTCTTAATGTAGTAGGAAGCTAATAAATCAACCTCATCCTCAGATTGTTTTCACTCCCATAGCTATTAAAACTTCTGATGCTGTATAATAATGGCTTTTTAAATAAATGGGAAATGGAGTGGAGAGAAGAGGGCTCAAGGACAGTGTTAGATAGCTGGTACCTAAAGGCAAGAAGACAGTGAGAGGAGAGAGAGAGAGAGCAAAAATAAAAAAAGTGACAGAGAGACAGAATGTGAGACATTACAATGAGCAGAGAGTAAAAAGTAAAATTGCCCACTGTAAACCGGAGGACAAGAGTGAGACTGTAGAAAATGAGCTGGAGAATGCAGAATGGAAGGATGTTATTTTGGTTTGTTCTGCATAGCCGGTTAGGTTGACAGATGCGTGTACAGCACAGTAATACGGTGACGCTAGTGGTTAATGGCATTGGACTTCATGTCCGCAAAGGAGAGTGTAAAACTGCGAGTAAAAACTGCGCATTAAATTTCAGCCTGCGCCTTATTCACTCACGGGCCAAAAAACAAATTCATTTGTTTTATTACATTAGCTATTCCACCTTTCCATTTCATAGAACAAGGCGAACTCCATTAAAAATAAACAAATAGTAAGTAACAGATTACACTGAACATCAAGTTATCCCTGATGCAGTACACTAATGATATGCAAATATATTGGAAATTAAAAAAAAAAAAAGATTAGCACGAACACAAAAATGTGCACATGCGAGTAAAAATGTGCACTCAGTTTTAGTACGTTAGTCCGAATATGAGTAACGCACGTGAAATATTTGTGTGCATAAAACTGAACAAGCACAAAAAGTGACTTCAATCAGGGGAGGGGCTGGGGTAGGTAAGTGGGTGGAGGGCTAGTGGCGGGTGACTGAGAGGATAGGTGGGTGTACTTGTTAGGAATTGTGGACCCTTGGCCCGAGGTGGGGTTGATGCTACCTGAGGAGTTGGGCCCCACAGGTCCCCACCGTCGGGAGGCGAGGCTGGCTGGGAACAGAGGCAAGCTGGGACTTCGCCGGTACCGGCCCTCGTTCCCCGCAGGTTGAGCCCTTAGGTGCCGGGGCCGGCAGACTTAGGAGCGCCCCTGTGTGGCTGGTCCTGGAGAGGGTAGGCAAAAGCATGCAGAGAGTGTCAGAGGGATTAGGCACAGTTCGAGACAGGAGCACTCCAGGAGACGAAAGGGAAGAGATTATCAGGGAGTGCAAGATCACTGCAGCTCTGAGGAGAGTAGAGCCGGACCACGTGGGAGTGGCCTCAAGATGAGGAGATGCAGATGGAGAGGCATGAACTGGAATCCGCTGAATAAAGGTTAGAGCGGGAAACCCGCTGAAGCAGGTGCCTGGAGGGTAACGTAGAGGGATGCCCCGAGAAGCGGGGTACCGAGATTCAGTCTGGAGGTGTACAGTGCAGATCCTACTCCCGAAGAGAGAAGGCACTGTGGCAAAAGTCCTCAAGGAGGAGCACTGTGGAGATTCCCAGGAGCTGCGGGTACTGCGGCTGGAGCTCACAGGTAGACTGGCGCTGGACCTGACCCCGAGGAATGGAAAGCGCTGAGAGAGAGTCCAGGTAGGGTTGAGCTGAGCCAGGACCTGCAGAGTGGGAAGTGCTGAGAGAGAGAGTCAAGTAAGAGTGCGTGGAGCCAGGACCCGTGGAGTGGGAGGTGCTGAGAGAGAGTCGGGTAAGGTTGCGCTGATCCTGGCCCCAAGGAGCGGGAAGCGCTGATGGAGAATCCAGTGAGGTTGTGCTGAGCTAGGCCCCAAGGAGCAGGAAGTGCTGAGAGGAGTCCGGGTAATGTTGTGCTGAGCCTGGCCCCGAGGAGCGGGAAGCACTGAGAGAAAGACCAGCAAGGTTGCACTAATCCAGAGTCCACGGAGCAGGAGACGTGAGAGAGAGAGACCCAGAAGGAGAAACGCAGAAGTCCGACTTCATCGCCAAGTATCTTCAAGCTTCAGGGAGTAGATATCCAATTAGACTATACTCCACAGCAACTCCAGGTCCTTGGGTTTGTACGACCTGCAGGAGGCGCCTGCACCCTAGACCTGGCTCCGTCTCATCATTTCCAACTCAGTTCCTGTTCTGTTCTGGTGCTCTCCCTGGGACCATCTACAGCCAAGACCTTGACTCTGCTTGTGCAAGCGATGATTTCAGCCCTGGATTCCACTCCAGGTCTTCTGAGACGTCACCTAGCTGTCTTTCTTCTCCATGACTTCAACATTTTGAGTCACCTTGTATCTACACCTACGGTCCAGTCTTTGCTCTGTGCATGCGGAATTTCAGCCTTATTATTATTCCAAGTTCATAAGATGTTGTCTTGTTGATCTCTCATTTCCATCATTGCAAGTTGTCCTACATCCTGAACTCGCCGCCATCAGTCTTCATTGTCCTTCACTCAACGTTCTGAGCTGCCCAACTAAGGATTGCAGTTACCATCTTCCATCTTGTCTGGCAAGCCTGTATAGCCTTGTTGTTTATCCATCTGGAAGGACCCTGTCTTCTTTGGAGACCACAGGCGAGATTCAACTTCGCTGTCCTTGCATTTATGAGAGCACTTGCGACTATCTTCTCCAGGGTTTTTCATCCTTTGAACTGCTGGGAGCTATCTTTAGTCCATCATCCCAGATATCTTTCTAAATGGCTCTACAAGATAACTGAAGGCAATTGCCAGCTTCTGTGTGTCTTCCACCAGTGAGTTGCCTCTCCTAGGATGTTCGTCATCAGCTGTATTTCCAGCCATCCATCAGTGGAAAAACATTTTTATACACCCATTGAAGACCACTGCTCTCCTTGAGTCTTGTTCCCAGTGCTTAACTGCTACCTTAAAGCGGCTCATCTGTTGCATCCTGAAAGATACCCATCCTTGCTATCATCTGGGAAATCCCTTACAACGACTTCATGCCTTGCATAGGTATCACTACGACTACCAAACGCTTCTTGGGAACAGCTTCACCATCATTTGGAAGTCTGTGTTAACATATGGATTTTCCTGAGAAATAATCTTCTCCTTGACCGAGATAAAGAGACTTCTCTTACCATCTGGCATCGCCAACGCCTGGAATCAGTAAACTTGAAGTTCCTTCCACTTGTCTATCTCAGCCATGTACCACCCATCATCGAGAGGAATATCCATGCATCCACGATCAGTTTTCCATCCTTGGCCTAATGTATATTGGATTCCCTGTTCCACTGGGCATTTCTTGTCTGAAGGCCTACCCAAGGGCAGGTGGGAACCTGCAAGATCCCTTATACATTTTCCTGTGACATCACTTTTTACATCTAAAATCCAGCTTGTTATCTGATCTGTCTTCATCATTGTTACCACCAAGAAGATGATACTTATGTGCTTTTCACTTCCATCTTGATCAACTAAGAACCAAGTGCCGGACTATACTCCAAGACGCGATTTCATCTGTGTTTCTCATTCAACCTGGACTCCTTGTCTTCAATTTTTTCCCTCGACTTCCAGAATCTGAGATGCTGCCTTGCTGTCCTGCAGTTCCTGTATTCTGCTTGATCTGCGTCTTCAGTGTTTGTCTACGTTTTCTCTGAATCTTGACCTTCCACGACTTCAGTTTCATGTTTCCAGCTTTGACTTTATCATTGCCTCAGTCCTCCACCAAGAAATTCCAACTTCAGTTCTTCGAACCCTCTCAGTTGCAGAAAAGAGACCTGGGGAGGGGGTCTTTTGAGGAGGGGTGCTGTTGCGATGCTGCTTGCGGGTTAGGCCCACAAGCAGCCTCTTGCCTTGTCTGTGGCCTGGAGGCTGCTACCATTGCTGCTGACACCGCTGATGCTCCTTCTCAGCGTGGCCTGGAGGCCATCGCTGCCACCGCTGTCCAGGCCTTCATGCGGCCTAGAGATCGCCGACGCTGATCATCGCTCTCCATGCGGCAGGCCAGCTGCCGCCGCTGCTTCTCTTCACAGCCTGGAGGCCGCCGCCAATCCTGCCATCTTCCTTGCGGCCTGGGTGCTGCCTTCTTCTATTCTTCACAGCTAGGCTGCCGCTGCTGCTCCTTATGACATGGCCTGGAGGCCGCCGCTGCCGTCCTTCTTCTGCGGCCCAGAGGCCACTGCCGACCGGGTCCTCTTCTACGTCCTGGAGGTTGCTCCGGAGCTCCTCTTCTTGCGGCAGGAAGCTGCCATCTCCAGTCCCTCTTCATGTGGCCATCATCTCTTTCTTCGCAGTAGGGAGCCGCTGACGTCAGGGCCTGTTCTTCCTTCGTGGCATAGATGCCGCTCTCCAAGGTCCTGCCCTCCTCCTAGGCGCGTGGCCGCGCCTCTCTGCTTCATTTAAAGGGCCAGCGGTGGGCAGTCCTCCTGGGCTCCTCCTACTGATGTTCCCAAGGCGTTTCCTCTTCAGCCCTATAAAGAGGGCCTTCCTTCAGTCTGTCTTCGCTTTCCCCTTCGCAAGGAGCTAGTCATGGAGCTAGTCAGCTCCTGGATTCTCCATTCCAGCTCTTCAATCCAGGAGACCTTCGTGAATCTTCTTCGTTTCTTCAAAGCACTCTGTTTCTTCGTGGGATTTCCCTTGTCTTCCTCTTTGGTTCCTGATCCTTTGTCTTCATCTTCGTTCCATGTCCTGGTCTCTCATCGGATCCCATCTCCTCATTTCCAGATGTCCTTGTCTCTAGATGTCCCGATGTTCCTGTCTTCTGATGTCCAGTCTCCGAATGTTCCTGGTCCTGATGTCGCCGGTCCAGAAATACCTGATGTTTCATGCTTCGTGTTCCAGACGTCCTCACCTCCAGAGGTTCCGGATGTCCAGATGCCCTGATATCCTGGTGTCCAGAGGTACCGGTGTCCTGTTGTACCCATTTCCTATGTTCTAGTCCTGATCCTGATGTGTCTGAGTTCCAAGTTCCAGTTCCGAGTCTTGATCCTGATGTCCTTCTCATCGGCAGTGCAAGCCTCCAGAAGACCCTTGCTTTTAATGTTCCGTGTTCCAAGTTCCAAGTCCTGATCCTGATGTAACCACTAGTTCCTAGCTCCGGGTTCAGCTTTGCCTCGCCCCGGACCTCGCCTCCAGCCGACCTTCCTGGGAGTAAATCTGTATCGATTCGGTGTCCGTTTCCGGTGACTGGAGTCCTCCTCCGGTTGGATCCCTTCTCGAGCACTTCCCGGATTCCTCTTTTGTCCTGAGTCTCAGTTCTGCACATGTCCCGCTTTCCGTGTGGTCCATGATCAGCTTTTTCAGGTTATGTAGGGCGTGCAGTGGGACAGGGTGGTCCATGACCAGCCCATGTCGGCTGTGTAGGGCGCCCTGAGGGGCAATGCCTGTCTAAGTCTCCGAGTATCCTGAGCCCTTGTCCTAGTCTGTTCCAAGTTCCAAGTGTCCTCGTCTCATCTGAGTTCCAAGAGTCCTCGTCTCGTCTGAGTTCTAAGTTCCAAGTGTCCTCGTCTTGTTCAAGTCTTCAAGCCTTGTCCAAGTCTCTGAGTTCCTGTCTTGTTCCAAGTTCCAGTACCATCGCCTGTCCTCGACCTCTGTCCGTCTTGTCGCATCTGCCGTTCCCATGTGGCAGGTCCGAAAGGGCTATCAAGTGACCGGAGGGCTACCCCAGAGACCAGCATTGTGTTTCTGGGACTCTCCCGGTGTGTTCAGGTTCGGTAGAGGTCAGGGCTCCGGTGGTCAGCCTGTCCGCCCTTGCTTGGACACTTCTTGCCTGCCTCGGCGCTTCTACGGAGCTCTCTGCAGTCGTGCCGTGGTCCAAGGGCACACCAATCTCCCCGGAATCAGGACCACTCCTTAGCGCTCCCCCAACAGGTGTGTGAGGGGGGTGTTAGTGGGCAGGTGGGCGAGTTGGTCCTGGGGCAGAATTCCTTTGGCTGGGAGGTCGCGGGCAGAGTTCATCTGGCTTGAGGGTCTCAGACTTGGGTACTCCAGTGGTTAGTTCAGTTCATGTTTTTATTTGGCTTGGACTCCTGGATCAGAATAAAAAGTTAACTCACATTTCTGGGGATAGCGTTAATCCCCTCATAGGATGAGCTGATGTTTTTCTTCAGTTATTTGTATGTTACATATGTTCTGTTGTTCTCTTCGCTGCCAACGGTGAGCAGGCCTGCACGATCGGCGCTCAACCCATCAGGGTTAGGGCCTACCTTTTGCTCCTTGGCCTCCTCTGAACCCAAGGTCCCCCCTGCCGATTCAATCACCACTCCAGACCGTGCCCCCCGGCCTATCGGACGCCCGGCGTGTCCAGTGACATCATCCACAGCGGCGACCCCAGCCCTTTAAAACCGATGATCCCCACTCCGGCACTTCCTCTTTGCTGCCGACGGTGAGCAGGCCTGCGTGATCAACGCACAACCCATTGGGGTTAGGGCCTACCTTTTGCTCCACGCTCCTCGGCCTCCTCCAAACGCAAGGTGCCCCCCCTGCAGATTCGATCACCGCTCTAGACCACGCCCCCGGTCTATCGGAGGCCCGGCGCGTCCAGTGATGTCATCCACTGCGGCGACCCGGCTCTTTAAACCGATGCTCCCCACTCTGGCGTCGCACGCCAAAGGAGCGCAACCAAGGGGCTTGCCCCTTAGTGCGCCCCTTGAACAACATAGAAGCCTTAAATGACTGCTCCCATATCAAGATCAACCTAACCAGGCCTCTTCCTGCATTAAACACCTCTGGCTGCCGAGCCTTCTCCCTCCAATGTCCGCTGCTGATCTTCAGACACACTCCCTCCACCCATTCTGAGACGAACCTTGCCTTCCACCAACCGGACTTTGAACACTCTATTCTACCTCTCCGTACACAGCACTACTGATACTTACCTATATTAAGAAAACCTCCAGACCTGCTACAGACAAAACCCCATTTATATGGTCTTTCTTCTCTTATTCTACCAATTAAATCTATTCCCACTATCCCTACCCCCTGCCCTCCCCCCCTTCCACTCAGCACCTGCCAGTCATTTGACCTCTCCCTTTTCCCCTCCTCTCTGTTGTACTCTCCCCCCACCACTTCCTCAACCATGGAAGCCCTCCCCATTCCCAAGATCTCACCCCTCCTCCCAAACAGCAGATTGCCACCCAAAACCTACCCCTGCATCCTCCCCAGATCTCTCATTCCCATAATGATGTCCCCTCTTACACAACTCCTCAGCCTACAGTCTTCTCCATCCTACTTTTTAACTCTCAATCCCTTGTCAAAAAACCCCCCATCCTTAATGACTTGCTCCTAGATCTTCAACCAGACATTTGCGCTGTCACTGAAACCTGGTTTAAACCCACTGATCTTGTCCTCATCAACCAACTCCCTATTCACCTCTATGATATATTTTCCATACCTAGAAAAAAAAACACAGGGGTGGCCTCCTTCTTGCTGCCAAAAAAACCCTGAACCTACGACTACTACCCACAACCTCCGATTCCAAAATTGAATTTGGTCTATTCAAATCGCCCAGTCTTCAAATATGCCTTGTCTATTCCCCCCCTAGCATCCTCGAAAACAACCCCTCCCCCCTCACTGAATTCATTACTAAGAACTTAGACTTTGATTCCCCTGCCATCATCCTCGGCGATTTTAAGCTACACGTCGACTCTCTCCCTCCCTCTCTGAGCTGCGAAGCCATCCTAAACTCCCTAGATGCCATGGGCTTCAAACAAATTATCAACACTCCCACCCACAAAGCTGGCCATACCCTTGACGTCATCTTCATTAACTCCCTCTTCCACCTGCCGGAACCTCCTTCCTGCTCCAGAGTCCCCTGGTCCGATCACTCTATTATAAAATCCACCCTCTCCATAAAAAAAACCCCCGCCTCTCCTCCTAAACACACCACCTTCTTTCAAATCAGAAAACCATGCAAACAAGAAGACCTCATTACCTCATTTACCACGGCCCTTGATGAACTAGACACCTCGAACCTTGACCGTGCCTTTGCTACCTGGTCTAAAATCAACTCCAACATCGCCGACAAAATATGCCCACTCATATCCAAACCAATCAACCCTAACGCCCATAACAAAAAACTGTAGTATACCGCGGAACTCAAAAACCTCAAACGCACCCTAAGAAACGATGAAAAGAACTGGCGGAAGGACCCCTCGCCATCCCTTCTTGCCACTTACAAATTCACCCTCCACAAATATAGAAATGCCATTCAGAAAACCAAACGTGATTTTTACACCCATAAAATACACAACTTCCTATATGATCCCAAAGTTCTCTTCTCATATGTCTCTGAGCTCACCAAACCCCCCCTCCCCCTACCTGACGCTGAATCCAAAACTAAATGCAACACCCTCGCCAAATACTTCCACGACAAAATCTCCAACATCATGATGAATCTTCCCCCACCTAACCCTAACTTTCACATCCCCCCTTCTAATCTCCACACCACCATCAATTCCTTCAACACCATCTCTGCCTCCGAAACTGAAACCCCCATTAAGAAAATAAAACCCACATCCCACCCCACTGATCACATTCCCCCCAACACCCTAAAATCGATTTCTTCCACTCTGGCCAAACCCTTAGCTGACATCATAAAACTCATCCCTCACCCATGGAACCATCCCAGACATCCTTAAACAGGCCATAGTCGAACCCATTCTAAAAAAACCTAACCTAAATCCTACAGATCCTGCCAACTTCAGACCCATCTCGAATCTCCCGTTCCTTGCTAAACTCCTAGAAAAGGTCGTCAACACCCAGCTTTCTGAACACCTTGAGAAACATAGCATTCTCTCCCCCTCACAAATTGGGTTCTGGAAATACTTTAACACCAAAACCCTCCTCCTCTCCCTCCATGACACCATCATCAAGGATCTGGACAGTGGCCAATCATACATCCTTGTCTTATTTGACATATCTTCAACATTTGATACCATTAGCCACAAAATCCTATTAAGCAGACTATCGGAAATTGGTTTTGCTGGCTCAGCGCTCAACTGGTTCAAATCTTATCTTATTTATTTATTTATTTATTTTTAGATTTTTATATACCGGTGTTCCTATATGAAATAAAGATCACATCGGTTTACATTGAAACAGAACATGAAAATTGCCAAAAGGCATTACATAGAACAAGGTTATGAAACTTGGAACAGTGTACATAAGTTCAAAATTTAACAATAACGTTGTAACATTGATGACCAAAAGATAAAGGAGAAAAAAAAAAAAAAAAAAAGACTTAAACAATTAAGTTGACAGGTCTTATTGAGCATAAAAATTATAACGTATAAGTGAGAAAGTCTCAAGTGTCCTGCAGCAAGAGATTAGATACCGAAGTAGGTAGTGGTATGGAAAATGGGGGTTTGTGAAGAAGATATGTTCTTGCTGGTTGGAGGGGAAAAAATGATGATCATGGTCCTGGAAAAGCTTGGCTAAAGAGCCAGGTTTTAAGTTTTTTTTTGAATGAAGAGTGGCAGAACTCAAGCCGAATGTCTGGTGGGAGCGCATTCCATTGAATGGGGCCTGCTGTAGATATGGCACGTTTATGATGCGAGGATTTTGTTGAAGGTACATAGAGTGTGCCTTTATATGCTCCTCTGATGGGTCTAGAGGAGGAGTGAGGGCGTAGTTGGTTACATAATTGAAGAGGAGAGATATTGTGAATGGATTTATGAATTACGGTGAATACTTTATATAGGATCCTTTGCTTTATAGGCAGCCAGTGGAGGAGCTTGAGAATGGGGGTGATGTGATCTCTTTTATTCGTATTGGTAAGGATTCTGGCTGCAGAGTTCTGTAGCATTTGGAGGGGTTTGATGGATGAATATGGAAGGCCAAAGAGAAGCGAATTGCAATAGTTGACTTTTGATAGAATAATGGCTTGTAGGACCATCCGAAAATCGTTGAAATAAAGAAGAGGCTTCAATTTTTTTAAGACTTGTAACTTATAAAAACAGTCTTTGGTGGTTGTGCTTATGAATTTTTTAAAATTGAGCTGATTGTCTAGCATGATACCTAGATCTCGAACATGTGGTAAGTGATTTAATATGGGAGTGGATGAGTTGAGTAGGTCAGCTGGGTTTAGAAGTTTGATGTTGATGTCTTGATTGATGATTAGGATCTCAGTTTTGTTGTTGTTAAGAATGAGGCAAAGGCTGGAGAGAAGATGATTGATCTGTTGCAAACAATTGTTCCAGTGAGCCAAGGTTTTTTGTAAGGATTCTGAGATTGGGATGAGTATCTGGATGTCATCCGCGTAGAGATAGTGAGTTAGGTTTAGTTTAGTAAGTAGATGACATAGAGGTAAGAGGTAAATGTTGAAGAGGGTAGGGGAAAGGGAGGAACCCTGAGGGACCCCCCGGTTGGAAGGGATCGGTTGTGATTCTTTGTTGTTAATCTTTACTTTGAATTGTCTATTTGCTAGGAAGGATTTGAACCAGCTGAAGACTGTTCCTTTAATGCCTATATCTGCCAGACATTTTAATAGAGATGAATGGTTGACAGTGTCAAAGGCTGCAGAGAGATCTAGTAGTATCAAAAGATGTGGTTGTTTTTTGTCCATATTAGATAGAATAGAATCGGTAAGAGAATCTTGACAATAGACCCCATTTATCGTTGTTGCCGATTTTTACTACAAAGTAAAATCGGCAACAACGAATCCCACCCCATCAAATTATCCTGTGGTGTCCCCCAAGGCTCCTCCTTGTCATCTACCCTTTTCAATATATACATATTGCCCCTCTGCCATCTTCTTTCCGACCTTGGCCTCTCCCACTACATCTATGCGGATGACGTCCAAATTCTTATCCCTATCACCGACTCCATCCAAACCTGGCAAAACTATCTTTCTTCTATTAATCTGCTCCTATCAAATTTAAACCTTGCACTGAACACCTCAAAAACTGAACTTCTCCTCTTCACTCACAACCAACCCCCATCCTCCTTCTGTTCTCATCCCTACCCACCCTCCTCCCCATTTACTCCTTCAAGCAAGAAGCCTCGGTGTCACCCTTGACTGCGGTCTCAACTTTAAAAAATTTATTAGCACCACCATGAAAGATTGTTATCACAAACTTCATGTTCTTAAAAAACTCCAACCTCTCCTCCACCTAAATGATTTCTGCACTGTCCTTCAAGCAGTAATCTTCTCCAAACTTGATTACTGCAACGCTCTCCTGCTTGGCCTCCCTGCTGCTTCTCTCAAACCTCTACAGATGCTCCAAAATGCCACAGCCCATATCCTCACTAACTCCCGAAAACGCGATCACATTACTCCCATCCTAAAAGACCTTCATTGGCTCCCCATCTCCTTCAGAATTCTATATAAGACCCTCATTTTAATTCACAAAACCCTCCACAACCCAAACATGCAATGGCTAAACAACTCCTTGTACTTCCATACCCCCACTAGACTCACCAGTTCTGCTCACACTGGCACCCTATCCATCCCCCCTGCCAAAAGAACACACCTCAACTCCACCAAGGACCGCGCCTTATCTACTGCTGGCCCCTCTCACTGGAACTCAATGCCCCTTGATATACACTTGAGCCTTGCACCCAGACGTTCAAATAGAAACTTAAAACCTTTAAGCAGGCCTTCACGTAACAATCCCTCTCTCCCTTATGCCAACATGCCACCCCCTCTCCGGTACATATTCCCCCCCCCCCCCTCTCAGTTAACTCTTATATTTACCAAGTTACCTAGTTTTCTTTCACTTCACCCCCTCTTTGACTTTCAGCCCTCCTCTATCCATTAACCGTTTCTCGTTGCCTATTATTGTAAACAGTTATTTGTTATAATGTAACTTTATTCCCTGACTTCTTCTTTTCCTCCTCTCTATCCGTTTTAATGTAAACCGATGTGTTGTCCATACGAACTTCGGTATATAACAGTTTTAAATAAATAAATATTTATATGTTAAGCAGGTACTGAATAATGCAGGCTATAAATCTTTTAAATAAATAGACTATGGTGCTACCACTGGTCCACCCAGGAGACCTGAGTCCAGGACCCTTGCCTCCAGGAACTCCAGGTCTATAATCATGCTGGCACAGCAACATCGGCTAACATTAGCCACTAGAAATGCGAGTTCACTTTACTCCACCTCTGCTCCAGGAGTTAAATTTCCAGCATTAAAAAAAAACATGATTTAAGCCTTCAGGACTTTAACGCACCTCCCTGCACTGATGCTTTCTTTAACATGAGATTTACATGGAGGGGAATTCATTTGTGCACACATTTTAACTAACTCTTGTATGCGGTAGGGTGAATGGCTGTGTTGGGGGGAGGGAGATGTGGGAAGTTTGGAGTAGTGTCGGGTGCCTGTGCAGCGGTGATCAGATATGTGGAGCAGAGAAGAGAAGGAGAAAGCTGCCCATCCAGTGCTCTCTACCCAGTGTGCCAGGACTGCAAAGCATTCCAGGAGTTGGGGGGCCGTGTGTGTAGTGCTGTAAGAACATAAGAACATGCCATACAGGGTCAGACCAAGGGTCCATCAAGCCCAGCATCCTGTTTCCAACAGTGGCCAATCCAGGCCATAAGAACCTGGCAACTACCCAAAAACTAAGTCTATTCCATGTTACCATTGCTAATGGCAGTGGCTATTCTCTAAGTGAACTTAATAGCAGGTAATGGACTTTTCCTCCAAGAACTTATCCAATCCTTTTTTAAACACAGCTACACTAACTGCACTAACCACATCCTCTGGCAACAAATTCCAGAGTTTAATTGTGCGTTGAGTAAAAAAGAACTTTCTCCGATTAGTTTTAAATGTGCCCCATGCTAACTTCATGGAGTGCCCCCTAGTCTTTCTACTATCCGAAAGAGTAATAACCGATTCACATCTACCCGTTCTAGACCTCTCATGATTTTAAACACCTCTATCATATCCCCCCTCAGTCGTCTCTTCTACAAGCTGAAAAGTCCTAACCTCTTTAGTCTTTCTTCATAGGGGAGCTGTTCCATTCCCCTTATCATTTTGGTAGCCCTTCTCTGTACCTTCTCCATCGCAATTATATCTTTTTTGAGATGCGGCGACCAGAATTGTACACAGTATTCAAGGTGCGGTCTCACCATGGAGTGAAACCGAGACATTATAACATTTTCCGTTTTATTCACTATTCCCTTTCTAATAATTCCCAACATTCTGTTTGCTTTTTTGACTGCCGCAGCACACTGAACCGACAATTTCAATGTGTTATCCACTATGACGCCTAGATCTCTTTCTTGGGTTGTAACACATAATATGGAACCTAACATTGTGTACCTATAGCATGGGTTATTTTTCCCTATATGCATCACCTTGCACTTATCCACATTAAATTTCATCTGCCATTTGGATGCCTAATTTTCCAGTCTTACAAGGTCCTCCTGCAATTTATCACAATCTGCTTGTGATTTAAGTACTCTGAACAATTTTGTATCATCTGAAAATTTGATTATCTCACTCGTCATATTTCTTTCCAGATCATTTATAAATATATTGAAAAGTAAGGGTCCCAATACAGATCCCTGAGGCACTCCACTGCCCACTCCCTTCCACTGAGAAAATTGTAGAAGATCTACAAATCTCCCCTTGGGAGCAGCATCAGCGGTAATTCCCCTGTAAGCCCCAAACATCTTTGAATCAAGACAAATATCTTCCTGACCACTCCCAAAATATTCCCTCTTATGACAGCTGCTATTTAAGAAAAAAAATAAATATAAAATATTCACCGCCTCCCCCCTCACATAAAGCCCAAAAACATAGGGCTGAATTCAGCCCTTATCAAATAGGCGTACATGGATGGTTTTATGTTTTTTCTCTGTGCGGTTAGATGATACTAATAGAAGCTCTGAACCACAGGCTATTTTTAGCATGTTCTTCTGATTGTAGTTTCCCGCCTATGTGTGACTCTCTCCTCTTTATACTGAATGACAGCTATTCTGGGCTGCAGGAAATGTCAAATGAATCCACTCTCTGAATCTCTGTTTAAAGAGTGTTCAGTCAGGCTATGGATGCTTGTGTAGTGGTGTGGAATTGCCTGTGTACCTGCTGAAAGAAACTGGCTCCTAGCCAGCGCAGTGTCTGCTCCCTTTGTTATAGTAACAGCCTGACTTTCTCTGGGGCTCAGTATATTACCATGGTCAGATTCACGCTTGTGAATCATTAATATCACAAAGTACATCAGGCAACCTTTGTGATATTTCAGCCAGTGTCATTTGCACTCAGTGCATGGCACACAGTGCCCACACTGGCCAGTGTGTCATTAAGTAAGCCAGGCTGCAGAGCAGTTCAGACCCCTGCCCTGTTCTGTCTATCAGAATCAGTCTCAGGAAGCTTTATTGGCATGACGGACACGTGTTGCCAAAGTAATACATAAAGTGGTTAAAAGAAAAGGAAAAAAATACGTAATAGGGATAATAGCAGTAAAATAAAAGTACACGGTACAGAATGGATAATTACAGGACAATTCCTGGGTTCTGGTACTGGTCTATATTGTCCCTGGTCAAATTATGTTTCTGGCCTGGTGGCAGAATACAGCATATCTTATGGCTATAGCTGCTGTTTCTCCAAGGATTAAACAGAGTTTTTCCTGTTTATTTTTTGTGGGAAGTCTCTGATTGTCTCTGTGTTTTTATTTTGCACAGTACAGGAAGAAATGCATTTCTGTTTCTAGTTCTCCAGTGTTGCATGCGGAGTCTGACTTCTTGGGGTTTGTAATTCAGCTTTTTATTTAGCTCTATTTTATAAATCAACATTTCCACTAAGCGACTTACAGTGATGAACAGCAGCAAAAATCACATTAATAATCAAACATCAGTACAAATGCAATAAATGTACCATGCAAATCACAAAACATATAATTCCATAAAATGTAATAGCATTACATAGTAAATGACAGCAGATAAAGACCAAGATGATCCATCCAGTCTGCTCCAGACAAGTTCCCTCCTCCCCCTTCTTGGTTCAGGGCTTTAGCTGGCACTCCATACATATTTCTCATTGCCTTTTTGTTCAGAGATGTAACTGCCGCTCCCTGCAGGTTACCCACACTTACATTGTTCAAGTTTACATAAGAAACTGCCATACTGGGTCAGACCAGCATCCTGTTTCCAACAGTGGCCAATCCAGGGTACAAGTACCTGGCAAGTACCCAAAAACTAAGTATATCCCATGCTATTGATGCAATTAATAGCAGTGACTATTCTCTAAGTCAACTTGATTAATAGCAGGTACTGGACTTCTCCTCCAAGAACTTATCCAAACCTTTTTTAAACCCAGCTACACTAACTGCACTAACCACATAATCTGGCAACAAATTCCGGACTTTAATTGTACGGACTGAAAAATAATTTTTTCCGATTAGTTTTAAATGTGCCCCATGCTAACTTCATGGCATGCTCCCTAGTTCTTCTATTATCAGAAAGAGTAAATAACCGATTCACATTTACCCGTTCTAGACCTCTCATGATTTTAAACACCTCTATCATATCCCCCCCCTCAGTCGTCTCTTCTCCAAGCTGAACAATCCTAACCTCTTAAGTTTTTCCTCATAGGGGAGCTTTTCCGAATATTCCCCTTTATCATTTTGGTTGCCCTTCTCTGTAATTCTTCATCGCAACTATATCTTTTTTTGAGATGCAGTGACCAGAATTGTACACAGTATTCAAGGTGCGGTCTCACCATGGATCGATACAGAGGCATTATGACATTTTCCATTTTATTCACCATTCCCTTCCTAATAATTCCTAACATTGTTTGCTTTTTGACTGCTGCAGCACACTGAGCCGACAATTTCAATGTATTATCCAATATGATGCCTAGATCTCTTTCCTGGGCAGTAGCTCTTAATATGGAACCTAACATCGTGTAACTACAGCAAGGGTTATTTTCCCCTATATGCATCACCACATTATCCACATTAAATTTCATCTGCCATTTGGAATCCTGATTTTCCAGTCTAACAAGGTCCTCCCGCAATTTATCACAATCTGCTTGTGATTTAACTACCTTGAATAATTTTGTATCATTTGTAAATCTGATTACCTCACTCATCATATTCCTTTCCAGATTATTTATACTACAATGGTTCATTTCATTTCTATCAGACCGTATTCAACAAGTCAATATAAATAACTATTCCTCCGATCCATATTCCATTGCATCAGGTGTTCCACAAGGTTCTTCTTTATCTCCTATTCTTTTCAATATCTATCTGTTACCTCTCTGCCGCATATTAGCCTCTTTAAATATAAAATTCAAAATCTATGCTGACGATATACAGTTCATGGTACCATATAACATCTCCTGGACACATACACTATCATTAGTATTACTATATCTTACAACCATCGACACATGGCTATCCCACAATCGCTTGAAATTAAACCCAAAAAAAACCAGAAATAGTTCACCTCTCATCAATCACTGACTCATCTATAGGCCCCCCTTCTCAACTTATATTCAATGGAATAACCATCCCCATATCAAAATCTGCAAAAAATCTAGGCATAACCATCAATACAGACCTTTCACTAAAACAACACATATCCATGTTAACTAGGAACTCTTTCTATAAACTTCAACTCTTAAAACGGCTACGTCCTCTACTTTTTTTTCACGACTTTCAGACTATTCTTCAATCACTCATCTTCTCTGGATTGGATTATTGTAATTCTCTATATATAGGTCTTCCAGAAAACACACTTCACTCACTCCAACTAATCCAAAATGCAGGAGCACGTATCCTAACAAACTCCTCAAAAAAAAATCACATTACCCCAATACTTCAGTCTTTACATTGGTTACCAGTCAAATACAGAATACAATTTAAAATTTTGTCCATTATACACTCTCTTATTTACACTCCCAACTCAGTCACTTTATGCTCCATTCTTCGAATTTACAAACCAACTAGACACTTAAGATCATTGGAAAAAAACCTTCTTGACATTCCCTCACCTCGACAAGCCCGTCTTGATATTACTAGGAAAAGAGCTTTCTCAGTCATAGGTCCCATTCTATGGAATGCTTTACCAGACCCCATCAGAACCATATCCAACCCTAAACATTTCAAAAAATCTTAAAAAACTCATCTATTCCAAACTGCATTTCAGATACCACTCACTAAATAACCATTTCACACTTCCAGGATACATATATTCAGTTAGGCACCCAACGTTCTCTTGTTCTGTTTATTGATTTCTTTATGCTACCTATTTTTATTTTAAACAATTTGTTATTTATATTAATGAAAATTTTTGTAATTTATATTTTATAAGTCAATTTAATTTCAATCAATCATTGATCTTATTTTAATTGTTTTTATTTCAATTTTTATTTTATTTTGATATATGTAAACCGTTTTGACTAAACACTGTTTGTAAAGACGGTATAGAAATACTTTTAAATAAAATAAATAAATATATTGAAAAGCACATGTCCTAGTACAGATCCTTGAGACACTCCACTGTTTACCCTTTTCCACTGAGAAAATTGTCCTTTTTGAATGAAGATCTTTTGGCTAAAATAGCCTCTTTCACCTCACCTTTTAACCATGCCGGTAATCATTTTGCCTTCCTTCCACCTTTCTTAATGTGTGGAATACATCTGGACTGTGCTTCTAGAATGGTATTTTTGAATATTGTCCACACCTCTTGCACACTTTTTATCTTTGCAGCTTAAGTTTCACTTTTGAAAGTTTAGTGCTAGAGCCGTGGATTTACTTACTGTCCCCCCCTTCCAATCATAAATTCAAATTTGATCATATTATGATCACTATTGCCAAGCGGCCCCACCATCATTACCTCTGTCGCCAAATCCTGTGCTCCACTGAGAATTCGATCTAAAATTGCTCCCTCTCTCGTCGGTTCCTGAACCAATTACTCCATAAAGCTATCATTTATTCCATCCAGGAACTTTATCTCTGTAGCGTGTCCCATTGATACATTTACCCAGTCAATATTGGGGTAATTGAAGTCTCCCATTATTACCACACTACCAATTTGGTTAGCTTCCCTAATTTCTCTTAGCATTTCACTGTCAGTCTCACCATCTTGATCAGGTGGATGGTAGTATACCCCTATCACTATAGTCTTCCCGAAACACATGGGATTTCTACCCATAAAGATTCAATTGTGCATTTAATCTCATGCAGGATCTTTATCCTGTTGGACTTTATGCCATCCCAGACATAAAGCGCCACACCGCCTCCCGGGTGCTCCTCTCTGTCATTGCGATATAATTTGTACCCCGGTATAGCACTGTCCCATTGGTTATCCTCCTTCCACCATGTCTCTGAGATGCCAATTAAGTCTATGTCATCATTCACTGCTATACATTCTAATTCTCCCAACTTACTTTTTAGACTTCTAGTATTAGCATACAAATATTTCAAAGAGTGTTTTTTGTTTGTATTTTCATTCTGCTTTTTAATTGATAGCGAAAAATTGGAATCTTCTAGCTCATGTGAGTTTTTAATTACAGGCACTTGGACTACTTTTCTTATTATGAGAATAAATATAAGTCATTAGTATCCTTTGAATATACCTCCATCTGAACCATGCGCTGCTGAGCGACTCTTGGCTTTCTCCTTTGTTCTAATTTAAATCTGCTCTATCTCCTTTTTAAAGGTTAGCACCAGTAGCCTGGTTCCACCCAGGTTAAGGTGGAGCCTATCCCTTCAGAAAAGACTCCTTCCCCAAAAGGTTCCCCAGTGCCTAACAAAACTGAATACCTCTTCCTTGCACCATCGTCTCATGCATGCATTGAAACTCCGGAGCTCTGCCTGCCTCTGGGGACCTGCGCATGGAACAGGGAGCATTTCAGAGAATGCTACCCTGGAGGTTCTGGATTTAAGCTTTCTACCTAAGAGCCTAAATTTGGCTTTCAGAACCTCTCTCCCACATTTTCCTATGTCCTTGGTGCCCACATGTACCACGACAGCTGGCTCCTCTCCAGTACTATCTAAATTCCTATCTAGGTGATGCATGAGGTCCACCACCTTTGCACCAGGTAGGCAAGTTACCATGTGGTCCTCACACCCACCAGCCACCCGGCTATCTACATTCCTAATAATTGAGTCACTAAGACAACTGACCTAACCCTTCCCTCCTAGGCAGTAGCCCTGGGAGCCACATCCTCGGTGCAAGAGGACAATGCACAACCTGGATAGCAGGTCCTTGCTACAAGATCCTCTCCTGCTGCACCAGATTGATGCTCTCTGATCATGAGACCTTCTTCCTCCAAGGCAGTACCAGGGATGCCAATCTGAAGTCTCACCTATATACCTCTCTGCCTGCCTCAGCTTCTCCAGGTCTGCCACTCTAGCCTTCAGAGAGCGGGCTTATTCTCTGAGAGACAGGAACTCTTTGCATCGGATGTATACGTACAACTTCTTGCTGGTGGATAAAAAAATCATACACGATGCAAAAGACTGGGAGGCCCCCCTCTTGCTGCTGGACTGCTGCCTTCATCTCAAATTTGTTCAGTTAAGTTTTAGGGTGCTATGGGAGTAGGAATGTGTCTAATTAGGATCCTTTAAATGTATTAGTGTATTCATATTGGGGTAGATTTTATAAATCTATGTGCACACGCGTATTTTTGTTCACGCACCAGGCGCAAAAAAAAGTACGCCGTATTTTATAAGATATGCGTATAGCTGCGCGTCTCTTATAAAATCTGGGGTCGGCGCGCAAGGGGGTTGCACATTTGTGCATCTTGCGTGCACCGAGCCCTGCACGCGCTGCCCATTCCCTCCGAGGCCGCTCCGAAATCGGAGCGGCCTCGGAGAGAACTTTCCTTCCACCCCCCGGCACCTTCCCTTCCCCTACCTAACCCACCCCCCCGGCCCTATCTAAACCCCCCTACCTTTATTCGAAAAGTTATGCCTGCCTCCGGGCAGTAGTAACTTATGCACATGGCTGTCTGCTGGCACGACAGGCCCCGACACATGCCGCTGTGTTGGGGCACTCGGCCACGCCCCCGGACCTCCCACACGCCCCAAACATGCCCCCGAGCCGACACCAGCCCCCTGGCCACGCCCCCGACCACCCCTTTTTGCAAGCCCCGGGACTTACGCGCATCCCGGGGCTTAGGCTCAGCGCACGCAGGGGCGTTTTAAAAGGGTTGCGTGCGTAACCCTTTTAAAATCCGGCCCAATATATTTGGTAGTGGCCTACAAGGGAAGAATAAACTCTCAATAAGGTGTGAGGAATTTGTGTGAAAGTGGCACCTGCCTATAAATGAAAGGATGAGCTAGGCGTGGGAGGGTTGGGAAATACACACACACTAACTTCTGTTTATTAGCTGCCTTACTGACTATTTAAAACACAAACACCATCGGTATGCGGGTTGGGCTCTTGACCTCCAGGTTCCTTATTCTCCATTGTTGGCCCTCTTTGGGATATTTCCAGCAACATTTCAATTAAAGAGCCTTGTAGAATGTGGTTAAATAAAATATTTCTTCTAGTAACAGCAGCCGTACTGGAAATGTGGGACAGTCGGAAGTGCCATCAGTGGTTCAATGGAAGAACAGCAAACATAATATGATGACCATGGAACTGATGATGTCAGTATTCTACATCCTTTCACATCAAACAGAAGACTTTGGACATTTGGATGCCTTACATATTGTCCCTACCACACAGAGCCCGAAGTCAGATATTGAACACTATTGCCCAATAAGTTCAGGAATATGAGCTATAGCTTGCACCTTAACGGGAGACGGAGTGGGGATGGGAGAGGCTTTTGGAAGAGGAGTGGGAGAGTTTAATTTTCTTCATTGTATACATGTGGTGCATATCAGAACAAAATGTGTATTGTGTATTTTGATCGTTTGTTACTTGTTCCACGCTTTGAATAAACAATTTAACATAAAACACAAACACACTAACTTCTGTTTATTAGCTGCCTTTCTGACTATTTAGAACACAAACACACTAAATAATATACCCCAATAGTTTACTTCTCCCCAATACTTAAAAAAAAAAAAATTCCCAAGAAGAGCTTACTGATTCCTTTCAGCCACCAGCAAGGTGATTCTCTCCCTCTCAGTGCTCCCACTGGATTGTTTGTAACTGCCACTCCATGCAGGTTACCCCCCCATACAGAAAAGTTGCCACAGGCTAGGAGGTTACCAAACAGAAGAATCAAATTTAACCCCTAGTCTTCATGTTGGAGTTATATATAACCAAAGGAGTAGAACAACAGGAGAGGAGCCATATCAAGTTCTGAGAGTGCTCGCAAATTACAGATATGAAAATCATCAAGCTCAAACTGCCGTAAATTCTGACTGAAACAGTGAAGCCTTCAGATGTTTCTTAATCATGCATTTGTACATAAATCTCTTGGCATTTGGTTCTATAACCTAGTTGTGATGCAGGAAAAGGCTCGTATTCATGATTTTTATTTTTCAAATTTACTTCTTGAGTCTAAATATTTGAGATGGCTTATATTCTAATAGTTTTTCACTCAAATCACTGAGTCCAAGACCTTGCAATGCCTTGAATGAGCACTTTAAATTGGCAACAATAATTAATAGGAAGTCAATGTAGGGCTTTCAATACTGGTTTCATGTAGTCTACGCTAATCCATTACATAAAATGTTTCCATAGTCCAACCTAGTCATAACCAGCGCCCGAATCAGAGTAGTTAAATCTTCTTCAGCTATAAAAAGATGACAATGTTTTATCAGCTCAAATTGGTAAAAAAAAACCCAACCCAAAAAAACTGGCCTGATAACTTCCAATCTGGACGCTTATACTAAGATTTGAATCAAGCAACCGACAGGCTTTAGAACTCAATACAATTACCATCCTATCTATAGTAACAGCTGAGTCAAATATGGAGGTCGGCATGATCTGCTTAGCCATAAGGCCTCATTTTATTCAGGTTGATCTTCAAGAAATTATTGCTTGTTCAGTTTGCCACTGCAGTCTAACAAGTATTCAGTTTTGCTATTCCTTGATCAATGTCTGTATCCAAGGAAATGACTAACTATAAATCGCCAACAGAACAGTAATAGCTGATGTCAAACCTCCTGATGACCTCCATTAATAGTCTTAGATAAATATTAAAGAGTAAAGGGGACAAGAAAGATCCTGAGGTAGCCCAGTTGTTAGGTGCCAGGTGTTTGACTGATATTTACCAAGCACAATACTCTGTCCTTCAAAAAAAATGAACAAAATTAACTCTGTTCTGGGCCTGTGAGTCTCAAGTGTCTCAGATGATTAGTCAAAATTTTATGATCAATTGTGCCAAATGAAGATATTAAATCCAGCATTGCATCATAACATCTGTATAACTTCTTCTTAGATCCTCTGAGAGCACAGTAAGGATAGTTCTGTGCTGTGAAATTATCTGAAACCTTATTGCAAGGTGGCAGGGTAATCTGTATAGCCTAGTGGTTAGAGCAGGAGACCAGGGTTCAATTCCTGCTGTCGCTCCTTGTGACCTTGGGCAAGTCACTTTACCCTCCATTGCCTCAGGTACAAAAACTTAGATTGTAAGCCCTCTGGGGATAGAAAAATACCTACAGTACCTGAATGTAAACTGGTATGATATCTCAGATTGAGATCAAATGTCGGTATATACAAATAATAAATAAATAAATCTAAAATTGTTGAAGCTGTTGATTCACAGCCTTGTGTTAATTTATTCATGAACAGGACATTAGAAACTGAATGGATATTTCTTACATCCAGACCCTTTTTTTTTTTTCAAAGTGGGACAAATGACAGCTCTTTCTTTGTTTTTTTTTTTTTTAATGATTGTGGAAACCATTCGTGCTGGAAGTAGATGCCTCTGCCCTAGGCATGGGGACAGTCCTCTTACAGCACAATGATTGAGGAACACTGGTGTCCTGCTCTTACTTCTCTAAGAAGTTCTTGCCAGCTGAAAGAAATGACCACATCGGTGACTGTGAACTGCTGGCGGTCAAATTGGCCCTTGAAGAGTAGCGCCACCTGCTGGAAGGCGCCAGGTACTCTGCTGACTATATTCATGGATCATAAGAATCCAGAGTACCTGTCACAAGCCCAGCAGCTGAACCCTTGGGAAAGCTCACTGGTCCCTGTTCTTCAACAGGTTCAATATTGACTTGCTTTACCGCCCAGCAGAAAAGAACAGAAAGACCAATGCCCTGTCCCACTCTTTCAACACCGAGGATTGCCCAGAGCCACCCCGGCACATCATTGATCCCACACATAAACTGGAAGCAGCCGCTGTGCCAGCTCTTCCCTGGGAAGACTGTGGTCCCGCAACAGTTGCAAGAGCGTGTTATGTTGGGCTCAAAGGAACAGTCAAAGCACAATTGGTAATGGGGAAAAATAATCACAAATTATTTGTGATGCAGGAGATCTGAAAAACCAGCTGACGTCGGGATTTTGTTTCTCTTTTATCAAGCAGATTTTTCTGAGCTTTGCCTTTAGGTTTTTTTTTTTATTTGCAGTAAAAACCAGTGCTTAAAAAAAGTAAATAATATTGTCAATACTATAAACTGTTTATCAATGTGGCCCTTTTACAGGCTGAGGGTGGATGATAGAGAGGTCAGGGCATTCATCTGTTAAGGTGGTCTTACTCACTCACCCTGCTTGCTAACATTCTTAATAATACTTTTTGCCATTACCAATTGTGCTTTGACTCTTCCTATCTTTTTGTGACTAAACTTTTTATCCAACATGTTTTTCGTCTGCATGGACTTCCTACTCACATCCTTTTGGACCATGGTGTACTACTGGAGGAGCTTGTGCAAAGCGCTCAACATCACGCTGGATTTTTTCATTTCATTTATTAAAATTTATTAATCGCTTAACACAACAAAATTTTGGCCTAGGCGATTTACAATAGAACATACATAAAATAGTATCAAAAAACAAAGACCAAAAATTTCACTTCAGCCTATCACCTTCAGAGCCATGGACAAATTGAGGGAGTGAATCAGTACCTCAAGACCTTTCTCAGATCTTACATCAACCACTGCCAGGATAACTGGGCCTCCCTCCTGTCCTGGGCAGAGGCATCTCACAACAATCTTGTGAGTTCTGCAACGGGGTCCTCCCCATTCTAGATCGTCTTCAGCCACCACCCCTGTATGCCCCTGCCAGTATCTACTTCTGTAGCCTGTCCATCCAGTGGTGTACTAAGGCGGGGGGTGACAGCCAGGAGGGGGGTGCCTGCTGGGAGGTCGGCGGTCGCTAGCAGGGCCCATCCCACTCACAGTAGAAGAAGAGGTAGGCTTCTGGGTTGTGAGCAGTGGAAGCACTGGGCGGTTGCCTAGAGTACCACAGGTCTGGAACCAGTAACTGTATAGCCTTTTCTTCTTCCCACCTCCTGTGGCCTGGAAGAGGAAGTAGTGGCTCCGTGCTGGTGGGAAGAAGGAAAGAAACATAGAAACATAGAAATGATGGCAGAAGAAGACCAATATGCCCATCCAGTCTGCCCAGCAAGCTTTCACACATTTTCTCATACTTATCTGTTACTCCGACCATTGAGTTCAGGGCCCTTATTGGTAACTTTTTTATTCCAATTTCCTTCCATCCCCTCCATTGATGCAGAGAGCAGTATTGGAGCTGCATCAAAGTGAAGTACAAGGCTTAATGTTTGAGGGTAGTAACTGTCGTATCGAGCAAGCTACCCCGATGTTTGTATACTCATACTGCTCAGATCAATGCCTTGTTAGATGTTGTCTGGATATAAATCCTATTTCTTCATTCGCCCCTGCCATTGAAGCAGTGAGCTGCACTGGATATGCATTCAAAATGAAGTATCAGGCTTAAATTGTTAGGAGTAGTAACCGCCGCAATAAGCAAGCTACTCCCGCGCTTATTTGTTTACCCAGACTGTGCAATTCAGTCCTTGCTGGTTGTTGTCTGAATATACATCCTCTTTTCTTCATTCCCCCTGCCGTTGAAGCAGTGAGCTGTGCAGAATATGCTTTCCAAGTGAAGTATCAGGCTTAATTGGTTCGGGGTAGTAACCGCTGCAACAAGCAAGCTACTCCCACACTTATTTGTTTACCCAGACTGTGCAATTCAGTCCTTGTTAGTTGTTGTCTGAATGTAAATCCTCTTATCTTGATTCCCCCTGCCATTGAAGCAGAGATCTACGCTGGATATGCATTGAAAATGAAGTAACAGGCTTAATTGGTTTGGGGTAGTAACCGCCGCAACAAGCAAGCTACTCCCATGCTTATTTGTTTACCCAGACTGTGCTAACTTGTTGATGGTTGCCTGAATGCAAATCCTCTTTTCCACATTTCCTCTTGCTGTTGAAGCATAGAGCAATGTTGGAGTCGCATTAACTGTGTGAACGTTTATTGAATAAGGGTATTAATCATCAGGTAGTAGCTGTCATTCCTGCAAGCCACCCCCATACCTCTTCTCTTCATTTCCATCCTCCAGGTTTTATGGATCCACAATGTTTATCCCACACCCCTTTGAAATCCTTCACAGTTTTGAACAGGACTGGTCCCAACACCGACCCTTGCAGCACTCCACTCATCACTGCTCTCTCTTTAGAGTAAGTTCCATTTACCATCACACATTGTCATCTGTCCTTCAACCAGTTTGCTATCCAGGCCACCACCTTGGCACTCACACCCAAGCTTCTCATTTTATTCACAAGCCTCCTGTGCAGGACTGTATCAAAAGCTTTGCTAAAATCCAAGTAGATGACATAGAGTGCTCTTCCTCCATCCAATTCCTTAGTCACTGTGACGGGGTCACTATGCTAGACTAGATAGGAAGAATAACGCTAGGAACCAAAGTTTCAAGGGAAGGGGGGGAAGGAAAATACAGCAACACCAGGCTAGAGACGTCCCTTGGTTCCTTCCCCCGGATGTTACAAGGACAGAAGAACCACAGGTGTGGGAGGTTAAGGGTGGGACTTCCCTGGAGCCAATCAGCTGGCAGAGGAGGAGGAGGGGTTTCCACAGGATAAAAAGGACTCCCTAGTAGAGCAGTCTCAGTCTCCTGCGGGGGACCGAGGAGGAAGGATCGGATTTCCTGTCTGCTCTGGGAGATGGCGATGCTGGACATTCCCCAACCGTGTGAAGGACTGCCACAACTATACAGAGAAGGTGAGCGTGGGGACTTCTGTTGTTGGACGAACGACAAGGATACTTTGCCTGGAGAACTGCCTGTAGGTGGCTGTACCTCTGGGGAAAGGTTGAGGTCCCAGAGGTACGGAGGGAGGTGGCAGTTAGGCCCAATGGGGCTGGACTTTTGAACTATGGACTTTGAGAGGGACTTCTGAAGCAAGTGGTTGGAAAGTGAGTTGCTGGCTCAGTGGGGAAGGCATCTGCCTTCCATCCAGGTGATGAGGGTTCAAATCCCACCTGGGGACTTTTAAGATAAATACGTTTAAACAAGCAGATTGTGATAAATTGCAGGAAGACCTTGTGAGACTGGAAAATTGGGCATCCAAATGGCAGATGAAATTTAATGTGGATAAGTGCAAGGTGATACATATAGGGAAAAATAACCCATGCTATAATTACACAATGTTGGGTTCCATATTAGGTGCTACAACCCAAGAAAGAGATCTAGGTGTCATAGTGGATAACACATTGAAATCGTCGGTGCAGTGTGCTGCCGCAGTCAAAAAAGCAAACAGAATGTTGGGAATTATTAGAAAAGGAATGATGAATAAAACGGAAAATGTCATAATGCCTCTGTATCGCTCCATGGTGAGACCGCACCTTGAATACTGTGTACAATTCTGGTTGCCACATCTCAAAAAAGATATAATTGCGATGGAGAAGGGCTACCAAAATGATAAAGGGAATGGAACAACTCCCCTATGAGGAAAGACTAAAGAGGTTAGGACTTTTCAGCTTGGAGAAGAGACGACTGAGGGGGGATATGATAGAGGTGTTTAAAATCATGAGAGGTCTAGAACGGGTAGATGTGAATCGGTTATTTACTCTTTCGGATAGTAGAAAGACTAGGGGGCACTCCATGAAGTTAGCATGGGGCACATTTAAAACTAATCGGAGAAAGTTCTTTTTTACTCAATGCACAATTAAACTCTGGAATTTGTTGCCAGAGAATGTGGTTCGTGCAGTTAGTATAGCTGTGTTTAAAAAAGGATTGGATAAGTTCTTGGAGGAGAAGTCCATTACCTGCTATTAAGTTCACTTAGAGAATAGCCACTACCATTAGCAATGGTTACATGGAATAGACTTAGTTTTTGGGTACTTGCCAGGTTCTTATGACCTGGATTGGCCACTGTTGGAAACAGGATGCTGGGCTTGATGGACCCTTGGTCTGACCCAGTATGGAATTTTCTTATGTTCTTATGCTATTTGAGTTTCCAAGGGACCAGGGAAGCTCAGTCAAGGTTTGGACCTGGGAACGGACGCAAGCAGACGGTGTATGGACAAGGGAAAGCGTCACTGTCACCCACTCAAAAATGTTGATCAGATTTGTCTGACAGGACCTTCCCTTGGTGAAACCATGCTGTCTCTGGTCCATCAATTCTGCTGCTTGTAGATAGTGCACTATTCTTTCCTTCAGCAGTGACTCCAATACTTTTCCTACCACTGAGGTGAGGCTAACCAGCCTGTAGTTTCCAGCTTCCTCTCTGTTCCTCTCTTGTTCCCTTCTCTTGTTCCCACCGTAATCCTGTTTTTTGGGTTCCTTGTCGCCCTGTGTAAAGGGGGGGGGGGGGGGGGGAGAGATATGTGGGCTGCACAATTGTGTAGAATGGGTGTCTGTGGGTCACAGGAGTTATCCTACCTGAGCCCATTGTAAACTTTTTTTTTTCATGAGTTTTATTTTTTTGAGGAATTACATTTGGAATACTGTAGAGGGGTGAAACTCTCTTTATCGCAGCTAATTCTGCTTTAGCCAGCTCCTTTTTGAGGGAAGAGAGTTCTGAACAAATGGGGCAAGCCCTAAGTTTCCAGATGATTTCCCTCAATATAAAGGCTCCACAATTGTTGCACTGGATAATCCTCATTTTGATAAATTTGATGGATAACACCTGAGGAATTACCAAATTTCCAACCTATATTGTTGCCAATTATGTATTCAGGCAGACTATATCATAAAACCAACCCCAGGGGTGGGTGGATAGAGAGGGAGGGAGTTAAACAGTTAACCCTTGGTCAAGGTTGTTTTCAGGACCTTATCTGCAATCGAGTTTGAAAAGACCTTCCCCCTGATTGTCTTACTTAGTTAAACAAACTTTTTAACTTAGCTGGAGGCAAGAAGCTTTAGTCCTTCCTGTCTCCTGGCTGAGCACAGCCCACAAAGGATCAGATTGACCCCTGCTAGTTTCAGCAGGACTCTTTCTGGAATTTTTGTCTTTTGCTTTAAATGACCCTACAGCAAATTTATGCCCCAATATTAATATTTAAACAGATTATTAGTGACAGCTAAATCCAAATAAAGAGAGGGATTTTAGTGAAGCAGTATCTAATTAGATCTAGAGGTTTTTTTTTTCTTTGATCTTAAATAAACCCACAGCAAATTAATATACAATGTCAATATCTAGAAAGAGAGAGATTATAATGAAAGCACAGACAGCAATATATTATTCACAGAAGCCCTCTAAAATAACTATAAATTAAAAAACAGTTTTTTCTTAGCTGAACACTGGAACAGTCTGTCTCCTGGCTGAGCACAGCCCACAAAAGGTCATGAAGTTGCAGCCTGAAGCAGAAGGAAAAGCAATAGCGCTGCCCCCCTCTCCACCACAGATACATGAAGTAGAGCCGTACCAGCCCCCATGCTGGCTCAAGAAAAATGAAGAGTCTCCATCTATCGCAGGGGCTGAAAGAAGAAGCTGCTGCTGTGCTTCTGATGGGGAGCAGGGTGGGAAGTGAGAGTGTTTGTGTGTGTGTGAGAGCATGTTTATTTATATTTTTATATTTTGCATTTCACACTTTTTTCAGCACTTCAAAGTGGATTACATTCAGGTACTATAGATATTTCCCTATCCCCAGAAGGCTTACAATCTAAGTTTGTACCTGAGGCAATGGAGGGTAAAGTGATTTCCCCAAGGTCACAAGGAGTGACAGTGGGACTTAAACCCTTGTCTCCTGGTTCATAGTCCGCTGCTCTAACCACTAGGCTACTCCTCCATTCCTGAGGAGGCTGTCTGTGTGTGTCTAGGAGAGTCTGTGTATTAGAGCATGTCTGTGTTTGTGTGTATGGGAGTGAGAGTAAGTTTATTTGTTTGTGAGAGAGAGAGAAATGGGGGGAGCCTGTGTGCAGGGATGTATGAAAGTGTGTGCAAGAGAGAGAGGGAGCATGTGGGAGGGAGAGGGGAACCAGAGATAACTGGGGGGGAGGAGGGACAGAGAACTGAATCTGAGGGGGGGTGGGGTATGTGCTATAGGAATTATCCACCCTGGGTGCCAAATCCTTTAGGTATGCCACTGTATCTATCCACCAATATAACAGGCTGCAAACTACTCAATCTCTGGCAGATGACACACCACATTTTTGGAACAAGCAGTCGCCCGGTCCAAGAGACAGGCAGACAAGAAGCGCCGCCCTGCACCCCAGTTCAGACCCAGAGAACTCATTTGGCTCAGCACATGAAATCTAAGACTCTGCATGCCATTGTTCAAATTCACCCCCCCCCCCCCCCCCCCCGCCCAGTTTGTGGGACTTTTCCCCGTGGTCCACCAAGTAGGAAGTGTGGCCTACAAATTAAAGTTGCCTCCCACACTTAACATCCATGATGTCTTCCACATCTGTCATGGCCAAAGAGAAGTGTAAGGAGATATCCCATGATTTACCACTGAAAGCACCAAATATGAATCATAATAACCAAAGAAGTATGCAGACAAATACTGACAGGCCCCAAAAACAGTCACAGCTGAAAGAAGAAACTTTGGACAGATGAGAATTGTAAACCAGAACTGAAGGATGCTATTAAGATCTGCCCGTTTGTAAGTGCCTGTGTAAATAAGACTAAGGCAGAGGATCAATGCAACAGCTTAAGCTCATAAGCAGGAGTCATGGACTGGCCAAGGAAGTCCAGAGGTCAAAAGTACCCCAATCCTTGGAAGAAGTGGGGACAATCTGAGATGGAGAAAACTCTGACACTGGCATAACAGCTGGCCATCCAGCCTTGGTCCAAGACCTGAAATGCAGCAAGGACCCCCCCCCCCCCATGAAGATTTGGGGAGGGAGGGAAGACCTGCAATATGGCAAAGACCCTCCACCCACCACGTGATTATGCATGAGCTCATGCATATTTATCAGCTGGAAAGTCTAAGACAGGGGGGCAAATAATGAAAGGGGAGCAAAGCCAGAGGAGTGACCCTTAAAGAAAGCGTGGACCTGAAGCAACCCAGCACACCCTGCTATTGAGGAGAGAGAAAACTAAGGTGTGGTCAGGTGACCGGAGAGAGGAGAGGCCCTGTCCAGGAACTGAAGGTGGCAGGAGCTGAGGTGACGGGGAGCCGAGAGCAACCCAACAGCTCTGCTAGTACGGGACCCAGAAGCAAGCCTCCAGACAGCTGTTAGCTCTGCTAGTACCAGATCTCAGAAGCAAATCTCCTCCCCTGTCCACATTTTCCAGACCTCCACCCAGCATCTGCTTCAGAGGTGAACAGAGGGATATGGTCTGAAGTTCGGACCAGGGGTAAGTAAGTTAGCCATAAGTATTAATATATTAAGCAGGCTAAGGTTTATGGCATGTTTGTAACCACTAATGGTACAGAACTTTCTTTAGCGTAAATTGGTGCTTAGTAGCCAGGATGTTAGAGACAAGTATTGTTATCTTCTAAATGCTAAACCCTGTCAAATATGATAAATAAAAGTGTATTTCTGAGAACATGTTGTCCTTTTTCTGAACTTAGGATCGTGAAGTGAGAGGGTAACTGGAAGTATCCTGTAGCAGACAGGTCCCTGCACCCCTAAACTTACTTACAGGAGGACACCCAGTATGAGGTGGAGGAGATACTCTATTTCAGAAGGGTCCAAAACAAGCTTCAGTACTTAATCTCTTGGAAAAATTATGGACCAGAGGAAAATTCATGGGAGCCAGCTCCCAAACCCAAGAGGCTGGGGAGGGAGCTTTGGAAAGGGGATATTGTTACTCTTCGCAGCTTGCAGGATGGCTCCACAAGCCACCTCACTCACCCCCGATGCTGCCGGCAACCATGAGTGGCTGGAAACGCTGCCAAGAACACACTGCCATGTATAGCAAGACGCCGCCATGACCCCACTCCCAGGCTGCTCCTTGGGTGCACCCATGCCCAATGTTGTCCCTCTTAAAGGGCCCATGGCAGGAACCTAGCCGTGGTGCCCCTTGATGACATCAGCCGTCTCCTATTTATGACTGGCTTGGACACCTCTCGTCAGTGCATATTACTTTGTTCCTGCGTTCCTGTCTTGCCCTGGTGTCCCTATGTTCCAGCCTTGTTCCTGAGTACCGGCCTTGTTCCACCCAGCCCTCTTGTTGCCATTGTTCTGTCTTGTCTTCCCTTGGATTGACTCTCTGGATTCTGACCTCAGTGCTGGTCCTTGATTAGTCTTCATTTGCTACCAGGACCTGACTTCTGCTTTGGACCTGACCTCACTTTGTCTGCTGCCTGCCCCGACATCTGGCTTGTCTTCTCACATCCACTATCCACTGCCTGCCCTGCTCTTCATCTGGCTTCGGACTCTCTCTCATTGGATTGCCCTAAGGACCCACCAGAACCCAAGGGTTCAACCTGCAGGGGAAGTGGTTGGTATATGTGAAGCTTCAGCTGGTCCCACCACAGGGCTCATCTGCCAGCTGTCGGTGTGTGCCTAGTGGGCTTGTTAACTAGGCTGTACCAACTAGCACCAAGGGACCACCATTCCTGAGGACATTACAGAATATAGCTGTAAAGACATTGATATACAGGGCAGTAGGATTTTGAGATTTTCTCTTTTAGTCCAAATTCTCATCAGAGTATTTCTGAGAAAACAAAGAAAACTTAATGCTCTGGGAGAGAGCATGAATCAGGTAGGGGCACAGGTGGTATTCTCGTCAGGCCTCCCAGATACAGATAAAGGAGGTGTGGCAAGGACATTCACATTTCATACTATGGGAAATAAAGTCCCAGAACCTGTGGAAGAGGCTGAAATGGAAATAGTGGCAGTCACAGTGATGGGGGTACGCAGATAACCAGTCAAGAAGGCATTCCGCTACCCACAGCTTTTATACATATCGGCATATTTAATAGAGTTTTTCTTGAGTAATGCTCAGGCCCTTAGAAGACAAAGGTATTGTGCAGTATTTTTATTTAAACACACTTTGAACTAAGGTAAAATATACATTTAATAAAAGAATTTCATACAATGATGAGATGTATGATAAATAGGGACCTGGATTTTGTCAGAGATAATTACCAAGATATAAATTTAGAGAAGGAAATGACAAAAAGCAAATAGATTTGTGGTGACTGTGGCCAGGCCTGTCCTTTGCTGCAGGATGAGACTCTGATGGGAACATGTAGGTATCTCCTGGAGTGGCCAGAAGCAGTGCCTTCATTTGAATCACCTCAGAAATCTTGTTCTACATTAAGACTGACGTGAGAACAAAGCCCATGGGGACCGCAGTAATTCACTCACCCAGGGCTGCTGCTCTAATTAAAAGCCTGCTTACAAACAGTGGTTGTGGAGTGTGTTTCAGGCAGCCCTGCTAATGGATAGAATCCGCATGAAATAAGATACACAGAACTCAACTCCTTCCTCAGCTGGGAAACATTAGCCAAATAACTCTGCCGATCGATGACTGTTTTCCGAAATGATTTCCACCCCAGTTAAATTTTTTATTACAGTCTTGCAAGGGGATCCTGTAGTAAACAAACTGACATACATTCTCAGCAAATGGGATTGTGGGTGGGCAAGGCGTAGATTGCAGGGGGCTGCTGCCTGGGGGAGAAATACTGCAAGTCAGATGAGCAGAGAATGGATTTCTGGGGAGAGGCTACTGAGAATGGGGTGGCTAGGGAGTGGATTACTGTGGACCGCTTTCTGGTGGACATGCTGGGAATTGAGTGGGTAGGGGGTGGATTGTTGGGGAAACTGTCTGGGGGAGAGATGTTCTGGGAATAAGGTGGGTAGGGGATGTCAAGTCATCGTTTATTTATGGCATGCTTTTCCATCTGGAGAGTTCAAAGTGTGTTACAAGGAAATAAATAATTCAGAATACAAAATGAGGATATGATAAAATACAGAAAATTATACATCTTTAAATTACAGTTATTTAGAAAATGAAAATATAGTAATGATTGAAAAATTCTAGCAATGTGCAATATAGAAAATTCAAACAGTGATGGGAATAGATCATAATGGTGGTACTTCAGGGGAAATCACCAGATACAGGGGAATAAATAGGATCATTGCTAACATTGTATTTGCTTTCTTGACTGCATTGAGCCGAGCATTTCAACCTATTGGCCACAAGGTCCTTTTACTGGGTAGTTATTCCCAATAAAGGACCCAGCATTGTGTACTTGTAGTTGGGGTTACGTTTCCCTATGTACATCACTTTACATTTTTCTACATTAAATTTCATCTGTCATTCGGTTGCCTAGTCTTCTAGTATCACAAGGCCCTTCTGCAATGCAATTCACTGCTCTTTTAACAAATTTGAATAATTTTGTGTCATTTGCAAATTTAATCAGCACTTTACCTGATCTTTTACTCATCATTCCCTTTCCAGATCATCTATGAATATGCTAAACAGCACAGGTCGAAGTATTGAGCCCTGTGGTATTCCATTAATGAGCTTTTTCCATTTGGAAAATGGACCATTTAGCTCTATAACAACATAAATTGCCATACTGGGTCAGACCAAAGGTCCATCAAGCCCAGCATCCTGTTTTCCACATTGGCCAATCCAGATTACAAGTACCTGGCAAATACCGAAACAGTAATTAAATGCCATGTTACTAATGCTAGTAATAAGTCAATTTGGTTAATAGCAGGAACTTGTCCAAATATTTTTTAAACTAAGCTACGCTAATGGCCTTAACCACATCATCAGGTAATGAATTCTAGAGCTTATGTACTGAGTGAAAAATAATTTTCTCTGATTTGTTTTAAATGTGCTACTTGCTAACTTCATGTAGAGTTAATCATTTTCTGTTTCTAGTCTACATAATCAAGCTGGCAGTTATTAACTAGTTTCATTTATTGTTGGTGCAATACTAAAGAAATGATAGAAACACAGGCAGTAAGCCAGTTATTTTTTAAATTAGTTATGTCTGGCTAAATAAAAAGTGAACCGAGTTCTTTAAGAATCTAGTTTATTAGATATTTTAAGAGGGAAGACATGACTGTATATTTCTGGTTTGCTAAAATCATAGTAACATGGTGAATGATGGCTGATAAAGACCAAAATGAGCCATCCAGTCTGCCCAGCAATTTATTTATTTTATTTATTTAATTTTTTGTTTAGTTTTAGGCCACCACCAAACCTAAATGTAAACTATAGGAGTAGCAGAAAAGTTACTTCATTTCCATTCTCAAGCCAGCAGGGATCCTCTGTGTTTGCCTCACTACACTTTTGAATTCCATTACCATTCTTGTCTTCACCACCTTGTCTGAGAGGGCATTTCATGCATCCATCACCCTTGGAAAAGATTTGATTTTTGCACATGATTGATTTGTTTCAGGTATTTGAAGGTCTGTATCATATCTCCTCATCTCTTCTTTCTTCCAGGGTATACATATTAAAGTTCTTCAGTCTCATCACATATGGCTTTCAGTGCAGACCTCATACCATTTTGGTTGTCTCTCTCTGGACCACTTCCATTTTGTTCTTAGCCTTTCTGAAATGAGATCTCCAGAGCTAAATTCAGTACTCTAGGAAAAGCCTCACCAAAAATCTGTACAGAGGCATTATCAGCTCCTTTTTCCTGCTGGTTATGCCTCTCTATGCAGCCCAGCATCCCTCTGGCCTTGTCACATTGCTTTGCCACCTTCAAATCATTAGACACTATCACCCCAAGGTCTCTCTTAGTCTGTGCATATCAGTCTTTCGCCTTCCCGACACATATGGCTCCTTTGGATTGCCATGCTCCCAAATACATGGCATTGAATTCCAACTGCCAAACCTTTTACCTCTTCTCAAGCTTTCACATGACACGCAATTATAATCCTAAGAAAAATCCAAAGGAACTACTATCTTCTGTTTTAGTACACCACCATTTTTCTCCTGCTTATTTGACCTTCCAGCTCAGTTGGATCTCTTCCCTACCATAAGCCTTCTTTCACAACTGCCTGGCATCTTTGTCCCTCCTTTTCAAGCCCCATCTCTTCTATTTCTAATCATTGCAGGGACAGTTCTTCAGTTAAAGGCCACAAATCATGACTCCCTCTAAAACCCTGGTGCACATGTATCCTGAGACTGACCACTAGGTGTCACTGTTGCACACTGGCTTCTGCAGTACCCCTGGCTAGTCCAAATTCTCTCTCTAGAATGTCCTAAATCCTTGGATATTTGGTTTCTCACTTGCTCTCAGTTGGGCCTATAGATTTGAATCAGTCTAGTGGAAGGGAAGTGATGAACCAACTGTACAGAAAGCTCATAAGAACCTAGGATGAAGATATGGGAGCCTCCAGGAGTTACTGGCCAGGATTTATATTATGTCAGTTATAACTGGATTGAAGAATATGCGCATAAAAGTAGCGCTGAGCTGAATATCTAACTATTCATAACACTTCAGAGAGGGCAGAGTTGTAGGAGCAGCATTGTCTCTGAAATCGCTTATTTCATATTTGTATTATGCCTTTCCATAATGAACTCGAGGTAGTGTACTGTTAAAATGTAAACCGAATTGATCAGTAATTCTGTTATTGGAAAGTCGGTATATAAAAATGCTAAATAAATAAATAAAGAATACCCATTACAGCATAAACTGATTACATTATAACCCAAAGATGATGTACAAGAGCTTTTGTCACCACATATTTCATATCTGTCTAAGGGACCTACACATTTTTTTCTGATTCAATAAAAGGTATCACGACCTACAAAGACTCTCACACTTTAGAGCGTAGCATTCATAAGAAGTGTTTCTTAAGGTCCAAAGGCTCAAGTAAACTGTTTTCCAATCAGATTTATGGCATCTTTGCAGATACTGTAATGAAGCTGTTTGATACTTTCACATATGAAATGTTCAAGGTCTTTAACATTCCCTCAGCACTGCAATGAGGAAAACAAGCCTGCTCTATTTTTACTTCTCCAGACTAGAACCTTTGGAGGCTTGACTTTCACTCTATAAACAATTCACAAAAGGAATTTTCTTATTTATTGCCTGTGGCAATACCCCCATCCCTCCATAACACAGTCCTAGGTTTGATGAGGCATCGAGATGAATGTTGAATAGTCTGACATGCAGATTTCTTTTATTCCTGCCCTTCTGTGGCTCGCAGGAGATTTGAAAGGATGTCAGATGCCAGTCTTTCAGGGTCACTGAGTTGACTGTTTTCAGGACTACAATGAATATTCATGAGATTTATTTGCATGCAGTGGCTCTAGTTTACAGTCGGTTTACACCTTTTAAGGTGAATTTTAAAAGCCCAGTGCAAGCCAAAATTGGGAGATGTGCGCACATGTTCCGCTTACACATGCCCACTATATTTTAAAAGCTGCCTACCTGCGCATGAGTCTCCCACTGTACGCACATCTCACTCACAATCAGAGAGGCCTGGTGAGGCGGGGAATGGGTGTTCTGAGGCAGGACTAAGAGATGCGCACGCAAACACTTATGCGCCTGGGCACGTTATATGGAGGAGGTGTAAGTGTATAAATCAAACCAAAAAAAGCAAGTTCTGAGGTGTTTAAAGGGACTGGGGGAGTGCAGGTTATTAAACCAGGGGGGTTTGGAGGACCTAGCTCTACACGGGGTAAGATGGTAAATGAACTGGTGAAACTAGTATTGGCGTGGACACACACTGGTTTTAAAATTCCCCGATTTACGAGGCTGAAACCTGATTTGTGCAGTTGGGCATGCCTAATAGACAATAAGGTGAACACATATGTGTGCCAAGGCTATTTTATAACATACATGTGAATGTCCCCGGGCACATGCGTCAATGTGTGTCTGCATGCCCCTTTGAAAGTTATCATCTTTGATTATCATTTGTGTGGCTCTTAAGGATTGGAAATGGTGGGCAGGGTGGGTAGGAGTTACAGTTCATTTCTTCCTGTTCAGTCCTGGAAATCGTGACCAGTATTAGGGCCAAGTGCAAAGTGGGAAGACTCTAGTGAAAGAGGATTCTCACCATGCCCTGCAAAGAGTGGTTCATGTAGTAAATGTCACCACTATTTTATGAAAGAAATGAATTAGTAGCAACTCTGAATTTAATTATTTTAATAACTGTGCCTGGAACTCCTAATCTGTAATTAACCTGAGTTCAATGCTAGTGGAATTACTGATTCCAAGATTAATTCCTGCTCCAACATAAAATCTTCCTGTCTACTTTTAAATAGAGTGCTTTATTCTCATCGTTATAGGACACTAAAGAAGAGGTTGGTATGAGAGTCTATATTTAGAACTATTGCACCAAGTTAATATGAATCCTAAGCTCCTAGAGAGATGCTGATACATCAAGAACCAGAGGCTATCAAAGTTTTTTAAGGCTACATCAATAATGAACCATTCTTCACTTCAAAGGGGGTGCCTTTAATATTAACGTTGGTGTAATAGAGAAATGAGGATCCCAACAGATGTCCTTATGTTATAGGTGTAAAGAAGTGTATGCAGTCACTTCTGGGGATAGCACATTTCCGACACAAAAGCTGCATGAAATCTTTCTAAAGGTGAGAGAGAAGGGATGATATTAATAAGTGTTACTCACCCAATTACAACTGGGCAGACTGAGGGTGAGAGAGAGAGAGAGAGACACTACAGATGACAGCGTGGTTTGCAAAGGCATTTACTCGGGTATAAAGGACTGGCCGAAATCAGCTAAATGTACGCCTGTTATGGTTGTGGACCCTTGGGCCGGCTGAGACTGCAGGTGTTGTACTGTGGGGACCCACAGTGGATGTCACTGCCGGTAGGCAGCGCTGAAGAGGTGTTCCGAAGAAGGCTTCACCACTGGCGACCCGAGGTCCCCCCAGGAGGGGCCAGTAGGGACCCGGGCCTCTTGGACTTAGGTGTGACCCTATGCGACCAAGGATCAAGGAAGCGGCCGAAGAGATGGTCGATGGGAGCAGCTGGGCCCTGGAGGCCAGAAGAGTCTTCACCCTCGGAAGCCCGCGGCTCCCCAGGGAGGAGCCCTTGAGAGCCCAAGCCGCTGAGACTTAGGAGAATCCTCTAGGCAAGCGAGTACTGGATACCTGTAGACGAGGAAGCTGAAGTCTGAGTCAATGGATGAAGCAGGATCAGAAGCCAGAAGTCAGAAGTCCAAAGCCAAAACCAGGGGTGGAAGCTGAAGTCTGAGTCGATGGACGAAGCAGGGTCAGAAGCCAGAAGTCCAAAGTCAAGATAGCTGGGGGTCCGGGGACAGCAACTAGCAATTCCTAAAAGTGAACCTCGTTGCAAAGCGAGGTAGGAGTGTGGCTGCAGGGTTTAAATATCCCTGCAGCGTAGGGGGCAGGCCAGCCGCAGCAGAATGCTGGTGTCTCCCTCAAGGAGGAAGCGCCGTGTCAGAGGCCAGAACGAGGAACCAGCGGCCCGGACCGGAGCAGAAGTAGGTGAAGGTCCCAGGGCACGGCCTGGGACCGCAACAATACCCCCCCTCCTACGCCCCCTTCCCGGGGGCTTGGGCTTGGCTGGATGATCCAAGTGGAACTGATGGAGACTCTTGTCCAGGATATGAGATGAAGGTTCCCACGAATTCTCCTCTGGACGTACCCCTCCCATGAGAGGAGGTACTCCCACCAGCGACGGTGGAATCGAACGTCTAGGACGTCCTTCACGGTATAAGTAGCACCCTGTTCAGCTGTAGAGGTGGTGGGTTCAGGAGGTTTGGCCTGAAATGGGGAGAGGACCACAGGTTTGAGCAGGGACACGTGGAAAACATTATGGATCTTCAGGGTGGACGGCAGTCGTAGCCGATAGGACACTGCCACAATTCGTTCTGCTACCGTGAAGGGACCGATATAGCGGGGAGCCATCCGCATGGAGGGAATGCGTAGCTGAATGTTCTTGGTACTTAACCATAACTTATTCCCCGGATGGAAGACTGGGGTAGGACGTCGTGACCTGTCTGAGTATTCTTTGGTCTTGGCGGCTGTCAGACAAAGTTTCTCCTGGGTGGACCGCCAGAGGTTGCGCAATTGTCGTGCCTTAAGCTGTACTGCCGGAGACGGTACCATCAGAGGCAATGGAGGCCTGGGGGTCTTTCCGTAGACCAACTGGAACGGGGACCGGTTAGTTGCAGAGTGTTTATGGCGGTTGTATGAGAACTCTGCCCATGGTAACAAGGCAACCCAATCATTTTGAAGGTCTCCGACGAAGGCCCAGAGGAAGGCCTTTAGAGTTCAGTTCATACGTTCGGCTTGGCCGTTGCCCTGGGGGTGAAAGGCCATTGTCAGGTCCAGTTGCACTCCTAATTTCTTGCAAAGAGCCTTCCACTATTTCGCCGTAAATGGAGGACCACGGTCTGAGGAGATGTGCAACGGGAGTCCGTGTAGTTGGAAGATATGCTGTGTAAAAAGGTTAGCCAACTCTGGCGCTGTAGGCAGTTTAGCGAGAGGCACGAAGTGAGCCATCTTTGAGAATCTGTCAACCGTGACCCAGATCACGTTTTTTCCGTCAGACGGGTAACTCCACAATAAAGTCTGTGGACAGATGAGTCCAGGGCTCAGTAGGGATGGGTAACAGCTGAAGGAGTCTCCAGGGGCGACCATTCAAAGGTTTCTGCCGGGCACAGGTAGAACATGATTGAACATAGAGCCGAATGTCTCTCTTGACCTGCGGCCACCAGTAGAATTCAGTCAGAAGTTCTAGTGTCCGGGCAGTTCCTGGATGCCCTGCGGTCAGGGAATCGTGGGCCCACGCTAACACTTTCCTTCGTGAACGAGTGAGCACAGCTGTCCTATCCGCAGGAGCCACCTCGGAAGCGGCTAGCAGAACTTTGGTCGGGTCCAGGTTATATTGAGGCAGGTTGATGGCATCTTCTGTCTCTGTCATGCGGGAGAAAGCATCTGCTCGGTCGTTCTTAGATGCCGGTCTGTAACTGAGGGAAAAATTGAATCTGCTGAAAAAGAGTGACCAGCGTGCCTGCCGTGGGTTAAGGTGTTGGGCGCGGCCCAGATACTCCAAGTTCTTATGGTCTGTATAAACGACTACTGGGTATTGGGCTCCCTCTAACCATTGGTGCCATTCCTCGAATGTTAATTTGATGGCCAGTAGCTCTTTGTCCCCTATGCCGTAGTTTCTCTTTGCGGGCGAGAATTTGCGTGAAAAATAGGAGCACGGCAGGGATTTACCATTCTTGGACAATTGGCTTAGGACGGCCCCGACAGCCATGGCGGAGGTGTCAACATCCACTATAAACTGGCGTTGAGGGTCCGGATGTCGGAGGCATGTGTCCTGGAGGAAAGCGTTCTTCAGTTCCTGAAAGGCTCGTAGGGCAATTGCCGGCCAGTTTCTAGCATCGGCCCTCTTTCTAGTGAGGGCCATCAGCAGGGCCACCATGTGGGAATAGTGTGGAATAAATTGCCGGTAGAAGTTGGCAAAGCCGAGGAACCGCTGAAGCACTTTGACTCCCAGAGGTTGAGGCCAATCTTTGATGGCCGCGACCTTCTCTAGGTCCATATGGAACCCCGTGGAGGATGCAATGTACCCTAGAAAGGGTAGTGATTCTTGCTCAAATTGGCATTTCTCCAATTTAGCATAAAGTCGATTATCTCTCAGTTTCTGTAGCACCCATCTGACATCTTGGTGGTGCGTCTCCAAGTCCTTGGAATATATTAATACGTCAAGATGCTACACACTTCAGTAATTGTTTATCTCCCTTAGTACCTCATTCATGAGGTTCTGAAAAACCGCTGGGGCATTGTAGAGGCCAAAGGGCATGACCAGGTATTCGTAATGGCCATCCCTTGTGTTGAATGCGGTCTTCCACTCGTCACCTGGCCGAATTCTCACCAGGTTATACGCCCCACTGAGATCCAATTTCGTGAACACCTTGGCTCCTTGTAGCCGATCCAGTAATTCTGGAATCAATGGTAGTGGGTAGCGGTCACACTGCGTGATGCTGTTCAGACTGCAATAATCGATACAGGGTCGGAGGGACCCATCCTTTTTAGCTATGAAGAAGAACCCGGCTCCGGCCGGGGAGTTGGACAGTCAAATGAACCCTCGGTCCAGGTTTTCTTGGATATAGGCGGACATGGCTTGCGTCTCTGGGAGTGACAACAGGTACACCCATCCACGAGGCGGTGTGGTACCTGGGAGCAGGTTGATCACACAATCGAAGGGTCGATGCTCCGGAAATAGCTCAGCCTTCTCCTTTGAGAACACGTCCCGGAAGGTGTGGTATTGGGGCGGTAACGCGAGTGGAGTAGTCAGGAGTGGTACCAGGGTTTGGGGCCGGGCGATCAGACAATCATCAAAGCAAGTCGAACCCCAGGACATAATCTGGAGGGAGTCCCAACAGATCACGGGAGAATGTTTCTGAAGCCATGGCAGGCCTAAAATGGCTGGGTGTATGTATTTCTCCATGATGAGGAACGACATCTCCTCAACGTGTAGGAGACCTGTGCGTAGCGTTAGTGGCTTAGTGCAAGTAGAAATGGTTCCGGGAAGTGAGGTCCCATGAATCGAAGACACTCATATGGGGGTTCCTGAGGTTGGACCCAAAGTTGAAGTTGCCGAACCAAGTCCCAGAGGATAAAATTCCCCCTGGCTCTAGAGTCAACCAGGGCTAGGGTGTCGAAGTTTCCATCGGTGAGAAGTATGGTCACTGGAAAGGTACATGGGGAGGAGGACATAGTGTTACCTAGGGTTAGCTCCTAGACTATCCCTAGGTCCGAGCATTTTCCGGACGATCGCCACAGAGGGCAAGGAAATGTCCCTTGCCACCGCAATACAGGCACAGACCCTGGGTCCGAAGCCTCCTCTTCTCCTCTTGAGAGATGGGGCCCTGCCCAACTGCATGGGTTCCACATCTTGAGCCCATGGAGAGGCAGAAGGGGAGTGGCTAGCTTCGGCAGGTGTGGTTCCAGAGCCCCCGGGTCTCTGAGGGGGCTTCCTCTCCCGGAACCGGCATTGGATACGGCAGTCTACGCGACCCGCCAGATCGATAAGATCATTCAAGTCGTCCGGGAGATCTCTGGCTGCCAACTCGTCCTGAAGTTTTGGGGAGAGACCATCCAGAAATATGCCGTGCAGGCTATCACTTCCCCAGTTCAACTCAGTGCCAGGGTCTGAAACTCTACAGCGTATTCAAAGAAGGGCCGGTTACCCTGGCGTAGCTGAAGTAATTTGGATGTGGCCGTTGGCCCATGGGAGGGCTCATCGAAGATCCATCAAAGTAGAAACAAATTGCACCAGATTGGCTAGGCGGGAGTCCTGTCACTCCCATAGCAAAGAGGCCCATGCCAATGGTTTCCCATCTAATAACGAAATGATGTAGCTGGTCTTAACCCGATCTGTGGGAAACTGAGCTAGCAGTAGGTTGAACCGAATAAAACATTGGTTAAGGAACCCCCGGCATAGCTTTGCATCCCCAGAGTACTGCGATGATGTTGGCAATTGTACGGGCGTGGTCGGTACGGGGTTGGCTTCGGCTACAGGTACTGGAGGGCTGGGTACGGTGGTTCCGTTGATTCGGTCAATAACCTCTGCACGGTCATTATCAGGGATTCGATGCAGGTTTGCTGCTGTCGCAACCTTTGTGCAATATCTGGAATGGCTTTCATGGTTGAGAGATCCGCTGGGTCCATGGCCTTGCAAACTGTTATGGTTGTGGACCCTTGGGCCGGCTGAGACTGCAGGTGTTGTACTGTGGGGACCCCCAGTGGGCGTCGCAGCCGGTAGGTGGCGCTGAAGAGGTGTTCTGAAGAAGGCTTCACCACCGGAGACCCAAGGTCCCCCCAGGAGGGGCCCGTAGGGACCCGGGCCTCTTGGACATAGATGTGACCCTATGTGACCAAGGATCAAGAAAGCGGCCAAAGAGATGGTCGATGGGAGCGGCTGGGCCCTGGAGGCCAGAAGAGTCTTCACCCTTGGAAGCCCGCGGTTCCCCCAGGAGGAGCCCATGAGATCCCGAGCCGCTGGGACTTAGGAGAATCCTCTAGGCAAGCGAGTACTGGATACCTGTAGACGACGAGGAAGTTGAAGCCAGAAGTCCGAAGCCAAAACCAGGGGCGGAAGCAGAAGTCGGAATCGATGGACGAAGCAGGGTCAGAAGCCAGAAGTCCAAAGCCAAGATAGCCGGGGGTCTGGGGACCGCAACTAGCAACTCCTAAGAGCGAACCTCATTGCAAGGGGAGGTAGGAGTGTGGCTGCAGGGTTTAAATATCCCTGCAGCGTCTGACATCAGCTTAAGGGCGGTGCTGGAGTTTCCCTGCTGGTCCCTTTAAATGAGGTCCTCAGGTGCTCGCGCATAAGGAGCAAGGCCAGCCGCGGCAGAACGCCGGCGTCTCCCTCGAAGAGGGAGCGCCACGTCGGAGGCCCGAACAGGCCCGGACAAGGAACCAGAGGCCCGGACCGGGGCAGAAGTAGGTGAAGGTCCCGGGGCACAGCCCGGGACCACAACAAAGCCTGTCTGCCACAGCGCACATACATTTAGTCAGGCTGCGAGGAGGCATTCCCAGAGGCATGTTTAGGTTGAGGGAGGAAAACAGTGTGCACACATGATATTTCCATAAGTACATACACAGTTTCTTCCTGCACGGCCATCTGCACAACAATATCTGAATGTAATCAGCTTTGAAATGTCTGAAACGTGGAATATAAATCAAATAAATAAACAGTTACAAAGTATGCAGCTACTTTTATCCCACATACTTTACAATAATTGTCAAAGAGAAAGGGCCTGCGTTGTTTCTCTTTGAAAATTAACATAACTATGTGAACTAAAAGTGCTTTTGTACTTTACAACTAAGCAAGCTGTTTGAAACTTGCCTCTACAGAGAGAACCAGTGGTAGAGGAGATCACTAGCATCCTCCTAACTTGGAATTCAATGCTGAATCCACAAAATCACTTGTCTGGGAGCCAGCCTAGGGCCAGCCAAAGCCTGGAGTTTGAAACTCTGTGGGTGGGAGGGTTACACTTCATGCTCCTTTCTGATTTCTGCAAATCATAGCCAGTACTAATAGCATTCCAGAGGGAATTTATGTTGTCACTGAGTCATTGTTTGCTTGTAGTTATCTTATCAAAGATGGGATGTGTGCATGGCAGACAATGAAGAGCTGTCAGAAGTGGGAATGCATTATGTATATTGTAGCAAGGCAGGAGCCTTGGGGCCTGCAGGTCCAGTGAGTTTAGGGTTGTAGCTGTCCTATGCTGGGGTGTCGGCTAATCATGCAAACTGTGCCCTAAATTCTAATTTACTGCTACTAGCTCTACTGCTTTCACGGCACTGGGCAGAGTGCCTGGTGATATCACTGCTGACTCTTTCTTCCCACTGGGGTCCTCTGTAACATTCCTTAGGTTCATCTTCCCAATAATATATTCAGTCTGTCAAACCAGAACTGTCTCTTAATATCCCAAAAGAAAAACAAGACCATGAAGCAGACACATTCCTTTAGTTACTTTTATTTAACTTCACTGATGCCCTCTCTATTCAGGCAAATCTTAGCTTTACTGCCCCAGCAGCATTATAATTCTTCCATAACAAATCACAGGCAGAATTCTCGGGTTCAAACAAAGCAGTTGTCATTTCAGCCCCACTAGGGACTGATCAAGCTTTCAGCTGCTTTCACCAGCCTAAGCAGTATTGGGAGACCCTATCTAGTACAATGTATTATTTGCTTCTCTGGGCACAAGAGTTTCACTGAGGCAACTAGTGCCATTAACTAGGAGTATTTAGCTAGCTCTGGCTGGTAATGCCAAAGGAGAAATTACTTCTTATCTGATAATTTCCTTTTCTTTAGTACAGACAAGTGCATCCAGAACAAGTGGGTTATCCACCTCTGCCAGCAGATGGAGATGGAACAAAGCTGACATCACAGTATATATACCCTTGCATGGACATCAGCCCACCAGTATTCTCTGCAAAAGCTAACTGTGGACAAACTAACAAAACTGGATTATTAGCAGATAACCATTCCAGCACTCAGCCATTAGGAAAACAGTGAGCTCAAAAAATGTTAACACTAGTCTAGAAACTGAAGTAACACTTACCAGTAACCCCTGGAACATGCAGCCATGCAGGCAGACAATAGCACAACCCACCGGCAGCCAAGGGCAGGAAGATGGATCCACCTGTCTGTGCTAAAGAAAAATAAATTATCAGGTATATATATTATAAATAAGAATATCAGGTATATATATTTTTATATACCGACAAATGTCGGTATATAAAAACTGCAAATAAATAGGTAAGCAATAATTTCTCCTTTCTTAGCTTTCAGACAGGTGGATCCAGAACAAGTAGGATGTACCCAAGCTACTCCTGAAAAGGGCAGGAGGCTGTCCAAGGTCCAATCGACACTGCTCACAAAGGTTGTGTCCTCCTGGGCCTGCACATCCAGGTGATAATACCTGGAAAAGATGTGTAAGGGCGACCACGTCGCAGCTCAGCAAATGTCGATGGACGACAACAAGCTAACCTCTGCCCATGACACTGTGTGAGCCCTAATGGAAGGAGCCCTAACCTGACTTGGCAACGGCTGCTCAGCATCCACATATGTGGCTGTGACTACCTCCTTAATCCATCGGGCTATTCTAGCCTTTGACGCCGGCTCGCCTTGTTTACTTCCACCAGGGAGAACAAACATGTGATCCATCTTCCTGAGAGGTTTAGAAACCTCCAAATACGCGGAGGAAGTGACGTCACCTCAGCGGATGGCTGCTTAAAATCGGGACTCCTCCGACAACAATAATAATCTCTGACTATCACTACCATCAGAGGTCAAATTTTCCCATTGTCGCTTCGTTTGTATAAAGTAAGAACACCTGATGGCAACGAGACGGAAATCTATAGACTTTAGGAAGTTTTCCTACCAAAAACTGGGCATAGAAGAACCACCCCCCCAGCATTGAAATGGTGGAGCCTGAAATGGACGCCTTTTATACGGGAGATACTGAAGGTGGTCCACTCTCGGAAGACGCTAATCTCCCAACCCGAGCAGAGATAAAGATCTGGTTCACAGATCTCAAAAAAGAAATATTAAATAATTCACATGAGATTATGAGCTTGATTGAAGAGCTCAAGGGAGACATCGCAGAAAATGGCCGCCATATTTTTGAAGTTGAAACGAAAGCTGAAGCTAATACTGAGGGCATCAAAACGATCTGTGAAAGCCACGCTTCATTTACAGATGACTAAACAAAAAGGTTGAAGATTTGGAGAACCGCTCCCATCGGCAAAATTTACGGTTCAGAGGAGTACCTGAGACGCCCGAACACCAGGACTGTGTGGCAGTAATGGCTCAGATCAGCGCCATGTTGCTAGCAGATGGTGCAGCCTCCCTAACATCAGACCAAGTAATGGAAGTAAAAATAGATCGTGCACACAGAGTTCTAGGGCCGAGATTAAATAATAAGCCAAAGGATATCATCGCCTGTTATCATGAGTTTGCACTAAAAGATAAAATTGCAGCGATAGCCAGAAAACAAGCAACTTGGAATTGGCAAGGGTTTGACATAATGATTTTCGCAGATCTCTCCCCTGTCACCATCAGAAACAGGCAGGAATTGAAAACGATTAGAGATACACTTTGCAAAGACAATGTGTGCTATCGCTGGCTCTTCCCCTTCGGGATGAGCTTCTCCCTGAAGGGGGAAAATCATCGCATCAAAACACTACTGGAAGCCTCTTAAGTACTAAAGGCTGCAGGTTACCCCAGCTTTGAAGATGTGCAGGCGGCAGCAAAACCCAACAGCCTAAGAGAAGATCCTCCCCGTTGGCAGCAGGTGACTAAAAGAGACAAACTGTTGCGGCGCAATCCAGATAAGTCAAACCGGATGGGACCCTACCTGAGAATTTTGGCAAAGACCCATCTTCTCTGATACCAAAGAGGATGTGAGGCAGTTTTGATAAGTATCTGGAGAGCTTAATAATGATGTTACCTGTAACCTTGTTGCTGGATAATGGTAAACAGTGCACTGATTTTTTAGGTTACCTTATACCATCGGGTTGGTTAAATTTAGACTTAATCGTTTGACTTGTTTAAAAAAGGAGATTACATGACTTGACAGTTTCAGTATTAATTGTGTTCGGAAGGATGTGCTCCTGCTGAGATGATTGTTTCCTCTAATAAAAAGAAAGCCTTGCCCCCTGAAGAGGTCCATGCTGTGAGGGGCAAGGGAAAGCGTGGGGGAATCCAGGAGTTAAGAAAACTAAAAAATGACATAACATGGGGGTAGATATACTTCCTGGAATTACCAAGCAATCTTTAGAAGGCAAAATAAAGGAACACAAACATCAAGAAGAGATGGGTACGGATGACTACTCAATTCTGTATACCATAGCTATAGCAATGATGATGATACTTTTTAGAGCACAGGGTCTTTATAATACTCACACATGATGACACTAAACTTACTGTCCCTTAATGTTAAGGGATTGAATTCTCTTTTTAAGTGTCACTGTCTCTTTTCTGAGTTGACCAGACATCAAACCTCAATAGCTTTTTTTCAGGAAACACACCTCAGAAGGAGATATGAACGTTTACTCAAGCACAATTCATATCCTGCTCAATTCTGGGCAGCAAGACCTCTGGCTCATAAATATTTGGGAGTGGGAATATTGATAAATAAATATTTGATCTTTGAGGAGGTATCTTGTTATCCAGACCCTGAGGGTCGATATATACTTCTCATTATTGCTATAGGAGGCGAGAAATATACTCTTCTAAATATTTACGCACCAAATACCGCTCAGGCTACATTTCTAGAGAAATTGTCCCAGCTTATTGACCAATGTGCTGATGGCCATCTGATCCTTGGGGGAGACTTCAACCTTAACTCATCCTTAGCAAGCTGCTGGGAAGGATCGCATGCTTTTTAAAAAAATTTCTCTATAGACAGGGCCTCCTAGATGTTTGGAGAGTATGGCATCCTAAATCTAGAAATTTTTCTTTCTATTCTAGAGCTCAATCATATTCTAGAATAGATTCCTTCCTTGTAGCCAAGAGCTGTGTTAATCAGATAAAACGCCCAACCATTGAACCAATTACTTGGTCCGACGATGGTCTGATCACTCTGCAACTAGCTATATCCTCGTATGATAAGGGTCAGCAATTCTGGAAGCTCAATGATAGCTTACTTGAGGATATTGAATTTTGCATGCAGATTCAGGCTGACATTAAGGAATATTTACAGCTTAATGATAGGGACGAGGTATCTCCCATTATTTTATGGGATTGTCTCAAAGCGGTCATTCGGGCTAAATTAATAGCACGAGGGTCATATCTGAAAAAGCAGCATAATAGAGATAAGATGGAGACTATACTTAAACTGCAACGATTGGGACACATTCATTATGGTATGGGTGATAGTAATATCTTAGTTAAAATGGATAAGCTTAGATTTCATTTGGGGGAGCTAGAGGCAGCCCAGATAGCTCACAAACAGAGCTTAACAAACAAACATATTACGAAAGAGGGAACAAGGCTGGCAGGCAGCTGGCACGTAAATTGAAAATAAGGCAAACACAAAACAATACTGTAAAGCTGAAGGACGAAGCTGGTCAGATGTTGATCTCCAATTCTGAAATCAGACAAAGGTTCCTCCGCTTTTACGCAGACCTGTATGCTGCCGCCCCTAACATAAGTCAGGTAAAGATAGATAATTACTTGATACAAGCACCCTTACCACAGCTACAACCAGCAGATCAAGAGGTCCTTGATAGAGATATCACAGGTGCAGAAGTAATCTGGGCAATAAAAGCTTTGAAACTAGGGAAATTCCCTGGCCTAGGTGGGTATACAGCCTCCTTTTATAAAAAGTTTGCCGACATAATTTCGCCTATATTGGCAAATTTATTTAACTCCTTACAAGGTCCGTTATCTCTCTCTCAAGCCACTAACTTAGCAAGGGTGACTCTCATAGCAAAGCCCGGCCGGGACCCCATGGTGTGTGGTTCTTACCGCCCAATCTCGTTAATCAATCTAGACATGAAACTACTAGCCAAAATATTGGCCAACAGACTTAATACTTTACTTCCGGAGTTGATACATCCAGACCAATCGGGTTTTATACCTGGAAGGATGGCCTCCGACAATGTCCAAAAAACAGTTGATTCTACGTGGTGGGCTCAGACCCAGGATATACCCATGCTGATTTTAGTGGTAGATGCCGAAAAGGCTTTTGATTATGTTCATTAGCCTTTTCTCTTTCAGACAATGCAAGCTTCTCAATTTGGAGAGAAATTTATTAGGTGGATTCAAAAGCTTTACAAAGCCCCATCAGCTTGTTTAAAAATCAATGGGGGATACTCTCAGCCATTTGCAGTGGGCTGTAGGACGAAGCAAGGATGCCCACTATCCCCTCTACTTTTTGCCATTTTTTTTAGAGCCCTTCACGCACTGAATTCGGAACAACAATAGAATTAAAGGAATCCAGGTTGGCAATTTTTCCTCCAAGCTATCATTATTTGCAGACATTTTATTTACAATTACTGATCCAACCCAATCGTTGATAGCAATTTCAGAGGAGATAAGGGCTTTTAGTTCCGTTTCGGGATTAAAAATTAATTGGGAGAAATCTGAGCTTTTAAATGTATCGGTCCCTCGGGATTTAGTTGAACAGCTCAAGAAATCTCACCCTTTTAAATGGGCAAAACTACAATAAAATACCTCAGGATATATATAGGTCATAAGAGTGACTTATTTCAACTCAATTACCCTCCATTAATGGCCAGATTCTACAAAGATATGGAGGAGCAGGATCACTACCATAACTCCTGGTTGGGATGCCTGGCAGTCATAAAAATGAATATAATGCCACGGATCCTATATCTTTTACAAACATTGCCAATTGTAAACTCTACTAAAATACTGGACAAATGGCAAAGAAGACTGATTAAATTCTTATGGAAGGGAAAACGACTCCAGATTGCAAAAGAGACGCTGTTTTTGCCTAAGACCCAGGGAGGAATGGGGGTGCCGTGTCTACATTATTATCAAGGGGTGGCCCAACTCAAGGCAGCAGTGGAATGGCATAAAACTAAAAGGCAGAAGCCATGGGTGCTCTTAGAACAGGCGCTGTTGGGCTCTCTCCCTATAACTGCGTTATTCTGGCAAAAACGCGCCACCTGGAGACCAGAAGCACACCTTCCTGACTCTGTGCAGGCTACCTTAATGGTTTGGGAGAAATGGCAGAAATTGCTAGTAGGACACAGAACTTTCTTCTTAAGTACCCATCTCTTTCACCATCTCTCTTTTAGTCCAGCGACTAGCCACAGGCCTTTAAAAGTTGGATGACAAAAGGTATTGCACAATTCACCCATGTCTGGGAACCAGGGGGGATGATATCATTTCAAACCCTCAGCGATAGATTTCAACTAGGCTAGTCGGAAATATTCAAATACTTACAGATCAGACATTTTCTAATACAATACAAAGTGGCAAGGGATCTTGCGGGGGGGGGGGGGGGGGTATATCTCCTTTTGAACTTATATATAGACATGCTGATAAAATTTGTAAACATATTTCCAAACTATATGTATTACTCACTGGTAGCTTTACAGTGACAGTGACCCACATCACAGCTTGGGCGTGCGACCTCCAGTGTGGATGGATGGCAGATGATTAGAAATAGATATTTCAGCAATTGCGAAAAGGTCTGATTTCAACGCTTCATATTGAAAATGGATACAAATTGTTTTTCCGGTGGTACATGACACCCAACCGATTGCGCCACATCTCTCCTGGAACTTCCGGACTGTGTTGGAAGTTATGTCAAGAATAGGGCACTTTCTTTCATCTCTGGTGGTCATGTTCTAAAATACAATATCTATGGCAAGAGGTGTCGCTTTGGCTAACCACAGTTCTAGGAGTCACGGTATCTCTTACCCCTCCTCAAGCTTTGTTGAACAAAGAACTTCTACACTGGTCCAAATTTCACAATTATTTTATTAAATATGTAGTGATGGTGACTAGATGTGCTATAGCACAATTATGGATGGATCCCAAGGTTCCTACAATACAAGAGGTACAAAAGCATGTCCTGAACATGCACACTTTAGGGAAAATTACAGCTTACAAACACAAGACTACTTCTAAATTCTCAAAAATTTGGTCGTGCTATGAGACCTGGCTGTCATTCATCCCTTCATAACTTGGACTGAGCTGTATCCATAAACCTGACCACCTATAGGTGTTCCAGATACATACATACTGATCAGGAATGACTGATCTTGGTATTTCGCTCATGTGGCCTTAACATCCTGTACCGCCATGTTATGTTATATTATGTGTTGTATTGTTCTGAAATGTTACTTTCATAAGGGGGTAGTGGGAGGAGGGGTGGAAGTGGGATGGGAGTAAGCTTCAGTATACAAAACAGTGGCAATGTTAAATTCAGTTATTACAACCGGCTTGGCTGAGATTATGTTACTAGATCTCATTGTATTGACTGACGTGGATCTGTATTGATTTATATTTGCCATTTGCCAATAAAAATTTATAAATAAAAAAAAAAAAAAAAGAAACCTCCAAATATCTTAAGATATGTCTCTTGAAATCCAAGGGCCATAACAAGTGATATTCCTCTGCATCTCTTTCCCTGTCCAGAGACAGAAGGAAAATGGGCTGATTCAAGTGAAAATCCGAGACCACTTTTGGCAAAAAAGGAAATAACAGTATGCAGCTGTATCACCTCCGGAGTCACTTGTAGAAATAGCTCCCAGTAAGCCAAGGCCTGCAGTTCGGATACTCGGCACACAGAACAAATCACCACAAGAAACAACGTTTTCAAAGTCAGTAACCTCAAGGAAAGGTTATGCATCGGTCAAGAAGTACAGCCTACTAAAAAATCCAAAACTAGATTAAGACTCTACAAGGGCACCAGGGAGGACAAAGATGCTTCACTCCTTTCAAGAAACGGGCCACATCTGGATGAGTCGACAAGAGTCTACCATTCACCTGTCCTCTGAAACTGGCAAGAGACGCCACCGTACCTTTATAGAATTAAGGGCCAACCTTTTACTCAATCCATCCTGCAAAAATTCCAAAAATGAGCGAACGAGGAAGAACCCCTCTATCTTCACATCAAGCCTCAAACACTCGCCAAACCTGCACATAGGCTAATGAAGTGGAGAACTTTCTCACTTGTAGCAAGGTGGCAATCACCACAGTAGAATATCCACACTTTAGCAACTAAGCCCTTTCAAGAGCTATATCGTAAGACAAAATTGAGTCGGATCTTCTTGAAGAACAGGCCCTTTCCGTAGCAGATCCCCATGCATCAGAAACCAGAGGAGAGAGTCCACCAGGAGCCTTTGCAGATCTGCATACCACAGTCTCCTGGGCCAATCTGGTGCCACCAGAAGCACCATCCTCCTGTCCAGAAATGGAAGTTCCTGGCAATCCACTATTAGCTGAAATGCTTCACTTGACAATTCCCATTCTCCTGGATCCAGACTCTGCCTGCTGAGAAAGTATGCTCTTACATTGTCTTTTCCTGCAATGTGCGAGCCTGAGATCTCCTAAAGATGCACTTCTGCCCATTCTATAAGTTGGGCTATTACTGGCTCTTGGTTCCTCTCTGCCGATTGATATAAGCCACTGTCGTTGCATTGTCCGACATTATCCAGGCCGCTCAACCCTGCAAACTGTCACTGAACCACAAGCATGCCAACCGGACTGCATGGGCTTTCAACCGATTGACACTCCAGAGAGACTCTTCTGACTCCAGCATCTTTGTGCTGTAAGCTTCTAACAGCTAGCTCCCCAAACCAGGAGGCTTGCATCTGTTGTGAGTACTAGCCAGTTCGGTGATCTTAGAGAAACCCCCTTTCTTAGATGATCTGCTTTTAACCACCATTGCAGGTGAGTACAGATCTGGTGAAGCCAAATTGAATAGTCCTGAGAATGTGGGCTGTAACGAGACAGCAGAGTGCACTGAAGAGGATGCATATGCGTCCTCACCCACGGCACCACCTCCAGGGTCACCATCATAAATCCAAGCACCTGTAGATAAGACACCGTCGAGCGTATTGTGTTCGTCAATAGATGCACCTGCGCCATCAGCTTCTGAATACAGCCCTCCAAACACTGAGATAATCTAGCAACTGAGATGGCTGAAGATTGCTCTTGGCCAGGTTCACCACCCAACCTAGCTCCTGCAACAAGGAGATCACCTTGCACAAAACCCGGAGGATTTCTTCCAGGCTCTTGGCCCGAATCAGCCAGTCATCCAAGTACGGGTGCACCAGGATCCCATCCTTCTCAATTCCACCACACCACCACCATAACACCTAGGAAAAAGTTCTGGGCACAATCGCAAAACCAAAAGGTAGCGCTTGAAACTGACAACAATGCCCAAAACCACGGAATGCAGACATCATTAATGTTCTAGCCGGATGGGAATATGCAAGTACATTGCAAACAAATCCAGAGATGACAAACTCCTAAGACTGTCCTGCCATTATCACCGAGTGCAAATGATGGCTGACCTCCTTGAGATCCAGGATGAGGCGAAAAGAGCCCTCCCTTCTTGGGCACAACAAAATAAATGGAATATCAGTCCCTATTTTCTTGAGACATGGACATTGGAACCACAGCCCGCAGACTGAGGAGTCTTGACAGTGAACACTCCACTGCCTATCTCTTCTGCGGAGAGTTGCAGGGAAATTTATTTAGAAACTTTTATATACCGGTATTAGTGGGGACATCATACCGGTTCACATATTAACTGAAGGCTTGGAAAATACATTTCAACAGGGAAGAAAAACTGGGCGGGGGGTTAACCAGAGGCAGTATGGAAAGAATAGATTAAAAACAAGAAATCATAACAAGAAGATAACAATTTACAAAGTAATTAACTCCTTAAATATTAGGAATGGGCGGGCATCCGGGGGGAGAGGACTATGGTGAGGATGGGATGAGCTATTCTAGGTAGACTTGGTTGAATAGAAATGTTTTTAGTTTCTTTTTGAATTTGATTGCACATGGTTCAAGGCGCATGTGGACTGGTAGGGAGTTCCAGAGAGCCGGACCGGCAATGGAAATGGCACGGTCGCGGGTGGAGGAGAGATGAGCTGTTTTCAAGGAAGGTACATGTAGGGTACCTTTGCTGGCAGATCTGGTCGCTCGAGTGGACAGGGGGGCAGTGAAGGGGAGGTCGAGCCAGTTGGAGTTGTGGGTGTGGATAGACTTGTGTACTATGGTCAGAGTTTTGTAGTGTATACGGGAGAGGATGGGGAGCCAGTGTAGATCCTTGAGGATGGGGGTAATGTGTTCGTGTTTACGAGTGTTAGTGATGAGTCTTGCCGTGGCATTTTGCAATAGTTGAAGGGGTTTCATCGAAGACAAGGGGAGCCCTAGGAGGAGGGCATTACAGTAGTCAAGTTTGGAGGTGAGGGTGGCTTGAATCACTGTGCGGCGATCTTGGGTATATAGCAGGGGTCGGAGTTTCTTAAGAACGTTGAGTTTGAAGAAGCCTGCTTTGAGGATGGAGTTGATGTGTGGTTTCATGCTAAGATTGGGATCAAGGAGAACTCCGAGGTCCCTAACGGAGGGTTGAGCTGTGAGAAGGTTAAGTTTGGGGTCATTAGGCAGGAGGTCAGGGGGTTGCGAGGAGATGTGGAGGAGTTCCATTTTGTTCGTGTTGAGGGCAAGCTGAAGGCTGGTGAGGAGGGAGTTGATGGATGAAAGGCAATTTTCCCAGTGCTCCAGGGCGTCAGATATAGAGTTGTGAATGGGAATGATGATCTGAATATCGTCAGCATAGAGAAAGAATTTGAGTTTAAGGTCGGAGAGGAGCTGGCAGAGAGGGGTGAGGTAAACATTGAAGAGGGTTGAAGAAAGTGATGAGCCTTGCGGGACTCCTTGTTGTAAGGGGTAAGAAGCAGATAGGTTGTTTCCAATTTTAACAGAGAACTTTCTGTTTGAGAGATAGGATTTGAACCAGGCGAGAGCTATTCCTGAGATGCCGATGCTTTCTAGCCGTGTCAGGAGGTGGTGGTGGCTGATGGTATCAAAAGCCGCCGAAATATCGAGGAGGGCAAGGAGGTAGCTGTGGCCTTGGCCCAAGCCTCTGAGGAGATAGTCGGATAGGGAAAGGAGTAAAGATTCGGTATTAAAGTGTTTCCTGAAGCCAAATTGGGAAACATGGAGGATGTCATGATTTTCGAGGTAATCCATGAGTTGTGAGTTAACAACTTTTTCCATTAGCTTGGAAATAAAAGGGAGGTTGGAGATGGGGCAGAAATTGGAGGGGTCTTTTGGGTCTAGGGAGGGTTTTTTAAGGAGGGGTTTGACAACAGCGTGCTTGAGTGAATCTGGGACCATCCCATGGGTAAGGGAGCAGTTGATAATATCTGCTATGGCTCTGGCTATGCTGTTAGGGATGTCTATTAGAGCTTTGGTAGGGATGGTGTCATTGGGGTGAGAGGCTGGCTTAAGTTTTCGAAGGAGGCTTATGATTTCTTTAGAGGAAGTAAAGTCAAGTGTGGCCATTGTGGGTTGGGATGAAGAAGGGACAGAGGGTAGGTTGATGGGGGAACAGAGATTGGAGAGGGGAAATCTGGAGAGGAGGTTGGAGATTTTACTTTGGAAGTAGTTGGCCAGTTCTTCACATTTGGCTGCAGCCTCAGAGTCTGGTATGGTCGGTGGGATAGGGGTGGTGAGGCTTGCTACATAGGAGAAAAGGACTTTGGGGTTGAATTTATAGTCATGGATTTTTTTTGCATAGAAGTCTCGTTTGTGTTTGAGGGTAGATAGTCTGTATATGTGTAGGGCTGTTTTGTAGCTGGAGGAAAGTTGCGGGGTTGGGTCCTTGTGCCATTTTCTCTCTTTTTGTCTGAGATTGTTTTTTAGGATTTTTAGCTCTTGGGTGTACCAGGGCTTGGAGAGTTTCGCAGAGGTATTTATAACTCGTTCGGAGAGAGGGCATAGCTTATTGGCAATGTCTTCTGTAAGGCTATTCCAGGACGCTAAGGCTGTGTCGGGGTCAGAGCAGATTAGTCTTGGTAGGGAAGAGGCTAATGCGTCTGTTAGTTCGTCGCTGGGGCAAGTTTTTCTATATAGTATGGTAGTGTGAGAAGTATGGTTAGTTGGAAGGGGTCTCTTCACGGAGAGTCGGCCTTCAATGAGGCAGTGGTCGGACCAAGGCACTGGGGTGCAGGTGGGTGTATTGGTGGTCTGGAAGCTAGAGTTAATAAACATCAGGTCCAACATATGCCCAGCTTTGTGGGTTGGAGATGCTATAATTTGTCGGAAGCCTATGGCAAGGAGGGATTGAATGAAGGTTTCGCATGATGCAGTGGGGGGGAGAGAATCAACATGAAGATTAAAATCTCCGAGGATGATGGAAGGGGTATCGGATTTTATCCATTCTACAACAAATTCAATTAGGGGCGAGGGGTTGGACTCGAGGTTGGTAGGGGGGGTGTAGACTAGACAAATTTGCAGGGTGGCTGCCTTAAAGAGACCTATTTCAAGATTGGATGGTGCGGCTATGCTGATGGGTTTAAGGTTCAGGTATTTCTTGGCTGCTAGGAGGAGTCCACCTCCTCTTTTTTTGGGTCGGTGGATGGGGAAGATGTCATAAAGGGTAGATGGGAGTTGGTTTATGAGGACGGTATCTGAGTCTTTGAGCCATGTTTCAGTGACTGCACAGATGTCTGGAGTGCAGTCCGTGAACACGTCCTAAGGAATACTGTGAAACTCCAATGCATAGTTATCTCATATCACCTCCAGAGCCCACTGGTCTGACGTTATTTTGACCCACCTCCAATAAAAGAGAGGTGACCCCCCCCTCTATCCTGTTCCCGGGGGTGGGTCGGCATACCTTCAATGGAAGGCTTGGAGGGCTCCATTACCTGAACATATGCCCTGTCTGGGTTGCCTGGGACCTACCCAAAGGTCGAGCCCTCTGAAAGGCTGCTCCTCTGTAAGGTCAAAAGCATTTTGATCCCCTAGTACAACCTCTCATGCTGAAGGAGCGTGGCATCTGTTTCTTAATCTATGGCAACCAAGAAACCTGGGACTCACCCCACTTATTGGCCATTTTCTCCAGCTCACTTCCAACCAAGAGCAAGCCTTTAAAGGGGAAATTCATAAGGTTAGGCTTGGAGGTTGCATTGGCCAACCAATTTCTCAGTCATAAACTGACACCTGGCCACTATTACCGAAACCACCCCTCTGGCTGAAGTGTGGACCATATTGCAGCCCACATCTGCCAAAAAGGTGGCTGCTGGTTCCATCATTGCCCTGGAATTCACACCAGATTCATTGACCTCCTGAGAGAGAAGTAAACAAGAGAGAGCCACCAGGGAACAATAAGAAGCTAAATCTGTAAATTCATTGCCATTGCTTCAAAGACCTGCTTAAGGAAGACCTTAATTCTCCTATCCTGTGCATCCTTCAAGGCCACTCCCCCTTCTATGAGAATAGTCGTCTGCTAGGTTACCGCTCACACAAGCGCATCCACTTTCAGAAAGGGCAATTTGCTCTCATGCAACTGGATCCTGGGGGTACAGGCCTTCCAAGACTCACCCCCCTTTGAAATTAGATTCTGGGGCACCCCACTCAAGATCAATAAATTCTTGAATGGCGTCCATAATAGGGAAGAAACATGAGACTTTACGTAAAGAAATCAAAATGGGATCTTTCTTTGGTTCAGACATGGATTCAGCCCCAGGTACTCCCAGCATCCTCAATGTCTAAGAACATAAGAAATTGCCATGCTGGGACAGACCAAGGGTCCATCAAGCCCAGCATCCTGTTTCCAACAGAGGCCAAAAACCAGGCCACAAGAACCTGGCAATTACCCAAACACTAAGAAGAATCCATGCTACTGATGCAATTAATAGCAGTGGCTAATCCCTAAGTATAATTGATTAATAGCCATTAATGGACTTCTCCTCCAAGAACTTATCCAAACCTTTTTTAAACCCAGCTACACTAACTGCACTAACTACCTTCTCTGGCAACAAAGAACCGCAACATAGTTCTATATGGCTCCAATCTCGGAGGAATTTCCCTATCCTCCAAAGAATAAGTATCAACTTCATCATCCGTGCCATCTGGGTGCCTACTGGGAAAACAGCAGCCGATCTAGGCGTACTCCGATGCTTACCTGCAGCACCAGGCATGCGGGATTTCACCACCCGCAACCCTGACCTGTTAAGAGTGGCCAGGGCAGAGGACTGTGCCTGAAGAAAAAATTGCAGTTCTTGAAAAACTTCTACTCAAGAAAAGGCAAAGGGATCCATGCCAAAACCAGGGGGCACCTGTCCTGTGCTCACTGAACTACCTTGCCCTGCTGACGAATCAGTTAGGGGAGCTCCAAAGTCAGGTGACCCATCTGGCAGCTCTTTTCCCAGTCCCACATCAGGCTGGGAAGAACCGGGCTTAGTAAAATCAGACAAAGGCAATTCCCCCTGAGCCTCCAAGCAACACTGACACAAGTTAGAGGGAATGCCAGGCTGAGATGCCCAAATATGACAAGAAGCATAGAGGGTAAGTCGCTTAGGTTTCTTTGCTATAGGCGCCATCAGTCTGTCAAGTGCACTCTAATAGGCATCTGAGAAGTGTGCATCCAGCTGCATTCGTGCTGCAAAAAACTAGGTGCCCAAAATTTAGGAGCTCAACACTGTGCCTCGATGAGTGTCCAAAAACTTGGGCTCCCACGAGGCTGCTCAGATTGCATGTGCGTGTGAATGCTCAGACACGCATCCCTAACCAATTGGACACTCAACCAAGTACCCAACTAAGCATCCAACTAAGCTCACAAACTGGGCGCACTTGCACAAACCGATGGAACTGAAGAGGGCAGCCTAACGTGCAGGAAAAAATGCGCAAAACGTCACCACGGCCTACCATGCAGCGAACAAGTAAAATTTGAGAGCAGGGCCTAGACAAAAGGCTGCTCAAACCGCCAGGCTGTCAACATCCCTTAAGCTTCCCCGGAGGCAGGAACGAATGTCGGATTGGTGCACCAAGCATGGACTCTGGAGGGAAAAGGAATCCCTACAAAACTCCCCTCATTCTGTTTTTTTTTGTTGTTGTTGTTTTTTTTAACTGTTTACCCGAGCTCAGCCTGTCCTGGATGAGTACAGATTTGGTCTCCAGATACAGGGGGAGAGGGTATATACTTTCACCAATCCACCACCAGCAGCTACCCTTAGAAGGGGTAGGCCACTACAGTAATCACAGAGAAGTCCCAGCAAAAATGGCCCAATGACTGCTGCTGCTGTTCCCTGGTGCTGGCCTCCCAGGAGATGCTCAGATTCAAAGAATTGAGGCTCCAATTCAGAGCCTCTAGGACTTTCCCCACAAAAGAGGTTTGTGACACGGAGGACAGGACTCTCAACAGTTCCCTCCATGTCTACTCCCCTTAGGGTTCGAACAGGAACGCCGTCCTAGGTCAGTCCTGTGGCTGTGCGCACATCCTGTTGTGCTCACCATGAGAGAAACATACACAGACACACCCATATAGCAGAGGGCAACTAGAAAAAAGAGCCCTCTGCTGTAAAAACATGCTGATCAAGAGCCCTGGCAGACAATACCTCAAGGACAGGGCAATTAATGGCACTTCCAGCACCTTGTTGGTGGTGCTCGATATAGTCGAGAGCAGCAACGAAATGCATCGGTGGCCAACACACCCAAAGGCCTCTATGGCAGCTCCACATCGCGATGGCATCGAGGCCATACACCTCGACTGCATCGAGGGTGCCAAAGCACTCACCTCGGTGGAATCGAGGGCATCGATTATATAGATGACACCATGGGCATAGGTCATCGTGGCATCAAGGGCACCATGGCATTGATGGCACTGGGGGCACCGAGGCCTCAACGGCATCAAGACAGATGGAATCGACATCAAGGTTGGCCCCGACGGCATCAAGGGGAATCATGGCATTTGATGGCAGACCTGGTCCCTGATGCTAGAGGTTGTTGCTGTTACTCTGCCACACTGAGGCCAAAGGCGTGATGAGTCTGATGCATCGAGACTCCACGTCTACCGATGCCTACGGCACAGAAGGCCCTTATGGTATCAAGGGCAGTCATGCACCTCAATGACATCAATGGCATCAAGGGTGATCATAGTGCTCAATGGCAATCCTGGCCCCCGATGCGGTCCTGAAATCGATGCATCAGATCAATGGTGTGCTGGTTACAGATGTGCACGGGCAAGTGTTACTGGACATGGCATCAAATGTTCAGCAGCAAGGTGATTGCCCAGGCTCCTGCTCACCCTCTCTCCCAAGGAGACTGCACTGCTATCACCAGCAAGCAGAAGTGGAAGCTACATCATCCAGGGCTCCTGCCCATGGAGACTAGTTCCTTTGACTGTGGAGAGGATGAGCTCTCCCCCCCACACGAACAGTGTGGTCCTCGATCTCTGCACTATCTGAACCTCCATAGATACCAATCAAATCAGTGAAACTACATGGAACTCCTGCCCGGGTAGAACTCAGGTGAGTCCCCATGCTCAGAGGCTTACACGGATCACCCATGGACTACATTCAGTCACTCCTGCCAACACCAGACAAAAGCTATAAAAACAGGCAGAATAAGGAGAGGACACAGATACTAAACTGCAGGTGCAGTATTTTATTTTATTTTTTTTTAAAAAGGGAAGAAAAAGACTCTGCTAGACTACACAATGACTAAGGCCTGCCATGCGGCTGGCAGACAGAAGAGGGAAGAAAAAAGGAAAGAATTAAAACTATCATAAGGTAAAGGAAAGCAAACAGCTGCAGCTCTAGAAAACATCACTTACAAAATGTGAGGAGAGGGCAAAGCTGAATACTGTGAGACACACAACTCCCACAACCACACAGTTCCGCAGAAAAAAAGAGATGGACTCTGCCTAGGGGGCAGGGTGATGACTACAGCCGCACATGCTCAGTAGGGCATGTTTGAAGGTTCTAGATTCTTTGAGATCAAAGTTCCGTGCCAGGCTCCATCCGATGATGTCACCCATGTGTGAGGACTACCATCCTGCATGTTCTCGAAGAAATGTAGTTGTCTCCACAACTACTTTACTTTTTTTTTTTTTTTTTAATAATTTTTACAACTACTTTACTTCTACCTAACATTGTGCTGATCCTACTGTTTTAACCAGGGATTCATTCATATGGACTAGGACACAGACTGGGTATCACCACAATACACACGTGTTTAAAACAAAAAAAAAAACCCAACCCTTCCAAAGAAAATGAGAGTGTCAACCAAGTGCTGATGCATTTCTTCATTTATTGGATTACAAACCTTACAATTATAATAAATGTGTAAAAAGGAAACAGAATAATCCAGATGCAAAGGCTAAAGCTATCTTGACCATACTGATTACAAATCTTTAATCTCAGAGGCACCCAAAAATGCATTATCTGATGGAGAGCTGAATGGAAACACATTCCTGCAGCTGTACATTTCAAAAATCACCTCCCTCTTCCAATCTCTGCATCTTCAGAAAGCTAATTTCAAAAGAATTTGTTTGCAACAAAACAGCTTAAGTATAGCAGAACACACCTGAAACAAAGGCCACCAGATTTCCACCCAATTTAGCAAGTAGTATTTATTAGTGACAGTAAATTTCTATGCATTAAATAAGATAATAATTGTATGGTGGCTCACTTTTAAGGGTATCCAGATCAAAAATCTCCAATCATGGTTCATGAGCCATAAAAAACTCCACCTCTTGGATAATATTTAGATGAAGTTCCATTTTTATGGAAGATAGTCATCACCCTCCAAATAGCAACCCATCTTTAAATTAAAGCCAAATTATTTTATTGTTTTTGTCTGGCAGTCTCCTTCTATTTCATGGGTTTCCGTCCTAATCAAAACTTGCCCAAATTAGGACTATAGTATTATAGGTTTTGAATCATGGATTTTCTCCAGTTTTATTATTTCTTCCTAATCCCCATATAGCTCTATTAACATAGCAGCAATCCTCCAACTGAAAGGCATGAACCATGGTTTCCTTTGGATCCCAATACAAGTGGACTGTTAGGTCACTGTCAAATGATGGCTGGGACTCTCTCAATCCTGGGGGGCAGGGCGGTCACTACAGCATCCCCATATCAACAGCAAGAGTCTCCTGTGCCTCTGATCTACTTCATGCTAAACTCTCTGGTTCGGAAAGGCTTATGAAGGATATACTGTATGGGAAAAGCAAAATTCGATTACATACAGAGCTAAAAAGAGGTGATGGTGTTGGTTCAATCAGTGTTAGACTTAAAACCAGAAGGAGTTGGAGTAGCAGTTGCTTCCTGTCTATGCATCGCTAGATTCAAAGTCATTGGAACATATTAATTGAACAATTTCCAGATAATTTGTGCCTTTTTTTTTAATTAGACCTGTTAACTGTAAAAATGACATCCTTAATGGGTAATGGCATGAGATTCTCAGAAGTAGAAAAGGACTTGTAAATCCCCACCTGAAATGTTGCTCCTAGCCTCAAGCCAGCCATATGCAGTCCTAGCTCTCCCATTTCAATGCATTTTACATGAGCATAGTGCCAGGAAGCTATGTGTAATGGGATGAGTGTTTGAGATCTAGGACTGAACCAGAAACCCAATATAATAAAGAATTTATGGATACCATTCACATCATCGGCTGACTGAGCGACATCCTGTTGCCAGTAATTTGTTTATAACCTGAAATTAACAAATCCCTACTGTGGTGGGTGAAGGGGGAGGGACTTTTGCCTCTTGGAAAACTCATTAAGGTCCCCATATTCTCAGCTGTGCTGTTTTACCAAGGGCTCAAGTGATGCTGCTCCAGGTCAAACAGCTGTGTAGTATTGAAACAGGAACATGGAAGAGGCGGACTCTTGTCACTAGTCCCGTGGAATGCTGCAGACCCAGAATGCCAACTTTCACTGCCACATGGCACCGTTCTCCCCATTTTCATGGAACCTGTGCAGATGATCCGAATATCTGAAAGAACATAAGAAGATAAGAAATGCTAAGCTAGGTCGGACCATGGTTCACTGAACTCAGCATCCGCAAGGACCCGAAGCAGATCTTTCTTGTTACTCACTCCCAGGGATAGCAGTACCTTTCTTTAATGTGTTAAGGACTTTTCCTGCAGGAGCTTGTCCAGACTTTTGTAAACCCTACTATGTCAGACCACAGACGCCACAGCTTGATAACGCACTGAGTGAAAAAGCACTTTCTACGATTTCTTTTGAATCTGCTGGTTGTAAGTTTCGTGCAGTGTCACCTTGTTTTATTTGAAAGGGCAAATAGCTTTCCTTTATTCACTCATTCTTTGCTCCGTATGGATTTTATAAATTTCTAACATATCCCATCTCAGTCGTCTCTTTTCCAAGCTGAAGAGCTATAACTTGTGTAGCTTTCTCATCATAGGGGAGCCGTTCCAGCCCTTTTTATCATTTTTGTCATCCTCCTCTGCACCTTTTCTAATTCCACTATGTCTTTTTTTTTTTTTTTGTTTTAGATTGGGCGACCAGAAAGGAAGACGACAGTAGAATAAGGTATTCAGCATTTCCTTTGGCACCCTGGTAACACTGACATCAGTCCCATCTGTTACCAGAAATGAAAAAACAAAACAACAGAATGCACAGCTACCAGGAATAGGTTTTACTGTATATGCAAAACCAAATTCATTTTTGATGAATCAATGCAAGAGAAAACCAAGTTTCCTGAGAACTCTATACTTGGTAGGCTCTCTCCTCCATCTTATCGTGGCATATTCTCACAGCTCTCTCTTTCTCAGTACATTATGTTACATAAAACCACGGCAAATAGGTTCTTTGTGTTAATTAAAGCAGAAATGGAACAATAACGTCTTGCTAGTGTTTATAGATCATGGTAAAGGCAACAATGATTTTCCTTGACTAGTCAGAAAGAACTTTTCATTTCTCTAATTGTCATCAGTTGCAGTTTTAGGGGTTGGCAAATCGGGCAACTGTCTGGGGCCTCATTAGGATTGTCAACCAGATGGAATTTGTCCAGCCTGGCTGATTTTCATTAAGGGAGGATGGCAGCCAGCAGAACCTTTGAACCGGTAATTTAATGCCAGTATTCTGCCAACCACCAACCTTCTCACCTTTGCTACTGGCAAAGACTCTTTTCAGCTGTCTCTATGGCCTCTCCTCTATAGGAAGAGGTATTGCTGGGAGACAGAGTTGTGCACGAGGAGGAAAGAGGAGATGTGGGGGTTGAGGGTGGACTGTGAAGGAGGGCAGATATATTTTATACTTTTAAAAGTTGGCAATCCTAGGTCCTACACTTTAGGGTGTCCAAAAGTTTGCAACAAATTTTTTTGGGGGTGAAGTTTTTACAAGAAGTCACCATTTGCATTTTAATGTCAACTTGTTTATCTATTAGCTGAAAAAATCCATCAAAATTAACAGGCTGACACGCCTCCCCATGTGAATGCAGAGGCCCAGATTGTTCCCTTCTCTTGCCTCTGACTGTCCTCTGGCCCACACAGGCTGCTTCACCCCTACAGTGGTTTGGTGCGTTTTTTGGCCTCCATGGGTTGCTACTATCTAATGTTTCTCAGCCCACTAGTGGAAGGACTGGCCTGGTGCTGCTCCTTCAGCCAGGCTCTTCCTCCCCCCCCCCCCCCCACGCTCCCCCAGGGCAGCTGAAGGGTATAGGAGATGACCGCATGCACTGTGTGCCATCTGCACATGCAAACACCTGGCTGGTGAAACGGATAATCCTGATGTGAACAAACTCACTACCTTTCATATATTAAAAAATATATACCTTTTATATATTAATATTAAAAAATAAATATATACTTTTTATATATTAATATTAAAAAAAAAAGATACAATTTTCATTTCAGTTGAACAGATAGGGCAATATAAAAATGAAAATGTCCAACTTGCTTACAGGTTGCTAAAATTAAAACTTGAAGGGACTCCAGATGACTCTCTTGCCCAGAGAACCACTATCGCTATTATGTACATATGCATGGTTGAAAAGATGTTTGCATTCTACTGCAGTATGACATCACACTTTGAAGCTCTAACTAGATCTGTGAACGTGAATATAAATTAGGTGTGAAAGTGTGAATATACCCTACCTGAAGCAGACTGGAGGACATACCATCATGACGACATAAAAAAGGTGTTGTTTCCTCTGGTGCTGCAAACAGTACATGCAGAGGAGCTTCTATCAAGCTGCTCTGCTCTCTTCCTAGCTGGTGCTAATTACAAACACAGGCCAGCTGTAGAAAAGAAGCAATTCCCAAGGGAGAACCACTGCCTGGCCTAGAAATGAACAGACCACCTAGAGAAGCAACTGGGGAAGAGTGCTGCTTGTTTCCGAAAAATCCCAGAACGTTTCCTAGCAACTGAAACATTAGAACGGAGGGGGAAAGATACAAGGGGGCTGCAAATGGAATATTTGTGTCTATTTTTCATTATTTTTTATTCATTTAATCTTGCTGCATTTATTTAATTTTCATTTTGATTTAGTGTGCACAATTTTTTTTTTTACCGTACACTAAAACAATTAAGAGGTCATTTTCAAAGGAGTTACCCATGTAAATGTAACATACTATTGTTTCAATTTTCAAAAGTCCACTTAGATGGGTAAAGTGCATTTACATGTAGAAACCAGTGTAAATGCTTTTGAAAATTACCTCCTAAGTGCACATTAAAATCTGAATTAAACGAATGCACATAACTTAAAAGATTCTCCTAAAAATCTAAATAATAAAAAAAGGAAATTCTGTGCCACTGTGCAAGCCAGAATTGGCACAGAATTCCCCTTCCCTATAAAATATTTGAATTCCAAATAGAACTTGACAAGGCATTGGTTTTCCCAGACTGTAAGGAGGAGGAAATGTTGACTTGCACAAACCAGAAGCAGGAGGCCTGAGTGGTCGCCCAGCTCATGGAGGCCGATAGCAAGAGGAGGCAGAACTGGCCCATTCTGCATAAGGCGGAAGTGGCTTAGCCCATGCTCGCTTGATGCAGGAGGCAATGGTAGAGCTTGGCCTGTGTGGGCCCAAAGCATGTGGTTACAGCATTTCTCCTGAAGGAAGGAAAACGTGCATGGATGGTTTGGACTTGAGAGGAGGGTGGAAGAGAGAAAAGTGAGTGGGTGGGTGAGGTTAGGGAGGGTGGGGAAGGGGGGAAGAGTAGATAGGTTAGTATTGGGGAGGAAGGGGAGAGTGAGTGATTGCTGGGATGTGATTGGGGAAGAAGGGATAGTGGGTGGATAGGTCAAGCTTGAGAGGGGAAAATGGGTGGTTCAAGCTATGAGTGGAGGAAGAGAGGAGGAGTGAATGGATTGGGGGTGAATGGGACTTCGTGGAGAAAAAGAGTGAAGGGGTTGGCTGGGGTGAGATAGGGGTCCACTTTCTTATGATGTTCTCTTATAACAACATATTATTTGCCATACTGGGTCAGGCCAAAGGTCCATCAAGCCCAGTATTCACTCTACAGCAGTGGCCAATCCAGGTCATATGTACCTGGCAGAATCCCAGAAGTTCGATAGATTCCAAGCTGCTTATTCCAGGGATAGGATGTGGATTTCCCCTAGACCATCTTAATAAGGGTTTATGGACTTTTCTTCCAGGAACTTGTCTAAACCTTTTCTAGACCTAGTTACAGTAACAACTTTGACCACATCCTCTGGCAATTAATTCCAGAGTTTAATTATTCATTGAGTAAAAAATTATTTTCTATTTGTCTTAAATGTTTCATCTAGTAACTTCATTGTGGTCCCTCAGTCTTTGCACTTTTTGAAAGCGTAAACAATCATACCGTGTTTACTCGTTCCACCCACTCATTATTTTATAGACCTCGATCATATCTCCACTCAGCTGTCTCTTCTCCAGTCTGAAGAGTCTTAACCTCTTTAGCCTTTCTTCATAGGGAAATTGTTCAAACCCCTTTATCATTTTGGTTGACTTTCTCTGTACCTTTTCTAATTCTGCTATGTCTTTTTTGAGATGTGGTGACCAGAACTGCACACAATACTCAACTCCACAATAATACTGGGGAATTCTGAATCTTGAGTAATAAATTATTTTGTTTTGCAGCTTAAATTATTACTGAACGACAGTGATTACATTGCATTTTGAAAAAAATGCAGAATTTTAAAATAGTGGTCAGAATTTTTCTTGGTGGTGGTTACATCGGAGTAAAAGGGCTGTTGGCTCCAGTCAAATTCTGATAAGGGGGCAAGGAAAGGTTTTGTGTTTTCTTTGTTTTTCTCTAATTCTGAATAGCCTCAAAGACAATTTTATTCTACTTACATGATGTGTTGAAACTCTTACAGGCACCGCAGTCTTTTCTTAAGTTGCTTAACACACAAAATAAATCCTGTCAAGACTAGAAGTGACCATCTCCATATGTGTGTCTCGCTAATATTAACCTCTATCTGGTTTTATGATTCACATTGGTGTCCTAGAGGAGATGGCAGTAACCAAGACAGTAATAAGAATTCAAGCTATATATATACAGGCTAAGAGAGAATTTGAAAAGAAGTTGGCTGTAGAGGCAAAAACTCACAGTAAAAACTTTTTAAAATATATCCGAAGCAGAAAGCCTGTGAGGGAGTCAGTTGGACCGTTAGATGATCGAGGGGTTAAAGGGGCACTTAGAGAAGATAAGGCCATCGCGGAAAGATTAAATGATTTCTTTGCTTCGGTGTTTACTGAAGAGGATGTTGGGGAGGTACCCGTAATGGAGAAGGTTTTCATGGGTAATGATTCAGATGGACTGAATCAAATCACGGTGAACCTAGAAGATGTGGTAGGCCTGATTGACAAACTGAAGAGTAGTAAATCACCTGGACCGGATGGTATACACCCCACAGTTCTGAAGGAACTAAAAAATGAAATTTCAGACCTATTAGTAAAAATTTGTAACTTATCATTAAAATCATCCATTGTACCTGAAGACTGGAGGATAGCAAATGTAACCCCAATATTTAAAAAGGGCTCCAGGGGCGATCCGGGAAACTACAGACCGGTTAGCCTGACTTCAGTGCCAGGAAAAATAGTGGAAAGTGTTCTAAACATCAAAATCACAGAACATATAGAAAGACATGGTTTAATGGAACAAAGTCAGCATGGCTTTACCCAGGGCAAGTCTTGCCTCACAAATCTGCTTCACTTTTTTGAAGGAGTTAATAAACATGTGGATAAAGGTGAACCGGTAGATATAGTATACTTGGATTTTCAGAAGGCGTTTGACAAAGTTCCTCATGAGAGGCTTCTAGGAAAAGTAAAAAGTCATGGGATAGGTGGCGATGTCCTTTCGTGGATTGCAAACTGGCTAAAAGACAGGAAACAGAGAGTAGGATTAAATGGGCAATTTTCTCAGTGGAAGGGAGTGGACAGTGGAGTGCCTCAGGGATCTGTATTGGGACCCTTACTGTTCAATATATTTATAAATGATCTGGAAAGAAATACGACGAGTGAGATAATCAAATTTGCAGATGACACAAAATTGTTCAGAGTAGTTAAATCACAAGCAGATTGTGATAAATTGCAGGAAGACCTTGTGAGACTGGAAAATTGGGCATCCAAATGGCAGATGAAATTTAATGTGGATAAGTGCAAGGTGATGCATATAGGGAAAAATAACCCATGCTATAATTACACGATGTTGGGTTCCATTTTAGGTGCTACAACCCAAGAAAGAGATCTAGGTGTCATAGTGGATAACACATTGAAATCGTCGGTTCAGTGTGCTGCGGCAGTCAAAAAAGCAAACAGAATGTTGGGAATTATTAGAAAAGGAATGATGAATAAAACGGAAAATGTCATAATGCCTCTGTATCGCTCCATGGTGAGACCGCACCTTGAATACTGTGAACAATTCTGGTCGCCGCATCTCAAAAAAGATATAATTGCGATGGAGAAGGTACAGAGAAGGGCTACCAAAATGATAAGGGGAATGGAACAACTCCCCTATGAGGAAAGACTAAAGAGGTTAGGACTTTTCAGCTTGGAGAAGAGACGACTGAGGGGGGATATGATAGAGGTGTTTAAAATCATGAGAGGTCTAGAACGGGTAGATGTGAATCAATTATTTACTCTTTCGGATAGTAGAAAGACTAGGGGACACTCCATGAAGTTAGCATGGGGCACATTTAAAACTAATCGGAGAAAGTTCTTTTTTACTCAACGCACAATTAAACTCTGGAATTTGTTGCCAGAGAATGTGGTTCATGCAGTTAGTATAGCTGTGTTTAAAAAAGGATTGGATAAGTTCTTGGAGGAGAAGTCCATTACCTGCTATTAAGTTCACTTAGAGAATAGCCACTGCCATTAGCAATGGTTACATGGAATAGACTTAGTTTTTGGGTACTTGCCAGGTTCTTATGGCCTGGATTGGCCACTGTTGGAAACAGGATGCTGGGCTTGATGGACCCTTGGTCTGACCCAGTATGGCATTTTCTTATGTTCTTAATCATAGAAACAGAGAAATGATGGCAGAAAAGGACCAAATGGTCCATCCAGTCTGCCCAGCAAACTTATGGAAGTAACTGCTGGTCATACAAGCCACCTTTATAATTATCATTTTCCCAGACTGTCAAAGTCAGGGCCCTTTTTGGTTGCTGTCTGAATCCAATTCCCCATTACCTCTTGCCATTGAAGCAGAGAGCAATTTTGGAGTTGCATCAACAGCATTAAGGCTTATTGGTTAAAGGTAGTAACCACCACACCAGCAAGTTACTCCCATGCTTGTTTTCCCAGATTGTGCAAGTCAATGTTCTTGTTGGTTGCTGTCTGAATCTAATTCCCCTTTTCCTCCTGCTATTGAAGCAGAGAGTAATGATGGAGTTGCATCAACAGCATAAAGGCTTATTGGTTAAGGGTAGTAACCGCTGTAACAGCAAGTTACTCCCATGCTTATTTGTTTTCCCAGACTGTGCAATTCAATGTCCTTGTTGGTTGCTGTCTGAATCTAATTCCCCTTTTCTCCTGCTGTTGAAGCAGAGAGCAATGATGGAGTTGCATCAACAGCATAAAGGCTTCTTGGGTAAGGGTAGTAACCACCACACCAGCAAGTTACTCCCATGCACTCTTTCCTTCATTTCCATCCTCTAATCTTAAGGGATCCACAGGGGTAGATTTTAAGAGAAGAGTGCGCGGGGTACATTTGTGCGCGCTACCTGGTGCGCATAAATGTACACCTGATTTTATAACATGCGCGCGCTACCGCGCGCATGTTATACAATCCAGGGTCAGCGTGTGCAAGGGGGTGCACACTTGTGCACCTTGCGCGCGCCGAGCCCTAAGGGAGGCCCGATGGCTTTCCCCGTTCCCTCCAAGGCCGCTTCAAAATCGGGGGCGGCCTCGAAGGGAACTTTTCTTCTGCTCCCCCTCACCTTCCCCTCCCTAACTCACCCCCCAAACCTACCTAAATTCCCCCCTACCTTGTTAAACTTTTTATGCCTGCCTCTGTCAGGCATATCTTGCTCGTGCCGGCCGGCTGCTGGCACGCCATCCCCTGGCAGCCACTGTGCCAGAGGCCTCGGTCCCGCCCTTAGGCCGCCTCTGGATCGGCACCACGCCCCCACCCCCTTCCCGCCCCTTTTTCAAAGCCCCGGGGCTTGTGCTCACCGCTAAGCCTATGCAAAATAGGCTTGGCGCATGCAGGGGCAGGTTTTCGGAGTTACATGCGTAACCCTTTGAAAATCTACCCCACAGTGTTTATCCCATGCCCCTTTGAAATCTTTTACTGTTTTTGTCTTTACCACCTCTTCCGGAAGGGCATTCCAGGCATCCACCACCTTTTCAGTGCCCGGTCGCACTTACAACATTAGATACCACATATTGAATGTTGTGCACACTATTCAGTGTGCGAATGTAACATAAATAATTGTTTGGTTGTTATAATGTTATTGTCCAGTATATTGTGTGCCGCACATTTTTTTTGTTGTAATAAATATTTCCTGACATTGGTTCTGAGTTGTCCTCCCTATAGTTTCATTTCGTGACTCCTAGTTCTACTGATTTCTTTCCAATGGAAAAGGTTTGTCGATGATAGTGCATCATTCAAACCTTTCAGGTATCTGAAGGTTTGCATCATATCTCCCCTGCACCTCCTCTCCTACAGGGTATACATATATTTAGGACCTTCAACCTCTCCTCATAAGTCATTTGATGGAGTCCCACCACCATTTTGGTCGCCCTTCCCTGGACCACCTCCATCTTGTCTCTTTCCCTTTTGAGATACAGTCTCCAGAACTGAATACAGTACTTCAGGTGAGGCCTCACTAAGAACCTGTACAAGGGGATCATCGCCTACTTTTTCTTTCTGGTTATTCCTCTCTCAATGTAGCCAACATTTTTCTGGCTTTTGCTATTGCCTTGTCACATTATTTTGCTGTCTTCAGATCATTAGACACTATCACCCCAAGGTCTCTCTCTTGTTCTGTGCACAACAGCCCTTCACTCTCCATCATATACAGCTCTTTTGGATTACCGCAACCCAGATACATGACTCTGCACCTTTTGGCATTGAACCCCAGCTGCCATAACTTTGCCCACCCTTCAAGCTTCCTTAAATCACGTCTCATTCTCTCTACTCCTTCCGGTGTATCCACTTTGTTGCAGATCTTAGTATCATCCGCAAATAGATACACTGTACCTTCTATCCCTTCTGCAACTTCGCTCACAAAGATATTGAACAGAACTGGTCCCAACACCGATCCCTGTGACATTCCATTTAACACCGTTTTCTCTTCAGAGCAGGTTCCATTTACTATCACATGCTGTCTTCTATCCGTTAACCAGTTTGAAATCCATGCCACTACCTTGGTGCTCACTCCCAAACTTCTCATTTTGTTGATGAGTCTTCTATGTGGGACTGTATCAAACGCTTTACTAAAATCCAAGTAAATCACATGGCGTGCTCTTCCCTGATCCAATCATCTAGTCATCTAATCAAAAAAATCAGATTCGTCTGACAGGACCTTCCCCTGGTGAATCCATGCTGTCTCAGATCGAGTAACTCACTGGATTGTAGATAGTTCACTATCCTTTCCTTCAACACAGTCTCCATTAATTTTCCCACCACCAAGGTCAGGCTAACCTGCCTGTAGTTACCAGCCTCCTCTGTGTTCCCACTCTTGTGAAGCGGGACCATCATCGCTCTTCTCCAATCACTCGGCACCACTCCTGTTTCCAAGGATCTATTGAACAGGTCACTCAGCAGACCACCAGCACATCTCTGAGCTCCCTCAGTATCCTGGGATGAACCTCATCAGGCCCCATGGCTCTGTCCACTTTCAGCTTTCCTATCTCTTCCCATACATTCTCTTCTATAAATGGAATTTTGTCTACTCCACTCCCCTCCAATGTCTTTTTAACTAGTGACGGTCCTTCTCTAGGGTCTTTTTTAGTTAACACCGAACTGAAGTATTTGTTTAATATTTCCTCCATTTCTTCATCTCTCTCCACACATTGATCCTGATCACCTTTCAATTTCACTATACCTCTTTGGACCTTTCTCCTTTCTCTGATGTATCGGAAGAATGTTTTGTCACCTCACTTTACCTCTTTGGCAATCCTTTCTTCTGCCAGACGTTTTGCTTTCTTGATTACTTTTTTCATCTTCCTAAGTTTTACCAGATATTCTTCTCTGTGTTCTTTTTGGGATCCTTTATAATTCTTGAATGCTGCTTTTTTTGCTTTTATTATGTCAGTCACCTCTTTTGAGATTCTGTAGAAGGGATTCTCCAGTCTACGTCTGGCATATTAAAGTCACCAACAATCAGCATTTCTCCTTTCTTTCCCACCGTTTGGATGTCTTCGACCAGATCTCTGTCCAGTTCTTCTGTGTGAGTTGGAGGCCTGTAAACCACACCAGTAAAAATGGATGAACCATCACCTTTTTTTTTTTAGGACGGCCTATAATGTTTCTTCTTTACCTCACTTTCCTTGCAGTTCAGTTCATTGGATATTGTTCTTGACATAAAGAGCTACTCCTCCCCCTTTTCTGTCCTCTCTGTCCTTCCTTAACAAGTTATAGTCCAGTATGGCCATATCCCAATAATGAGAATTCGTGAACAATGTCTCCGTGACAGCAACAATGTCCAAGTCCGCCTCCACCATTAGGGCCTGCAGGTCTGGGATTTTATTGCCCAAACTACAAGCATTTGTAGTCATTGCTTTCCAATTCTTTTCACTTGATTTGTTGTATTGTCTTGTATTGCTTGGGGGTGACATGTCCATTTCATTGGCCATCTCTTGCCACCCCCATTCTTTAGTTTAAATGTCTGATAATATATGCTCTGAATTTCTTCCTACAGCCCGGTTTTTAAAAGGGCTATGGGCGTAAATTTTGGGGTTTCCTGGCTGGGCCTTGCGCACACCACATGCATTTTATAACAAGCCAAGCCAGGAGCGTAAACCCCGGTATGCGCAGATGTGGCAGCTGAGGGAATAGGGGCGGCCCAGGGAGTGTGGTATGGGCAGGGGGGGGGGGGGGCTGGGACAGCACCATTAACCGCTGTCCTGGGGAAGTGCGCACTGGTAGCTGGCCAGCGCGCACAGATTACTTCTGCTCCAGAGGAGCAGTAAGTATTAAAATAAAAAAATTAGGGAAGGTTAGGGTAGATTTAGGGGGTGTGGAAAAGAGGGGAAGAGGGAGAAAAGATAAGAGTTAGGTATAGGAAAGTTCCCTCCCAGTCCGCTCCTTAATTGGTGCAGACTGGAAGAGAACTGGGTGAGGCCTGATTGTGTCGCTGCGTGTTGCTTTGTAAAATTCCACCGTATCCCCCGCGAGTCGCAGGCCACCCGTACATGCATGCGCATGGATTTTAAAATCCGGCGTGCATGTGCACGCAGCCATTGGATTTTATAACATGTGCTCACTGGTGTGCGCATATTATAAAATTGGTGCATTCATGTGTGCCCACACACACCTTTATATGGCATATCTTCTCATTTCCCTTTCCATGAACAGGTAATACTTCTGAAAAGGCAATAGTCTTTGCAGTGTGTCTTATCTTGCCTAGATTTTGGAAATCTTTTTGTACTTCATGGATACCATTTCTATTTAGATCATTGGTCCCCAAATGGATGATAACATTGGTATCAAAATTCCTTCTTCAATGACTTGGACTATCTGGTTTGCATTTCTACTAGCTAAGGATCTTGGATGCATTTAACTCGTGTCACCATCAAAAAGTGCTCCCAAATTGGTTCCTCTAATGATTGAGTCTCCCAGCAGAAGCAGCTTTCTTTTATGACATTTGATTCTGTTGCATGGGTTCTGGATGCATTGGGTGACTTCACTTTTAGAAATCACTTCCATATCTATTGCTGAGGTTTCTTCATTCTCCAATGCAGAAAAAGCATTACGTAGGGGTAACAGTGGGAGAGTGGATGTGTTTTTATTACAGGCCTTAATCTGCCAGAGCCCACTGTTATCCAGTTGCTCCTGGGTTTTTGAATCCTGGATGTCTGACATCTCTGTGGGAGTGGGGGTTGATGCACAGGATGCTGTAAAGTTGGGGAAGGTGGGTGTCTGTCACAATTCTTGTCCTACCGAAGCCCACTGTAAATCATTTTTTCTTTGGTTTCTGCAATCTCTGTGGGAGATGGTGTGAGATACCGAATGGTTCAAAGAAGAGGAGTTTAATTGAAACCTAGACAATTCCTCCCTTAGATGAATGAGCTCTATTTTAATTGCAGACACCTGAAGGCAAAAGGGACAGCCTTTGATTCTCCAAATGATAGGTCTTGGGACATAAGCTCCACAATTGTTGCACTGAATGAAAGACATTTTATTAATTTATCACTAATTCCTTGAATCAACTAAATAAGGTAAGATAAAATTTAGGCTCTAGTAAGGATTTTTATTAGGTATTTGAAGTGAAGACTAAAAGTATTCGTATTAGTTAGTAAAGAATAATAGGAAGACAGTTTACGTTTTTATTATCTGATATGTACGGAAATACTATGTAATGGCAGAAGTAATTAAAGCTAATTAACTAGGAGTGGAAGGAAGATTATATAAGAAAAATAAACCCTGGGTTGGGTGGGTAGAAGTGTAGGGATGGAGAGAATTAAACAGTTGAGATTACTAAACAGTTAGATTATGTATTTTTTAAGATTATCTGATGCAGAACTCTTGTAAAATGCCTCTGGTCAGTCTTCCATCCAGGACGTGTGCTTAGAAAGCTTGCCCCCATGCACAGAGTGCAGTGCTAAGGGCAAGGGAGGGAAATGACAAGATCAGATAGGGTCTGTCATGCTGCAAAAGTCAAGGGTGATCAGGCGGACTGACTGGGCCAAGAGTTTATCATCTGCCAGTCATTATTATGTTATCTGTTAACAGCAGCAAGCTTAGAGGTCTATTTATTAGGCTGTGGTATTTTCCCTGAGTACCACAGCTTGGTGAATCCCATTATATTTTTCCTGGCAGTAAAACACCATTGGAAAATATTGTGGCTTAGAAGCCCTGCAACTGTGGCCCCACAGCCCAGGGCCGCTAACTTTTAAATGGCTCAGTGTGGTCTGTAGGTCCCCCTGGCAGGTTGGGAAAATTAGTGTGTGTCTATGAAAACACCCTCTTCCAACCCTCCTAGCTGGCCATTAAGGCCCCCACATCCACCTTTGGGCTCCCCCGACCCACCCTGGTGGACTTATTTTTTTCCCCTAGTGGTGTAATGTAGAACGGTGGATCAGCCCTTATGCTCTGTACTGGCGTCATTTCCGGAATTGGAGTGCATGAGGCTGGCTGGCACCATCAGAGGCCTAGGGAGGGCCCAAAGGGGGCAAGGAAGATGCGAGAGCTGGGGGGAGGGCTGAGCTATTTTACACAAAGGGGAGCGGTTTTGGAAGAAGACAAGGTCTAATGTAAAACATTTTTTTTGCAATTTGAAACTTTTAGCAGCTGCAGAGTCCGGATGGGGGTGCAGGTTGGGTCTCTACAGTTCCTCGTTGATTTTTACACCCCACCAGAGGTAGGGGGATATGAGTCACAGCAGTTCTTTTAAGGCTTAAGCATAGGAGCATTGGGATGTGCGTTAACGTCCTGATGTTCCCATGGAAAGTTAGCCAAAACTCCTAAGGTATAGCCAACTTGCTCTCAAATAATGGGGCTTTGGAATTTTCAGGCATCATATAACCTATTTATGAGCTAAGGTGCATACCTTTCCATACAAAACAACTAGTCCTGGGGGAATTCTGTGCCACTGCGGAGCGCAGAATTCCCCCCCCCCGCGCAGAATTGCTGAATTCTGCGCAAAAAATGGCAGAGGAGACCCTGGCATGCTGCGAATGGAATGCGCGAAGATGAAAGCCTGTGTGTGCTGCGAGATGCGCTCCGCTTGCGGCAAAGATGAAGGCCCCGGTGAGAGTGAACGTGTGTGTGTGCGAGAGGAGAGGGGAGGGGAGGGTGAGAGAGCAGGGAGGGAAGGGTGAGACAGACAGGGGGTGAAAGAGAAGGAGGTTGTGAGAGAGCATGGAAAGTGAGAGAGCAGGGGAGGGATGCTTGAGTGTGGGTGCCAGAGAAAGGGAGCCTATATGAGGAGATTGCGAAGGAGTGTGTGTGTGAGAGAGATTGGGAGCTCGTGTGTATGAAAAAGGGATCGTGTGTACGTGAGGGTGCTAGCCTGTGTGAAAGGATTGTGTATATGTGAGACAGAGCCTGTGTGAAGGGGTGCGTGCGTGAGAGAGAGACATAGGTAGCCTGTGTGAGGATGTATGTGTGAGAAAGGGAGCTTGTGTGGGTGTGTATGCAAGAGAAAGGGACCTTGTATGAGGGGATGTGTGTGTGTGCGAGAGAGTGAGGGAGCCTGTATGAGGGTGTGTGTATGTGTGAGATAGAGCCTGTGTGAAGGGGTGCGTGAGAGAGACACATAGGTAGCCTGTGTGAGGATGTGTGTGCGAGAGAGTAAGGGAGCCTGTATGAGGGTGTGTGCATGTGTACCAGAGAGAGAGAGCCTGTGTGAGGGGCAGTACTGAGAACAGGGACAAACTCTGGGACTGTAGATAGAGTGGAAGGGGTTAAGCCTAAGGTGGAGGGGAGAGATACTGGCAGGTGGAGGAGTTTGGGCTTGAGAGGATAAAATGGCCAGACGAGTAGGGAGAGCCAGTGGAAGGGACACTCTTACAGTGAATTTCTAGGGAAATTCTGCTCAAAATATTTAAAATTCTGCATCTTTAAGTAATAACTTTTCTGTATTAATTTAAAATGTAAAATATGCAGAATTTTAAGTTTTTGTGCACAGAATTCCCCCAGGAGTAAAAATAACTCATTATCATACCATTTTTTTAAAATTTTTTTTTTAAGAGGAGAGGTACACGTGCTATTTCAAATACTTAAAGGTGAATTTTAAAAGCCCTACATGTACCAAAGCCAGGAGATATGCATAAAAGTTGGGTGGCGTGCACTGCATAGATTTTAAAAAGTGTGCGAGAATGTGTATATCTCCCAGTGCACACACAAACATTTTTTTTTTGCAAAAAAGGGGCAGGGCATGGGCATTCCTAGATCTCTCAATGAAATCTGCGCGTAAGTATTTATGTGCACAAGTGCACACCAGGGTCCCCTAATGTGTAACTTTACTTCTGCTATAGAAACAAAAAAACTAAAGAGGTTAGCAGAGTTTTAAGGGTTGGGGCTAACTGGGAAAAAGGTGGGCTAATTAACTAGGGGCTTAGGAAGTCCTACCCTTTACTTGGGCTAATTGGGAACGAACTGGGAAAAATGGGGTAGAAGCGGCATTTGTGTGCACATCCATATAAAATTGTGTGCACATGTAAACACACGTATAGCCTATTTTATACCATGGGTGCATATACGTGTGTATGTTATAATATAGCCGCGTCATTTGACGTGAACCGGTATACATGCGTACATGTGCGTCTGCGCGGCTGTTTAAAAATTACCATCCCCATCTCTGCATTAAGCCATTTACTGTGCAGTAAATCAATAATGTAGTGTAGTAAATGACCCCCTTAGATTGATGTGTGGATGCCATTGTTTGAAACTTGCTGTTGTGGTAGACATATTATTGAGGAGTTGAGTTAAAGAAGGATATAAAGGCAGATAATGACCACAAAGCCCTTCTAATTAGCCCATTTTCCCTTCCTGTTGTAATACCACTGACCCTACATGATCAAATGGTTTGCCCTCCCTTTCTTGCTCCTGTGTTATTTATTTAGATTTTATAATTTTAGATTCGGAACTTCAAGTGTACATCAAGTGGATTACATTCAGGTAGTGTAGGTATTTCCCTATCCCCACAGGGCTTACAATCTAATTTTGTACCTGAGGGTAAAGTGACTTGCTCAAGGTCACAAAGAGTGTCAGAAGGATTTGAACCCTGGTTTCCCTGGGTTCCGCTGCTCTAGGCTACTCCTCCATTCCGTATTACCGTAAAACGGTACATGAGGTGAAGATGATTGCAATGTATAGATTGGAATAAATTCTCCTATCTGGATACATACTTTTTTGCGCAGTAAGCAGCACAGTCCCTTCCCACACTCTCACTCCAGGCTGCTTTGTAGAGGACCTGGTAAAAAGAATCACAGTCAATTTGTTTTCTTATGAGAACCCGAACCTTGTACTCAGCAATGCAAATATCCCTAAACAGACTTTCAACATTTTCCATCAAATCAGGAGCATTCTGATATTGTAATCATTAACAAGTTACACCAGGGCCAGATTTAGGTGTAGCCAACAAAGGCATGTGCCTTGGGCACCAAAGTCTAAAGGTCCCCGAAAACTGGGACTCCCCCACTGTTCTCTGATTTCCAGGGGAAAAGTCCCCTACCCTAAGTAGGGGCGCCATAATTTTAAATCCAGCCTTGAGTTACATGGTAAAAAATAGCAAAGCATGAAAAAAAAAGGAAATTCATGATGTAGAAAACTGAGCTAAGAGTTGTTCTTCCATTTAAAATCCCTGTACCCTTTTTGTTGGGACTGTTTACCATAGGATGTAAGGGTGTGATGTTGCACTGCGTTTTTTCAAGCGGTGTACAATGCAAAAGGCTAAACATTTCACAAACTACAATGAGAGGCATTCAGAAATGAGAAATTACTACTTACCTGATAATTTCCTTTCCTTTAGGACAGTCAGATGAATCCAGAACAAGTGGGTTATGCACCTCTACCAGCAGATGGAGTGAAGCAAACTGATGTCACAGTATATATATATACATCCCTGCAGTGACATCAGCCTGCCAGGATTCTCTTCAAAAGCAACTGTGGACCGACTAGCAAAAACTTGATTAAAAACAGAGAAAAATTTCAATATTCAGCCAACAGGAGGACCATACTACAATCATCCAGCAGCCAAGGGACGGAAGCTGGATTCATCTGACTGTCCTAAAGAAAAGAAAATTATCAGGCAAGTAGTAATTTCTCATTTCTTAGCGTCCAGTCAGATGAATCCAAAACAAATGGGATGTACCCAAGCTACTCCCGAATAGGATGGAAGGCTGCCTGTGCTCCTGTCGAAACTGCAGGTGCAAAGGCTGCGTCCTCCCGGGCCTGCACATCCAGATGATAATACCTGGAAAAAGTGTGTAAGGAGGACCACGTTGCAGGTCGGCAAATGTCGACGGGAGACAACAATCTAACTTCCGCCCATGACACTGCCTGAGCCCTAGTGAAATAAGCCCTAACTTGACTAGGTAATGGCTTGCCAGCATCAATATATGCTGCTGTGACTACCTCCTTAATCCAGCAAGCTATTGTGGCCTGTGAGTCCAGTTCTCTTTGTGTAGTACCGCTGTGAAGAATAAATAGACGATCTGTTTTCCATAACGGCTCGGTAACCGTCAGATACCAGATGATACGTCTCTTGACATCCAGGGGTTGCAACTGACAATACTCCTCTGTGGCTTCCTTTCTGTCCAGGGACGGCAGAGAGATGGACTGATTAAAGTGAAACTCAGTAACCACCTTTGGTAAAAACGAAGGAACAGTACGTTGCCGTATCACCCCTGGAGTCACCTGGAGGAAGGGCTCCTGGCAAGAGAAGGCCTGCAGCTTGGAAACTCTCTGCGCAGAACAAATTGCCATTAGAAACACCATTTTCAAGGTCAGTAACCACAAGGACAGGCTATGCATCGGCCTAGACGTAGGACCCACTAAACAATCCAAGACCAAATTTAGACTCCATAAGGTACTGGAAACCACCAGGGAGGAAATGGGCCACATCAGAATGAGCCAACAAGGAACCACCATTCACCTGAACCCTGAAACAGGCGAGAGCCGCTACTTGTACCTTTAAGGAGTTAAGGGCCAAACCTTTATTCAAACCAACCTGCAAAATTTCCAAAATGAGTGGGATCTTGGCCAAATGAGGAAGATACCTTAATCCACACACCAGACCTCAAACACTCACCAAACTCGCACACAGGCCAAGGAAGTGGAAACATTTCTAGCCCTAAGCACAGTGGAAATCACTGCCACTGAGTATCCACATTACAGCAACCAAGCCCTTTCAAGGGCCATACCATAAGACAAAATTGAGATGGATCTTAGTGGAGGACAGGTCCCTGCTGTAATAGGTGCCTGTGGGCTGGAAGCCGAAGAGGCGAATCCACCAGGAGCCTCCGCAGATCTGCATACCATAGCTTCCTGGGCTAATCTGGGGCGATCCTTTAAATCAATCTGCCCAACATGGACAATGGAGGAAAGGCATACAAGCAACTTGTCTTCCTGCACTAGGGCATCAATCCCCAATGACTTTGGATCTCTCCTGCAGCTGAAGAATCGCAGAACTTTTGAACTACGAGAAGTCGGCAGTAGGTCTAGGAATGGGAGACCCCAGTGATCCAGAATCCGCTGAAATGCCTCATCTGACAACGCCCACTCTCCTGGGTCCAGACTCTCCCGGCTGAGAAAGTCTGCTCTTATGTTGTCTTTGCCTGCAATGTGCAAGGCTGAGATCATCTGGAGATGCACTGCTGCCCATTCCATAAATTGATCTATCTCCTGTGACATTTGTTGGTTCTTGATACCTCCCTGCCGTTTTATATAAGCCTCGTCATTGCAATGTCCAATATTATATGGACTGATCGACCCTGCAGCCGGTCGCTGAACTGTAAAACATGCCAGCTAGACCACCCTAGCTTCCAGCTGATTGATGTTCCAGATAGATTCTTCTACACTCCAGCACCCTTGCATTGTCAACACCTGACAATGAGCTCCCCAACCAAGGAGATTCGCATCCCTTCTCAGTACCAGTCAGCTGGGGACAGGGAGACTCCCTTCCGTAGATGATCTGCCTGCAGCCACTACTGTAGTTGGGAGGAAACCTCCATCGGCAGGTTGAGCCGAATTGAATAGTCCTGAGACCATGGATTCCAACGAGACAGCAGGGAGCGCTGAAGAGGATGCATATGCACCCTTGCCCATGGTATCACTTCTAGGATCACCACCATTAAGCCAAGAACCTGCAGGTAAGACCATATGGTCGGGCACACAGTGTTCAACAACAGATGGAACTGAGCTAGCAACTTCTGAATTCGAGCTTCCAGGCAGGAACACCTTGCCCTGCTTCGTGTCAAACCAAACCCCAGGTATTCCAGCGACTGAGTAGGCTGAAGGCTGTTCTTGGCTAGATTCAGCACCCAGCCGAGCTCCCGCAACAGGGAAATCACCCTGTGAGTCACCTGGTGGCTCTCTTCCAGCGACTTGGCATGAATCAGCCAGTCATCCAAATATGGGTGGTACTAGGAGTCCATCTTTTCTCAATTCTGCCGCAACTATGACCATTACACCTTGGAAAAGGTTCTGGGAGTGGAGGCCAGACCAGAGGGCAGCGCCTGAAACTGAAAGTGGCGCACCAGAACTGCAGAAAGCGTTGATGTTCTAATCAGATGGGAATGTGGAGATATGCCTCAGACAGATCCAGAGAGGTTAGAAATTCCCCTGACTGCACTGCTACTATTTCTAAGAGCAATGTTTCCATGTGAAAATACTTCGCTCACAGATGAGATCCAGGATGGGATGAAAGAAGCCCTCCTTCTTTGGCACAACGAAATAATGAAATATCGCCCTGTATTTTCTTGAGATCTGGGCACTGGGACCGCAGCCCTCAGACTCAGAAGCCTTGCCAATGTACCCTCCACTACCTGCTTCTTTTGCAGGGATACTCCATGAACGTGCCCCGAGGAACACTGCGAAACTCCATCGCATATCCTTCTCATATCACCTCCAGGACCCACTGATCCCATGTGATTTCAACCTGCCTCTGATAAAAGAAAGAGAGATGTCCCCTCTCTTCTATTGCAGGGGATGGGTCAGTAAACTTTCATTGGGAGGCTCAAGAGGTTCCATTACCCGAGCTTGCGCCCCATCTGGGTTGTCTGGAACGAAAGGACTGAGACCTACCAAAAGGTCGAATCCTCTGAAAGGTCGCTCCTCTATAGGGTCAAAAATGCTTGGATCTTCTAACATGACCTCTCATATTGAAGGAGAGCTGCTCCTGCTTCCTATCCTCTGCCAAATGAGGAACCAGAGATTCACCCTACTTTCTGGCCAGCTTCTCCAACTCACTGCCAAACAAAAGAGAGCCCTTAAAGAACTATTTGGTGAGGTTAGCCTTGGAGGTCACATCTGCCAAACAAATTCTCAATCATAACTGATGCCTGGCCCACTATTGTTGAAGCCAAGCCTCTGGCCGAAGTGAAGATCAAATCTCAGCCCGCATCTGCCAAGAAGGCAGAAACTGGTTCTATAACTTCCCTGGAGTTCACTCCAGAGTCATTGACCTCCTGGGAGAGAAGCAAACAAGACGAGCCACCAAGGAACAACAAGAAGCGATCTGCAAGGACTGTTGCAAATGCTTGCTTAAGGATAGACAATCTTTTTATCATGAGCATCCTTCAAGGTCGCTCCCTCGTTCCACAGTAATAGTGGTCTACTTGGAGACTGCACACACAAGTGTCTCTACCTTTGTAATATAAGTGCTCGCTTACCGCTAGATCCAGATGGTAGAGGCCCTCCAAAATCCAATTTCCTTTGAAATTAGCCTCTGGATTATCCCACTCAAGATCACGCAATTCTTGAATGGCCTCCATCACGGGTTAAAAATAAGAGGCTTTACCACAAAGAAACCAACATGGGATTTTTCTTTGGTTCAGACACTGAATCTGCCCCAGGAACCTCGAGCATTTTCAAAGTCTGGGAAATCAGAGATGGCAGTTCAACTCTATGAAAGAACCATAACATAGTTCTATACGGTTCTAATCCTAGGGGAATTTCACTATCCTCAAGAAAGTCATCATCTGTGCCATCCCTATCTCTATCCAGAGATCCTGCTGACATTCTAGGAGTATTCCTGCACTTGATGGAAGGTCCAGGTAAGGGTCCTACTTGTGCCTCTGCTCTGGGAGCATTGGACAGGGCTGAGGATTGCACCTGAATAAAGGATTGCAACCCCTGGAAAAATTCTACTCAGGAAAATGTAGAAGCACTCAGACCAGGAGGTACCCGACAAGTACTCCCTGAGCTACTCTCCCCTGCTGAGTAACCAGTTAGGGGAGTTGCAAAATCAGGCGCCCCACCTGAGTCGTCTTTACCCAGACCTACATCTGGCTGGGAAGAACCAGACTTAGTGAAATCAGAGGAAGACAATTCTCCCTGAGCCTCCAAACAGTGCTGGCATTCTAGGCTGAGACGCCCGACTATGACAAGCAGTGCAAAGAAAAAAAGATGCTTAGACTTCTTAGGTATAGGCACCATAATGGCCGACAGCGTGATGAGCGGCGGCCAGAGATGTACGTCTAGCTGTTTAACTTTTTTTTTTTAAATATATGCACTCAACTAGGTGCTCAAAAATTATGCGTCCAAAATCTATGTGCGCACCTAAGTGGTCAAAAAAATTTAAGTGCACAAGAACTTAAGTGCAGAGTACTACTTGTGCGCAGAGGCAAATGGCGCTTAACTTGGGTACATAGAATACAAGACCCGATAATGCGCCCACTACTGAGCACACAACCTGGATGCACAGCTAGAAGCACACGCTGGATCGACAATCCTGTAGAGGGCAGCTTTAGGAAGTGCGTGAAAAGTCATTGCGGCCTAGCACACGGTGCGCAGTGAAACGCCTTGGAGTGGGGCCTAGCCTAAGGAGGCTGCTCAACCTGCCAGACTCTCCACGTCCCTCAACCTCCCTTGGAGTGGGACGAACGTCAGACTGGCGCACCAAGCACGGAGACCAGGGGAGAAGGAAGCCCTACACAACACAAAAACCTCCTTGTAAGTCTCTCTCTCTCTCTATATATATATATATATATTTTTTTTTAAACTTACCGGAGCTCAGCCTTACCTGAGTACAGAGACGGTCTCTAGCTGCAAGGGGAGAGGGCATCTGCCATCACCACCGCACTCGGCTTCCTGCACCTGCTGCCTTTCAGCTGCTCAGGCAGCTAAGTCCACACCAGCTGAAAATCAGCTAATGGACCAAGGCACTTGTCTGAAGGACCACGGAAATCACATCAGGAATTCTCAACTGGGGGAGGGACCAATTGGTATCACAGCAGAAGAGTGGGGCAATTTACTTTCCTTATTTCTCCTTTTTCAAATTGAAGCAATCCCCAGTAGGGAGATGCACGTCCACCATCTGCTGGAGACAGAGAATACTGGTGGGCTGACGTCACTGCAGGGGTATAAATACTGTGACATCAGTTTGCTCCGTCTCTATCTCCTGGTAGAGGCGCATAACTCACTTCTTCTGGATTTATCTGACTGGATGCTAAGAAAACTTTACTATAAATAGAAGGAATGCCAGGTCCCTGTCTCTCCCATTTTGTTAGATGTGTGGTCAGTAAAGTGCATGGAGCGCTCATCCCAACTTTACTACGTAGAGACAACCGTCGCTACTGTTTATAACATTTTCAATAATAGAAAAGAATGGGCCAGTCTTATGGCTAAGGCCATCAAACTGAGATAATGTGCTTAGGCTCTGGGAGAGAAGGTAACCGCTGTCACCAAAAGATCTAGTGCTCCGGGGACTACTCTTAGTGGGAGGGGATCATTTACAAATGAGGGATAAAATGGGGAGGGGAAGAATGAAATAATATAAAAAAATATCTTATATACATTTTTGATGTTGGGTTTATTAGCAAAAGAACACTATTTTGTATAGCAAAAAAATTTCCAGTGCACACGGGAAGGTAATTTTATAACAGACAGCATAGGGTAAAGTCTACTTTGAAACTTTGTGGGTTGTCATTGGATGTGCAAACGCATAAATGCAGAACGTTTTATCTGCTCAGTAATAGGTGTATCTGTGTGTACATTTAAGCGCAGACTTTTGAAAATCAAAAGTACACAGGGAGAGCCCTGATTGATTTTCAAAGCACCACTTACCCCCATAAAAAAATGATTTTATGCACATAAATCACTTTGAAAATCAAGCTCCTATGGTACAGGTGACATCAGGACCAAACGTCAAGGTTAAATATTGGGCATTATTGGTTCCTCTGTAAATTAACTGAGTGGCCACACAAAACCTTTATACTCTTAAAGCTCAGATATACCATACCATTAGAATGTCCTATCCAGCTCCCCCTTCCCCACTAATGAGCCCTGGATACGTCCGGCAGCACTTAATTGGCACATGAAAGCCTGCAGAGATATTTGGATAGCGACAGAGGACAAGATGCCAGCTGCTACTTCCAGTCTATGTCACTTGTCTGCTGCTTATGTCCCTGCTCACTCTTAACTCCGTTCTGTAGCCAAGCTTCCCAGTACACCCCTGCTTCTCTCCTCTATTTTCTTTCTTTCATATGTCTCTTTTCTTTCATTTCCTAGCCTTGCTCCTTTGTGCTGTATCCTCCTCCCAAACATCTGCTCTGCAAGTAAATATCATACCTGTAAGTTTCTCGTAAATATCTATTTTTTTGCATTATGTATTTTACTTATCTCCTCTGTCATTTCCCATCATAGAAAATTAGTCTAATTTTTTCTATTTTTTTTTAAAAAGTTTGCCATAACAATACTCCTTAAATAGCAGAACTGAATTGTACCTACAAAATGTAATTCAAAAGATTGAATTCATAGTATTTAAAAAATGAAAAACAAACTCAGTGAGTTGATAATATTAATTTTTATGTTTTGTAATACTCTTGATTTTATGTTCGTTCACATGTACCCAGTTCTGAACATTAAATTGAATAAATTAGTTAAAAACCTCTTGAGAATTTTCATCTGCTCAGAGTTAATTCTACATGTGTTTTATCACATGCATAATATGGAAGGATACCCCTATTAAACAGGGCTCCCAGTAAGAACCACAGATGCATTCAGTAACAATTTGCCAATTCAATCAGTAAGTTCCCTTACTTGCTGTCTGATATAGTAATTCATTGCTCAGCGGAGACAAGGCAAGCTACATGCAGACAGGAACAGTTCAAAAAATCCCTATGTGCAACATTAAACTTACCAGGAAGACCAGACAATGCAAAAACAGAGTATAGAAAAAAGCAATGGTGCGGGCCATCTTGTTGGAAAGAACGAGCCGGCCCTATAAAGGGGAGAATAGACCTTAAGTAATGTTTATATAACTATTTGCATATAAAGAGCATTGGCACACACGTGAACCAGACAAAAAGAGATATACTCCCAAAAAAGGGGTTATACAAATATGAATCATCTCATAGATACACGTGAGCTATACAATAATGAAATTATATGCACCATGGCATTAGTTCTGCTAAACTTTACAAAATTATTCCATCTCGTCACTTCTGCTATAATATTACCCACACTTTGCTGTTACTCTAACAGGACTACATTTTCAAAAGTGTAGTTGGGACTTAGACTTGCAAAACCAAAACGTTATGTGTGTAACTGGGCCATGTGTGCAATGGAGAAATTACTTACCTGATAATTTAGTTTTCCTTAGTATAGACAGATGGACTCAGGACCAATGGGTATTGTGCTCTCCTGATAGCAGATGGGAGATGGAGTCAGATTTCAAAGCTGACGTCAGCCTACCTATACCCGTGCAACGTGCTTAGCTCTTTAGTATTCTCTTCAAAAAGCCAGTGTAGATATATGTTGCTTAATACTTGATTACACTTGATAAAACTTGAACTGGCTCAACTGATTATGTATATATATAAAACGTTTGGACTGGAGACCGCCAGTGCACTCAAACAAAAAACGCAGACACCTGGGTAACTGCGGATGTCTTGAACTAGAGGTAGGCCGTGGCTTACCCGTACTTGCTCAGTCTCGAGATTTGATATCCGAGGTTCTTGATTTCTGGAGCAGCCGTGGGCGGGATGCTGAGTCCATCTGTTTACACTAAGGAAAACGAAATTATCAGGTAAGTAATTTCTCCATTTCCTAGCGTGTAGCCAGATGGACTCAGGACCAATGGGATGTACAAAAGCTACTCCCCTATCGGTTGGGAGGCTGCCCGTGGCCCACTTAGTGCTGCCCTTGCAAAGGCTGTATCCTCCCTGGCCTGAACATCCAGGCGGTAAAACCTGGAGAAGGTGTGTAGGGAGGACCATGTTGCTGCCTGACAGATCTCTGCTGGCGACAGTAGCTTGGTTTCAGCCCAGGAGACTGCCTGGGCCCTTGAGAATGCGCCTTGACCTGTAGAGGTTATGGTCCTCCCGCCTCTTTGTAGGCAGCATTAATTACTTCTTTGATCTAGCGGGCTATTGTGGCCCGCGATGCCGCTTCCCCCTGTTTCTTCCTGCTGTGAAGAACAAACAGGTGATCTGTTTTGCGCAAGGATTCAGATCTCTTCGGGTATCGGACTAGTATTCTGCCGACATTCAGGTGGCGGAGGAGGCATGAGTCTTCCGAATTCCTGTGCTCATCTGGTGATGGTAAGGATATGGTCTGGTTCATATGGAACTGGGAAACCACTTTCGGAAGGAAGGATGGTACCGTACATAGCTGTATGGTGCCCGGGGTGAACCTGAGGAACGGTTCCCGACAGGACAATGCCTGAAGTTCGGAGATGTGCCGGGCTGAGCATATTGCGATCAAGAACATTGTCTTTAAGGTCAAGAGACGTAGGGACAGGGCGCTTATTGGTCTGAAGGATTCCCCTACTAGGATGTCTAGTGCTAGGTTGAGGTTCCATAGAGGCACCGGCCACTTTAGTGGTGGTCGGAGTTGTTTGAATCCTTTCAGGAAGTGGGACACATCAGGATGAGTTGATAGTCTGATGCCGTCCACTTCGGACCTGAAACAGGCCAGTGCTGCAACTTGGACCTTGAGGGAGTTGAGGGACAACCCCTTATGCATGCCGTCTTGTAGGAATTCTAGGAACGTGGGAATCTTGGCTGTCCTCGGGAGGAGACCGCGGACTTCACGCCAAGCTTTGAATACTCTCCAGATCTGTATGTAAGACAGAAATGTGGAGAACTTGCGTGCCCGAAGCAGGGTGTCAATCACGGCTTTTGAGTAGCTGCGCTTCTTTAGGCTAGTCCTCTCAAAGGCCATACCGTAAGAGAGAATCGAGCCGGGTCTTTGTGGGAGATCGGTCCCTGCTGAAGAAAGTCCCTGTATGGCGGTAGACGTAGAGGATTCCCCGCCAATAGTCTTCTCATGTCCACATATCACGGTCTTCTTGGCCAATCTGGGGCGACTAGTAGGACTAGTCCCCTGTGGTGTTCTATCTTGTGGATGACTCTGCCCATAAGTGGCCAGGGTGGGAAGGCATACAGGAGGCTTTCCTCTAGCCAGTTCTGGACGAGAGTGTTGATTCCCTGAGATTGTGGTTCTCGTCTGCGGCTGAAGAATCTGGGGACCCGGCAAGTTGCTAGTAGGTCCATGACCGGGAGACCCTACTGATTTATTATCAGCTGGAAGGCTGTGTCCACCAGTGACCATTCTCCCGGGTCTAGGCTTTCTCTGCTGAGGTAGTCCACAGAGATGTCTTTTCCTGCGATGTGGGAGGCCGAAATCCTTGTAGATTTATTTCCGCCCACTCCATGAGGGGATCTATTTCTAAAGACACCTGCTGGCTCTTGGTTCCTCCCTATCGGTTGATGTAGGCAACTGTTGTTGCATTGTCCGACATGACTCTGACGGACTCGCCTCTGAGTCTGTGGCTGAATCATAGGCAGGCTAGTCTGACTGCTCGCGCTTCCAGGCGGTTTATGTACATCCCGCCTCTTCCTTGTTCCATTGTCCCTGGGCCGTCAGTTCCTGACAGTGGGCTCCCCACCCTCGCAGACTTGCGTCCAAGGTGAGCAAGATCCACTACGGTGCGGATAGGTTTATGCCTCTGCTTAGGTATTCTTCCTGTAGCCACCATTGAAGCTGCTCCCGAACCTCTGTCAGTGGCTGGAGGCAAATTGAGTAGTTCTGGGACACTGAATTCCATCATGAGAGGAGGGAACGTTGTAGTGGCCACATGTGGGCCCCTTGCCCATGGAACAACTTCCAGAATTGATGTCATGAGGCCGAGGACTTGAAGTTAGTCCCATACCATGGGGCGGACCAAGGTCAACAACTTTTGTAAATGATCCATTAGCCTTCTTCTTCGTGGTGGTGGAAGGTAGACCTTGTTCTGTTTGGTATCGAACCGGACTCCCAGGTATTCTAGTGACTGGGAGGGCTGTAGACAACTCTTGGTTGTGTTCACGACCCACCCGAGTTCTTGAAGTAGATTCTTGACTCTGGTGGTCGCATGGCGACTCTCCTCTGGAGACTTTGCCTTGATCAGCCAATCGTCCAAGTAAAGATGTACCAGGACTCCTTCTTTCCTCAGTGCTGCTGCCACTTCCACCATGATTTTGGTGAAAGTTCTGGGGGCAGTAGCTAGTCCGAAGGGTAGCGCTCGGAATTGATAATGATGGCCCAGTATTGCAATTGCAGGAAGCGCTGGTGGTTCTGATGGACCGGGATGGGAAGGTAGGCTTCTGATAGTTCCAGGGAGGTTAAAAATTCTCCCGGTTGTACCGCCATTATAACAGCGTGTTCGGTTTTTCCATGCGGAAGTGTGGAACCTTCAGGTAACAGTTGACGGCCTTGAGGTCCAAGATAGGCCGAAATGTTCCTTCTTTCTTGGGAATGATAAAATAGATGGAATAGTGGCCAGTATTTTGTTGAAACGTGGGCACTGGGGCTATTGCCTTCAGGCTGAGTAGTCTTGCTAGCGTGGTCTCCACTGTCAGTCTCTTGGAGTGGGAATGGCATGGCAATTTCATAAATTTGTCTGGGGGAATTCCAGCGAGTATCCCTCTCGAATGATAGTTAGGACCCACTTGTCCGAAGTTATCTCGACCCATCTTTGGTAGAAGAGGGTAAGTCTGCCCCCTATGTCTTCTTCATGTGGATGGGTCTGCGTCTTCTCATTGTGGGGTATGGCTGGAGCCTGCCCCTGAGCTTGCTCCTCTCTTAATGTGCCTGTTCCGAAAGGGCTGAGACCTTCCTGCAGGACGAGATGCTTGAGACTGTGTATTCTTGTAAGGCTTAAAGCACTGCGATCCTCCACCCTTGGTTCTTCTGGGAGAGGAGCGCTATGTTCTTTTGTTCCTGTCCTCAGTAATCAGGGTACTGGAGATTCACCCCATTTGTTGGCTAATTTCTCCAGTTCACTCCCGAACAGGAGGGATCCTTTAAAAGGCATTTTTGTGAGGTTCGCTTTGGAAGTCGTGTCAGCCGACCAATTTTGGAGCCATAATTGTCTTCTTGCTGCCACTGCAGCAGCAACATCCCTGGATGTTAGACTTATCAGCAGCCTTTGACACAGTAAACCATAACATTCTACTAAAAAGACTAGAAGAGATTGGACTACACAAAGAAACAATAAACTGGTTCAGCTCATATCTAAAAAATAGGTTCTTTCAAGTTCAGATCAACAACACACTATCAGGCAAATTCAATCTTGAAACAGGTGTACCGCAGGGATCAGCCTTGTCCGCAATCCTTTTTAACATATACATGCTTCCATTATGCCATCTACTAGCAGGATTAGGAATCATACATTACATCTATGCAGATGATATTCAATTAATTCTACCAATCGACGACACAATAGAAAAAACATTAAACCTAGCTAACATGTACCTAATCATCATAAAACAACTATTAAACCGAATGGAACACTAGTGATCAATATTGAAAAAACAGAATTTCTACACTTACAAGCCGATACAGTACAGTGCGCTGTTAGCCTGCTCTTGGACACGCGTTTTCCCTTACCCTTTATTCAGTAAGGGGGTAATTTTCAAAGGAGTTACGCGCATAAATGTAACTACTATTGTAGCAATTTTCAAAAGCCATTTACTCACGTAAAGTGCACTTATGCGAATAAATCCTATGGACGATTCAATGGCATATATTGTAGCAATTTTCAAAAGCCCACTTACTCGAGTAAAGTGCATTTACATACGTAAAACCCAGATTTACGCATGTAAATGCTTTTTAAAATCCGCCCCAATGGGAAGGAAAACGCGAGTCCAACCCGCGGCAAATGCATGTTGATGGCCCTATTAGGTATGCGCGCGGGATACAGAAAGTAAAATGTGCAGCTAAGCCGCACATTTTACTTTCAGAAATTAGCGCTAATTTCTTCCGGCACCGGGAAAGTGCACAGAAAAGCAGTAAAAACTGCTTTTCTGTGCACCCTCTAACTTAATATCATGGCGATATTAAGTCGGAGGTACCGAAGAGTAAAAAAAAGTTAAAAAAATTTTTTTGAATTCGGCTCGCGGCTGTTGGGCCGAAAACCGGACGCTCAATTTTGCCGGCGTCTGGTTTCTGAGCCCGTGGCTGTCAGCGGGCTCGAGAACCAACGCCGGCAAAATTGAGCGTCGGCTGTCAAACCCGCTGACAGCCGCCGCTCCTTTTGCCCGGATCTACCGCCGGACCTAATTTAAATACTGCATCGCGCGCGCCGGTGAGTGGCCGGTGCGCGGACTTTACTGTATAGGCCTGTTAGAAAGAAAAAATATCGAAATCATTCAAACCACAATTATACTCAAAAACAACCAGAAAATAGAACTAGAGGAAAAAGTAAGGAACTTTGGAATAATAATGGACCCCGAAATTAATCTAAAACAACACATATTGCTAAAAGTAAAAGAAGGCTATGCTAAACTCATGATCCTCAGAAAACCTAAACCATTACTAACTCCTGCAGATTTCAGAACAGTGCTTCAGGCACTAGTTTTCGTCAGTACCGATTACTGTAATGCACTTTTTCTAGGACTCCCAAATACAAAAATAAGACCACTTCAAATTCTACAAAACACAGCATCGAGAATACTAAGTGGAAAAAGAAGAAGAGACCATATAACAAACTCTGGCCAAACTTCACTGGCTACCCATAGAACAAAGAATAAAATACAAAGCACTATGCAACATACATAGACTAACACATGATGAAAAAGCGGCCTGGCTAAACACTGCACTACGGGTACACGTACCACACAGGAACCTTCGTTCAGCAAACAAAGCTCTCTTAACCATTCCCTCAGTCAAGACAGCGAGACTAACCCAGGTAAGAGAAAGGGCATTGTCTTTAGCAGGACCCACACTCTGGAACACAATGCCTTTGGAGATCAGATTACAGAGAGACCCCAAAACATTCAAGAGAAGTTTAAAGACATGGCTTTTTAAACAAGCCTTTTATAAAGAGACCGGAGAATAAACAGAAGAGCACCGGCACACAGCACTATTCTCATAAATGTGCATTACAATATTTTAACAAATTGAGTACACAATGAATGTAATAATATAACACAGTAAATGTGATTTTTTTGACCTGTAAAAGTACCTTCTAGGTACACCTGGCCAGAACCTACATCACTAAACATTTGTACGTATTTTTATGATTTAATGTAACCAAAACTTAATGTCACAGATCATAGCATCCACTTTGGGGAAATGTAGAAGTTCCTTAGCCGTGGGTTCCAGTGGATATAGGGCTTCTAGAGCCCTCCCCCTTTTGAAAGTGGCCTCTGGAGTGTTCCATTCCAGGTCAATCAGTTCCTTAACGGGCTCCAACATAGGGAAATAGCATGAGGTCTTACAGAGGTACACCAGCACGGGATTCTTCTTTGGTTCCGCCGTGGACTCCGTGCCTGGAAGACTCAGTGTCTTCATAGTCTGGGACACTAGAATTGGTAATTCATCCTTGTGAAAGAATTGGGAGCATGGTCCGGTATGGCTCCATCCCTGGGGGAATTTCTCCTTCTTCCAGAGTCGGTTTCATCCTCTGAGTTATCTGGATTGCCATCAGAGAGGCTCTTGGTTAGGAGAGGCATATCTCGAGGAGACCAGGAGGTGCCGGGAAGGACTTGTGCTTCTGGCTGGGTTTGAGTCAGGTGGGCAGCAGGGGCTGGTTGTGCCTGGATAAAGGTTTGCATTCCTGGGTCCATGTTGATCCCTGGAGTGGTTGTAGTGGTAGCCCCGGAGGAATTTTCCTGCAGGGGCGCAGAGTTGGAAATACTTAGGTCCGGGATGCCATCATCCGTCGTACCGGATCCCTCTCCTGGCTGTAGAGGGTCTTGATTTGATTCTCCTTGGTTCTGTTCGCACTGTTGGCACCAGAGGGATTCCAATTCAGGCTGCACGGCTCTTAAGTGGCAGGCTGGGCAAAGGAAGGGTCCCTTGGCTTTCTTTGATGGCGGTGCCATTATTTGTGCATGTGTAGGGCTTAGGAACTCACCCGTGCGTGGAGTTATGCACATGGATGCGCTTAGTTGTGAGCTTTGGATGTGCAAAGGTTATGCGCACGAAGTGCGCACAAGTTGTGCATGTGGGCAACGGAGTTTGTGCGTGCGGCACAGTTATGCGCCCAGTTGTGCGTGTGGCCTAGCTGTGCACACAAGCCAGATGTGCGTGCCGCTGTGCGCTCAACCGTAGTTAAGCGTTTAAGTTAGGCGCTTCGGGCCTCCGGCCTGGCCCATGCGTACCGTTGGTCGGAGGAGGAAAATGGCTCCAAAGACCCCGAAGGCAAGATGGTGACCCCCCACCCTCCGGAGGGTCTCCATGTGTGTGGACCCTCGCACCGGATCGGGGCCTGCCCCAAGGAGGGCTGCTCAACCTGATTTAAACCTCGTCGGAGAAAGGATGGTATGGCTATTTGAGCCTCGGAGACCGGAGCCTTAGAAGTAAAGGTTTCTACCTTACCTGATCTCAGCGCTTACCGGTCGTGTGCCAGGTGGTCTCCAGCTGTGGGGGGGTGGGGGGGGGAGAGGGAAATACCTTCACCGCTGCACTCGAATCTGCACCCGCTGCCTTTCAGCCACCCTGGGGGCTAAGTCTACACCGGGAATCGGCCGGCGGACTAAGGCTCACCTCTGAGGGATATCGAAATCACCTCAGGAAAGTCTCGACTGGGGGGAGGGACCGTTAGGTTTCACCGCAGGAGAAGCGGGACTCTCTTCTTGAAGGAAAATTTTCTTTCTTCTTTCTTGTAAATGTTACACTATTCTTGTTTGGGATAGTGTCCGCATTTGCTATGGAGACGGAGAAATACTGAAGAGCTAAGCACGCTGCATGAGTATATGTAGGCTGATGTCAGCTTTGAAATATGACTCCGTCTCCCATCTGCTATCAGGAGAGCACAATACCCAATGGTCCTGAGTCCATCTGGCTACACACTAGGAAATGTATGTTTTGTATGGCTTTAAAATATGTATAATTCCACCGTATGTGTAACCTCGTATGCCCGAAAAAGGGGTGTTTCAGGGGTGTACACTCGAGTTACATACATAACAGAAAATTTCAAATTGTACTTAAATGGGCAAAGTTAGCAAGTTATGTCTTAAAACACATATCCACCCAGTTTTCAAAGTCAACCTGTGCATTTCAAAGTGAATTTTTGTGCGTGCTTGCGAAATCTGTACTTCTGTGCACTGCTGAAAATGTAGCTCTTATTATCTTAAACTTAGACTTACATGTGACATGTGAGGCCAAAGGGCAAATGACTTCAATTTATTGAGAAGTGTAAGCATAGAATAACTGCATGCATTCTGGGAGCATTATTATGCAGTACACTGCAAGCTGAGCTGAGCAGTCAGGAAGCAGCTCCAATAGGTACTTATGTCACTGTTCTGGAGCTAATAGTGAGACAGAGATAAATTATAACATCTAGTAATATGGACAATATTAGTTATTTAAGTGCATGTTTTATTATGTGTTAGTCAATTGGACAAGAATGTTATATTTATTTTCTTTTATGTAATATGTTTTTTATAGATTTGATGCATGATGCAAATTTTTTTATTTTTTTTATATGTTAGTCAGGTGGGCTAACACAAAAATGTTTCTGGCCTCCCCTCGGCTTCTTTTGTTCTATGCCTATACCCTGTTTAATGCCTATATCCTGTTTTTTGTACTTTCCTCCTTTTAGTTTGGATGTAAACTGATGTGAATTTCCTTACTAATGTCGGTATATAAAAGTTTTAAATAAATAAATAAATAAATGGATTGGACCTCTTCCTCCGGAATCCATTCTTGGACTCCAAGTCAAGATGTTCCTAGTCCTGAAGACCTGAGCATACAGACCTTGGGTACCAGCCACCTTCCCAGGCCAGGAGGTAGGACTGTTAGTCCTATCTCCTTGGAGAGACAACCCTATTGCACCTCCCTTAGCCAGAGAGAAACTCTGAAGAATCCTGAAGCACAAGAGCATAGGAGTTTTATTAATCTCTTCTACCCTCCTTCTCTACTCAGACATCACTTGCCTCATGCAGTGTCAGTAGAGACATTGATGCTACTCTAGGAAGGGGCAGCTTTGGAACTAGCTTACATGTACAATGTAATAACAGAAAATTAGGATCAGGCATAATGCTTCATTTTATTATGATATGAATATCCCAAACTTTTATTCACTCTTTGATTGCTTACGCTGCTGTTTTGTATTTTACTGAAATATACTATTACAACCAAGCTTGCATGTATGATACATGGAGGTCTTTACTGTATCACAAGCACATGTCTGAGTTATCAGGTGGCAGCAGTGGTGTTGGTATTTAATGTCAATCTGATGATTATTAATAGTAATAGAATGGAGCACCAGAAAATCTGACAAAGGAATATTAAGCATTAGAAATATCTGGTGAGAGGAACAAACAAAGGATTACCCAGACTGATTGGGACAATGAAACTAATTAAGAATATATTTAATGTAAATACAAGGATGCATTATTTACATTCAGGGTTATAAAGCTAAGCAGCCGCCTTCCCAGTATAGGCTGGCTAACCGGATCACTGAGTATACAGATATATGAAAAACAATCTGTTTAACAAATGGATGTAGATCCCCTAACGAGTATCTTGAGCCCTGAAAAAGAGGTGACACATGGTGGAAATATATAGATTGCCTTTACTGAGTCTAACTAGTGTATTACTCTGTATCTCTGGGGGCAGAACTGTTCTGTATGCTAATGTGATGGGCACAGCTCACAGGCATCCAGATGGTGATGATAAAGCTGAAAAGCCAAAAGGCAACTGTAGCAAATCTGTGTAGTCTGAGTTGTTAATGACATTCGGAATGGGGAAATAGTAGGGCTGGAGATTCAGCAGTAACTCAGAATAGAATGTTAACGGAGTACAGTTTTCTGACTGTGCATGCTCTCTATTTTCAGTGGTAATAGCCAATGGGCATAAGAATGAGAGCATTTAAGGGGATGACACACAGGTGCGGTTTTCAGACAGCCTGCGTAGCTGTGGACTAATTGGGTGGTTGCAATGTAATTATGCAGGTACTTTCCCTGTGAAAATTCACATATAGTAATGTACCTTAAAACTGCCTGTGTGCTTTGCTCTTTTGTGTGGCTGGAGAAAGGAGAGAAAAAGCTGGCATCATGCACACGCACTATTCCCCCTGACCCAAATGTCCACAGAATGCCCCTTGTTTTTTTTTTTAATTTATAGTTTATTAGAATTTTTTACAAATCAACAAAATGCAAAAATCAAAGAACAAATTTGTGTAACAGGAAATAAAACCATCTAACATTTCCAAAATAATTTTATATACCTCAAATTCCTAGTCCACATCATGGGAGGAGACCTTATATGTAATTATATCAGGAAAAGTGTATTTGAATATTCATATTTAGCTGGATATATATTTTTTTTGCAGCAATTATTACTCAACCTCTTTCTTTATCCACCAGAAATGCTTCGAGGTGGGAGGGTTCCTGAAAAATAAATTTATTTTTCTGGAAAACTACCAGGCACTTACAGGGGAACTTAAGAAAATATGTTGCCCCTAAGGACAAAACTCTTGATTTTAGAGATAGAAATTGCTTCCTCCTGAGTTGCGTGGTACGCGATACATCTGGAAACACTTGGACCTTTTGTCCACAAAATAAGAGTTCCTTATTTTTAAAGTATTTCTGTAAAATTTGGACCTTATCTTTTTCTCTACAAAAGATTATCAAGAGTGTTGCTCTTTGTGGTATATCATCTAATGATGATTCCAGGAAAGAGGTTAAATTAGGAGACTCTTATTGGACACTGTCCATTCCTTCCTCTCCCTCCTGTCGTCTAATTCTAGTGTTTAATATATAATAAATTTTCGAAACAGATTTGTCATCTATAGTTGTTATCGCCAAATTTTCTATTATATACTTCTTTAGTAACTCATTAGCTGATAGGAATCTGGTTATAGGAAAATTTAAAAACCTTAAATTTCTTGCTCTATTTTCATTTTCCAGACTCTCCATCTGCTTATGGGTGACCAAACTAACTTTAATAAAGGAATTATTAGCAGACTGTAATGTTGCTATCTGCACAGTAGCTGTTCTTCCCACTTCTTCCAATTGTTTTAACCGATTATCAATTAATTCTAAAACATTTTTCATTTTAATAGTTCCTCTATTACTCTGAATCATAAATCCAGACATGACTTTCTGTAAATCATCAATTGCCCTCCATACATCAGCCAAAGTTATATTTTGGGAATCAATGGGTTCTGGACTAACACCTGTAGTCCAGATTCCCGTATTGATCCCAAGTCCTCCACCCCCCCACTTCCTGTGGGGTGTGGATGATCATTGTTAATCGTAGCCACATCTCCTTGCACTAAACTTGGTTGGTTGGGGGCAGACAACTCCATATGAGGTTGAGATTGTAGCTGCTGGCTTGGGCTATCAGAAGCTCCAGAAGAAAAAGAAATGTCAGGTATCGAATTGCGGGCAGTTTGACTTACCCGCCTTACAATATGATAGTCCATTGGACCGTTGGCCTGCGGAGCTGCCAGAGAGGAAGTCCAGACCTTCGATTTTCTTTTTCTGCCCATACGGTTGGAAGAAAAATTAAGATTAAAAAAAATTTTTTTTTACCAAGGGGTGTGCGGCTTTGGCAGCGCGCCAGCAGCTGCACACCGTAGCTGGCCCAAATTTGTTCCAGCCCCTCCAGATGACGTCACTTTAGGGGCATGGCCTCGGGTCGGCCCTGATGTTAGCTGCTCAAATGCTGGTAAAAAAGAGCCTCGGTCCTGGCTCTCACTTCCTGCTTCTCAGTTGAGAGTTCTCCAACTGCAAGTCCTCCAGGTTTAAGCCGCAGCTGGCCCAAATTTATTCCGGCATTCCGGCCCCTCCGGATGATGTCACTTTAGGGGTGTGGCCTCAGGTCGGCCCCGATGTTAGCTGCTCAAATGCTGGTAAAAAAGAGCCTCGGACCTTGCCCTCACTGCCTGCCTCTCAGTTGAGAGGTTCTCCAGCCGCAAGTCTTACCATGAATGCCCCTTTTTAATGCCTGCTGCATGCTTCTAGCTGCATTAGAGGAGCAACATTTTAGTCAGGCCAAATTACTTGGATAAATTAGATTCGTCATTTGTATTCATCATTAGTAACTTTGGAATTTGTTCTCTATTGCTTGTGGCTGATTTGAATTTTCCCAGGCTTAAACTAAACAAACCATATATTCCCTCTGAGTGACAACAGATTAGCCAGTGGCTTTACCCATCAATTTATACCTTCCTTCAAAATTCATTCAAATCCAACTTTAGTTGCCTTTTTTTTTTTTTTTTTTTACTGAGGGGACAAAGTCTGCAGGTACTTTTTCCATTGGACTTTTCACCCATTTTCAAAGAGAACCCCTGTACATACCCTTTCAAAAGTGCCACAGGGACAATGTACATGCGGCCACTTGCATCTGCTCTGTGTGCAGGTAGATATTTACATGGAATAGTACATGTGTAGATTTAAAAATGCCATCTAGGTGTGTCCTTTGCCGTCCCCCGACCAGGCAGACTGTTAGCAGTTTTCTGCCAGCCGATTATGACATAGGTAACACATTTTTACCAGCATAACTTGCTTTTAAAAATTGCTCTCCTCATGAAAAAAAAAAAAAGTAAAGAGAGGAAACATGAGCACACAGAGCTGAAAATCCTTCTCAGGTCACGATGTCTTTAAAAGTTAGGGTGCTCTGAGTGATGTCCCTCGATGGTCCAAGAAATATCATGTCACACAGGAGAGGGTGGGGGGGGGGGGGGGTCATAAAGATTCACAATTATTTTTATAGTAATGCTCAGGTTACAAACAGTCCACTGTTGCTCCACATTAGACAGAATAAGGGGACGTAGAATGATTAACCCGTCAGATGATCAGATGGGCATAAGAAAAGCCTTCTAGTGATATTCAATACATGTCTCAATTACCCACTGATTAGTGGTGTGGTGGATAAAATGCTTCGTTCCGTGACTTACCATGCTAAGGGTGGCTTTATCCCAGGGACTCAGACTCAGGTACTTCCGCTGGCGTTCCTGCAATCACATAATGCTCTTATTTTACAGGCAGCTATATAAACATGCAAACATAGAAGGATTTTTTTGAATCAGTGTCACATCCCAGTAGAGATGTGAATCGGAACCAGAATCGGTTCTGATTCTGGTTCCGATTCACATCGTGTTTTTTTTTTTCGTCCGGCCCGATCGCGGTTTTGTTTATCAGCTGTGCCCGAGCCGATAAACAAAAAAACCCACCCCGACCCTTTAAAACTAATCCCTTAGCTTCCCCCACCCTCCCAACCCCCCCCAAAAACATTTTACAGGTACCTGGTGGTCCAGTGGGGGTCCCGGGAGCGATCTCCCACTCTCGGGCCGTCGGCTGCCACTAATAAAAATGGCGCCGATGGCCTTTGCCCTTACCATGTGACAGGGTATCCGTGCCATTGGCCGGCCCCTGTCACATGGTAGGAGCACTGGATGGCCCATGCTAATTTTAAAGATGGCGCCAGCCATCCTGTGCTCTCTCCTGTAAAACGTTTTTTGGGGGGGGGGGGGGTCGGGAGGGTGGGGGAAGATAAGGGATTAGTTTTAAAGGGTCGGGGTGGGTTTAGGGGTTATTTTTGTGTGCCGTTTTTCCCACCCTCCCCCAAAATGATAAGAGAACCCCCACGAACAATTTTGTGGGGTTTTCCTATCGTTTTGGGGGAGCCCCCGATTTCTGACGATTTTGAAAATATCGTATGATATTTTCAATCGTCCGAAGCCCAATTCACATCCCTACATCCCAGCATTTTCCTGGAAACCTTTTGCTTTAAGAAATGTTTTATGAACGTGTTATGTAAAAACAACAATGCCCTACAGGAAGTTTCGGTATGCAATATGTACTGTGTGTGTTTGCGTATACTGGATATAAATACATATATATATTCAAGGATGTGGGGGTGCAATTTTTCAGACTCCCCATGTAGCTTGCAAGTCTGTGGATCTTCAAGCTAATTTTCAAAGAGAAATTCCTCATGAAGTGTCCCTTTCAAAACTCGCTCTTGTGCACACCGGGGGTACAAAAGTACCTGTGGAATTTGTACCTGCACAGTCGCAGGTCCAGAGTGTGAGCCGAAATGTATGCTTGGTGATTTTAAAATTGCCGTGTCTACTTTGTCCCCTCTTTTCCCCATGGGAAAAAGTCTGCGTGTTGTAAACAGTGTGTTTTTTTTACTCACACTGAGGTGGAGGCAGTTTTCTAAAAGCATTTTTATGCAGTTATATCTTATTTTAATTTATCTTAGCACTGATGTTTTTAAGTTGATATTATTTATTTATCTTTGTTTTAAGCAATGTGAACAAAGTTTGTTAGTTGTCTATGAATGATTCATAGGCGATTTATAAATCCTGCAAATCAATAAAATAAACAAACATTACTTGTGTAAAAACCGTTGAAAATTGTCCTTATAATGGGGGCAATTTTCAAACTGTCCCTTTTGCTCAAAGTCTGCAGGCACTTTATAACTTTGGACTTTGCACCAAATTTCAAAGGGAAAACATAAGCGTACATTCCCTTTCCAGCTTGCCATGGTTGCTTGCACCTACTTTTTCTGGGAGTAGATTTTTCATGGAAAGTAAGTACTTAGATTTAAAAACATAATTTATGTCTGTTATTTCCAATCCCACCCAAAACATGCTGTCCAGAATGCTTCCCTTCAAATACAGCAAAAATGACAGTGTTGTGGAGCACTGCACATACTTTCAGTCAGACTGAGAGAAGGCAATTTCCAGACAGCCAATTTACATGGCTAAATCCTTTGGAAATGATTCCCAATCTGGATACATTTCTCTGGGCAACAGCACCCCTCATGACGACCCATCTCTTTCCCTTTAAGGAAGCATCATACAAGTACAGAAGATCTTTAGTTGTGGGGTAAAGACAGAGGTCAAATAAAGTCTACAGTATATTTCTGCGATGTATATTCTGCTTTTCCAACACTTCAAAGTTATTTATTTGATTGATTTATATTCTGCTTTTTCAGGCACTTCAAAGCAGATTACATGCAGGTACTGTAGGTATTTTCCCTGTGCTTAGAGGGTTACAATCTAAGCTGTGATAAGGCAAAAAACAGTGCTTATTGTGCGATATACCAACATCAAGCAATATTTTGTTAAAACTCTGCTTCCTATTGAAATTAGCTGCTTTGTATGCATAAAATTTACCAGCTCAGGCCAAGCAACTAATGCATAAGTAATCCTATGCTAACAAAATAACGCAGCTTGCCCAGCCACATTATTGCCAAAATATTACCTACAACTTAAGGATTGTAGTGGCCTATCAGGGAGCTGTTTCCCCTGTAGGGAAATATTACAGGGGGTTCCACAAAGGTCTTCCCTATCCCTGTTATTATTTAACATATTTTTGGGCCCCCCCTGGGTAACTTAATTCGATCTTATGGGCTTTCATTTATTTACTCTGATATTCAGCTGGTAGTTCCATTTGGTCATGGGGAGGATGAGGTGGTAGTGCAATTAAATAATTGTTTAAGTGCAATTTCAGAATGATTAAGGGAGAATGGATTTGTTTTAAATGCTAGCAAAACAGAGTTATTAAAATTGGGGACAGGGTTTATGGCTTTGTATCCATCATTAGAGGATATTAGGTTGACTGTAGTAGAGAAGGTTAGAGGTAAAACCGGACCCTTTATTAACAATGGAGAAACAAATTTCATCAGTGGCAAGATCCGCATTCCAAAGATTGAAATGGGTTAGACCAGGGGTCAGGAACCTTTTTGGCTGAGAGAGCCATAAACGCCACATATTTTAAAATGTAATTCCATGAGAGCCATACAATATGTTTAAAACTAAATACAAGTAAATGTGTGCATTTTATGTAAGATCACACTTTTAAAGTACAATAAGTCTCTGAAAATATTACACCAGGCCTTAAGACACCAATACATCTCCTATTAGGAAAACGGACCAAGTCAGGCTGCTATAGAGTCCTACACAGAAACTACACGCCAGCAGAAAACCTCACCTGAATCACGTGCTGTCCCTCACCTAACATAGAATAAAGAGACCAAAACGCATAACAAGAAGCATGCAGACAAAAACTGAATTGGAAACTGCAACAAGCCAGAGTCTCTGTATGCAGTGTAACAAAGGAAAAAAGAAACATCACACATCCTTATAAAACAAATCAAGAAATATAAAATCATCAGCAGTAAAACTGTACTAACAAAAAGAACATATTTCGAAACAGCTGATGAGTGGAATATCCAATAATTAAAAACTCATATAAAACATTTCCAGATACCAACAAAATATTTCAAAATAGCAGACACAAAGATCCAGTAATGAAAAATAATAAGGATACAAAAATTTTTTTGCTCTGCATACCTGGGAACGTTTGATATCCAGGTGTCCTGAGATTGTTCTGAATTAGCAGGAGGTGGGGTGGTTTGCTTGGAACTTTCTCCTCTCTCAGTCACATACCAGCGCTCTCTCTCACACTGGCTCTCAATGACACACCTATACACACATGCTCTCAGTCACTCACATATACAAATGTTTTTTCTCTCTCACTTATATAGGCTCTTAATTACACATTTACACACATGCTGTCTATCTTTTCACGCTTACACACACACAGGCTTTCAATCACATAAATACATGCTGTCTTTTTCTCTCACACACAGACTCTCATTCACATGCTTACAAACATGTCCTCTCTTTCTCTCATTTACACACAGGCTCTCAATCACATACTCACATGCTCCCTCACCTAAATCAGCTCTCAATCACACACAGACACACATGGTCTCTCTCTCTCTCATTTAAACACAGGCTCTCAATCACATACTCACATGCTCCCTCACCTAAATCAGCTCTCAATCACACAGACACACATGGTCTCTCTCTCTCATTTAAACACAGGCTCTCAATCACATACTCACATGCTCCATCACCTAAACCAGCTGTCAATCAGACACAGACACACATGATCTCTCTCTTACTTATACACACAGGCTCTTAATCATACATACACATGATCTCTCTCACACACAAAGGATCTCAATCATACACACATACTCTTTCAAACAAACAGGTTTTCAATTACAAACTTACACATACAGGTTCCCAATGGTAAACTTACATTCATGCTCTCTCTCTCACAGGCAGGATCTCAATCACAGACATACTCTCTTTCACATATACAGGCTCTCAATCATTCACATACATGCAATCTCTCACTCACACCCACAGGATCTCAAACACACATGCTTGCTCGCTCATTCACTCTCTCTCTCCCCCTTTCCCCCCCCCCCCCCGGGAACTCGCGGCAGCAGCAGCCACCTCCCAACGCTAACCTCCTTCATTTTCAGCCCTCGCGGAGGCGAAGGCGGAGTCCCATCGGCCGCGGTTGAAGATTTTCATTTTCCTCCGAGCCGCGCTGCAGTCTTCTTCCCGCGCAGGCACCCGATGCTCTCCACTTCCTCTTCCGGGCCGCGGGAAGAAGAGAGCACCGGCGTGCTCTCTTCTTCCCGCGGCCCGGAAGAGGAAGTGGAGAGCATCGGGTGCCTGCGCGGGAAGACCCGCGCAGGCACCCGATGACTCCAGCGCTGGCACCCGGCTGACACCCGATGACTCCCGCGCAGGCACCCGGATGACTCCAGTCGGCGTGCTCTCTTCTCCTCCCCCCCGCGGCCCGGAAGAGGAAGTGGTGAGCATCGGGTGCCTGCGCGGAAGAAGAGACCACGCTAGTGTGGTCTCTTCTTCCCGCGCAGGCACCCGATGCTCTCCACTTCCTCTTCCGGGCCGCGGGGGGGAGGAGAAGAGAGCACGCCGGTGCCGCTGACTCCAGCTGTCCTGCCGCGTTCCGCCCGGGCTGACAGCATTTTAAGCCCGGGCGGCGGAGGACCGGGGAGCAGCTGGGTCAGCGGGGAACCGCGAAGTATGGCGACACGTGTCTGCGAGCCAGATGCAGCCCTCAAAAGAGCCATATCTGGCTCGCGAGCCATGGGTTCCCGACCCCTGGGTTAGACAATTAAGGCCATTTCTGGAAATGGGGGCATTAAAAAAGGGGATTTATGCACTGGTGTTGTCGCAGTTTGATAATTGCACTGCACTTGCCACTTTACCTGGGTTTACCAAGTAAAGTGACTAAGACATTGCAGGTTATTCAGAATGCGGTAGCTCGTTTAATTATGGGGTGCAGGCATCGCGCACCAGCATCTCCTGTGCTCTTAAAACTGCTCTGGCTTCCCATTTCTCGGCAGTGTAGAGAGGTGTCTAATTTTGGCATTTAAGGTACTGAGAGGGGCTAGTCCTCAACACCTTAAGGAGCGCATTCAGTGGTAAAGTAGCAGTCATGAGCTGAGATTAAGTTTGTGATCTCAGCTTCAATTGCCATCAGTAAAGGCATTTAAGCATGTAGATCTGCAAAACAGGGTGTTTCACCCCAGCTATTCCCAAGTTATGGAACGAATTACCTGTATTGCTAAGAGAAGAGAGATTTGAAGAAGTTCCGGAAAGGTTTGAAAACCTGCTTAATGAGGGTCGGACATTAAGGCCTGGGTTAGCTGTTAAGCAGTGAAGCTGTGACTGTAGATGATAGGTAGGGAAGACAGGAGTAATATTACTTTGCTATTTTTATTATTATGCTTTATTTTTAATTGTTTTTATAATTGTTTGTAAAAAACTACGTGGATTGTATTATGTGTATATTTTGTATATGGCTTTGAGCAATTTTTAATCTGGAAAGAATGATTCATAAATATTTTAAAATAAATAAATAAAAACAGTTTTTCAGCAGAAGCATCCCAATGCTCCCATGCTGAAATTAAAGGGCCAGGTGACTGAAAACATCCCCCTCCTACCAATATGCTAAAATGACCTCCGGGAGTCTGTGCAGATCCCCGCCCACCCCACTTTTAACACTGTGCGGCAACACCCAGACCCTTTCTTAAAACCCTTCCCTTTTCAAAATATATTTCTCTCTCTCAGTTCCTACACCCCCACCCCCTGCTATACTTTATCACAAGTCCCTAGTGGTCTTCTCACAGTAGCCAATCCCCCAGACCACCCACCCTTACCTTTAAATGAAATCCCTGGTGTCTAATAGGTCCCAGAGCGACCCCTAACTCAGGGAAGTTGATGCCATCTTTCAAAAATGGCACCAACCAGCCTTTGCCGATATCATATGATAAGGCCCTGGAAAACCAATACACCTCCTATTGGAAAAATAGAACAAGCCAGACTGCTATAGATCCCTACACAGACACACTAGCAGAATCTCTCATATCTGTCACACATGCAGAACACAGGCACAAAATAAAGGACTACAAATTAAAAACTGAAACATGAAGACAAAAACTGAAATGGAAACCCTGAGAACACAGACTATGAGCAGAGCGACTATGAGCAGAGCGACTCTGGAGAAAGAGCAACAGAAATGCATTTCTGCCAATACTGAGCAAAATATAAAGCTAAAACAAATGCACATTCCATAAGCTGACATATTTTATGGGTTATTTTCTACTTTTATTGTCAGGGCATTTAATTTCTCTTTGGGTCTTGTCTCTATTTTTTAGTCTTCTCATAAGTCCTTTTCCAGGGTCTCCTTTTCATTTTTTCTCTCTCCTCCTGCCTTCTTCTCTTCCTTCCATTTGTCTCAAACATTGATTGTTCTTGTTCAACCTTTTTCTCCATTCCTCTCATCTCTGCTTCTCTATCCACTCATAGCAAGGTTTCACCCTTCCTTCTCTAGGCTTTCACTTCTCACCTACCTACCAGTTTTCCATCTCCCACTTTCACCTTCTCAGCTCTCCCATTCCTCACTCTTTTACTCTTTCCCCAGCCTCTTATTTTCCCATCTTTCACCCACTCCCCCATTTTCCACCTTCTGCATTCACCTCATTCCTAGCCCTCAACTACCTTCCCCTGACTCTCATCTCCTCACCAGCCCCAGTTTTTTCCTTGTCATTCATCCTTTTCTGGCATTCAGCCCCTTTCTCTTGCCTCTTATGCCCATATCCAGCCTCCCATTCCCCCTCTTTCATCTCTTCCCCATCCCATTTCCACATTGTCATCTCCTTCACAGACCTGCCTCTTTCCAGCTCCTCCAGATCATTTACACCATCTCTCCACCCAGCTCATCTACCCCAATTACCATGCCCCTGCTCTCTTCTATCTTCGAATACCCTCACCCTCATCCCTGAGCTTCCATTTAATCCCCGAGCCCCACTTCTTCAGCCCCATAGAGCTTCTACCTTGTTCATAAGAACATAAGAAAATGCCATACTGGGTCAGACCAAGGGTCCATCAAGCCCAGCGTCCTGTTTCCAACAGTGGCCAATCCAGGCCATAAGAACCTGGCAAGTACTCAAAAACTAAGTCTATTCCATGTTACCGTTGCTAATGGCAGTGGCTATTCTCTAAGTGAACTTAATAGCAGGTAATGGACTTCTCCTCCAAGAACTTATCCAATCCTTTTTTAAACACAGCTATACTAACTGTTCCTTCTGCATCCCATGGCTTTTCTCTCTCTCCCCCTTCCCCTATTTGTAGCCTTTGCCCTCTCTCCTATCTCCAGTCTCTCCCTTTCCCCCATCAAGGTCCTTTCTCCTTCTACCATCACCCCCACCCTATAAAGAGTCTTCTCATGGGTCTCCCTCCCCCTCATCCCTAACATGAGTTCTCTTTCTTTCCTCCTTCTTCCATCCTGGATCCTCTCTCCCCCCACACTCTCTCTCTCTGCTTTGCCCATCCCAGATTGGTTTTCCCTCCTGACCAGTCCCCAGAAGGCTCTCCCATGTCCCACCCTTTCCCTGATCTCCTGTGCAGCCTGACCTTCTCTTATCCTGATTTGTCCCCCTCCATCCCCTGTTCTTTGTCTTTCTACCTGTCCCATACAATGTTTGGTCTCCTCTCCTCTACCTCATCCTGTGTCACTCATCCAATAGTGAAGTTCCCTCTTTTCCCTCCCTTTTTAGAGCCAATTTCCAGCTCTTTCTCTCCCACCAATCATTAAGTCCCCAGCTTCTCCCCATACTTGAATTCTTGCTCTTCCTGAGTCTATCCCTTTTCATTCCTGGCTGCACAGGACACATGAGTCATTTCTCCATTTGAAACCCTGGTACAGCTAAAGAAGCTGTCCCCTAGCATCTCACTCCCTGCTGCCACTACTGAAGTCTCTCACCTCCTGGGTTCTGTCCCTGCACCATAGCTAATGTTTCCCCTTCCACTGGCACTGTCCTCTCCTTTCCTGCATAGTTCAAGCTACAAATCAGTGTTTTTATTTGCACAGGGGAGGCCAAGACCATAGATTACAGGAATGCATTAGATACTCCTGTCACCAGAACCAGGCTGTAGGAAAAGGGGTGCCAGAGCTGGGTTGGCAAAGGGGGCAGGGAAAGCCTCGTTTTAGGGTGCACTTGCTACCCTGTAGTGACACCTATAGTGTGCAGATTGCAGAGCCAGACACTATGCTGGATATATGTACTTACATCCATTTAGGAGGTCATTTTAAGACTGCACAACTGCAAATTCTGCAGGTACTTTTTCCCCATAGACTTTGCACTAATTTTCAAATTGAAAATATTCACATACTTTCACTTTGAAATTTACCATAGGTAAAGTACCAATATACATTTGCACCTGCTAAATTTTCATGGCAAAATTTACACACATACATTTGAAAATGTACATGTATGTGCATAGTTCCAAACCCTGCCCCTAGGAACGCCCCCTTCTACTGCAGGTAAAAGTATCTGCATAGAAGCCTTACAGGTATATTTTCACCCATATATATGGCGGGCAATTTTCTATAAGCCCACTTCCATAGGTAACGCACAGTTTAACCCGCAGAAATTACTTTTAAAATTGCTGTTTTAGTATTTTGAGTCATGTGGTGCTGACACTGAAGACTGCACAATGGCCAGATTGGAACCTCTTTCAGCAGCTTTTGTTTTTTTAAGTACCTTCCAAAAAAACAGAATAAAAAATAGTAACAGGGACTTTCCAGTTGGACGTTTCATTTTCATTGATGTCCTGGATGGCTGAGGGCCTGATAAACATGCAATCATTATAACTTTAGAGCGAACATATTAACTTCTTATGGTGTCTGTCTCATCTTTAGCAATTGTAATTATTATAATACTTTACCACAGGCGTCAGCATCAATTGGAGCTGTCAAAAAGGCCTCAGTGAAGACCTCTGGGCTTTAAAGTTGTTTTCTGTGCATCTTAGAACCCAAAGACATTGCTCTGGTTTTCCATGAATAAGACCTACAGGTGGTGCTTTACTTGGCCATGCAATGAAGGTCTGAGAAATGGTGCCGATTTATGTAATCCTTAAGGGACTGTTTGAAATAATAGAAAAGATCAAGAGAGAGAGAGAGGCAGTCCAAATCTAATTTGCTTTCTTACAATAAATAGTGACTAATACTTTCACTTCCCTTGAGGGGATAGGGTCTGATGTCACTGCTGGCACAGGGAAGAGAAAAGGACTTACATAGTCAAATTTGTCTCAGCCACAAAGAGCAATGTCCATTTTCTGCTGAGGAAACAAGTGAGGGGGAAACTGTATTTGTTTTCACAGTTAACTCTTTTTAATGTTCATGCCAGGCGATCCTCTACTGGCTGAACAGGACTAGTTTCCTATTCAAATGAGCAAATATGACCTTACTATTCAATGCCATGCATTTCCCTCAATATTAAAGTTTCCATTCTCTCCAGATCCCTTTCCTTCTCACATGTCCTACCCATCATCTCTGTCTCATCCCTCCTAACCTACTGCCTCACTTCTCCTATGGACAACACGAAGGGCTTTCTCTGGAAGGATTTTTCTTCCAAAAATTGCATGGAAACCTAAAAAATCTCTATAACACTGGTGGTAGAAGGGTAGAGTATTAAAACCTTGTTCTCTTTTTACTTTAAAAGCTGTGGTTATATTATTATTTTGACTTCCAAAAACAAGCTAAAACTTTTAAATTTGGATGTATGGAAATTGACTTCTAAAAGTTAAAGTTTAAGTAAAGTTCTGGCAACGCTCCCAGAAGGGTGGCCCATGCAGAAGAGCAACCCAACAATACCACTGCGGGACAAAGGAAGGTTGAGAGGTGCTGGTGATTCTGGTCTCAAGATAAGAACTAGAGCCAAACCATAATCTTGGGCTAACTATAGGTTATCACACTGCTAACAATCATGCACTCCTTCCCTACATCTTGCATACTGTATATCATAGTGTCACCTTAGCAACAATTACCTTGCTCATACTATCTTAAGAAATTTCCATGACATAAAACAGCCCAAGGAACATACACTTTGCTTATTAATAAAAAAGGACCCAACTGTGCACTTGTGCCAGGGTTTTTCAATCGGAACCGAAAGGGTTGTGCAAGCATGCCTAGAAGGTTCTATGCAATTCTACATACACAGGTTCATAGAAAAGTTTAAGCAACCCTGGGCAGATTATATTCAATGAAATTCTAAGGAATGAGTTTTCAAAAGCATATACGCGTGTAAAATACCATTTTACATATGCATATAGGCCTTTTGAAAATTACCCCAGGGTTGCATATGTAAAAGTATATACAGAAGCAATTTCATGCATGCTATTAGGTGTGCTTTGGAAGAGGCGTTCTGGACAATTCTGGGTGGAGTTAGAGTGGGAAAAACATTTACTTTTAAAAATCAAAATTATGGCTGAAGTCAGCATGTACAAAGTACAAGCATACTTAAGAACATAAGAAATTGCCATACTGGGTCAGACCAAGGGTCCATCAAGCTCAGCATCCTGTTTCCAACAGAGGCCAATCCAGGCTACAAGTACCTGGCAAGTACCCAAACACTAAATAGATCCCATGCTATTGATGCCAATAATAGCAGTAGCTATTCCCTAAGACAACTTGATTAATAGCAGCCCTAAGTGCTATGAACAGAAGCTGACATAACCTCTGCATGTATAAGTTAAACATAAGAAATAAAGATCTTTAAATACAAACAAATATTATTCTTAAATAAAAAAAAATGCTTGTAGGACCATCACATACTAAGCCTGTGGAATATAAACCCAAAGGCTCATCTAATGCTTTATAGGTCTATTTAATATAGTGTATGATTCTGCTGTGAAGAGTCCAATATTATTATGTTTTTAAATGTGAACTTCCCCAATCAGAAGATGAGATAAACATTCTGTATGTTACAAGCAAAAACTTAGCTTGTGGTGAGTCTCATAGTCCTCATTGTGCAGAATAAAGCCAGGGCCGATGCAAGGGTCTGTAGCACCCTAGGCAGAACAATGTAACACCACCCTCCCGCCCCACCCTAAGGTGAATGTGCCCCTTTGATAGTGGTAGATATATAGCCCTCTTACAGTTCTCTCTCTCTCAACCTAGCGAGTGGCTCTGTGACCTTGTCACCCCCTTCCTTTCACATTTTGAAATTGGCACCCTTGCATACCCAGGTGCCTCACCCACTAGGCAGTTGCCTAGTCCTGCCTAATTGTCATGCCGGCCCTGAATAAAGCCCCAAGTTGTTTTGTTTCCATTAGCCCTGCATCAGGGGGTATGTGCCGCGATTCTCCTGTATTGTTCAAATGGTCCTGCCCTTCTTTAGCATGTCTAGAATCTAATGCAGGGGGAACTTATCGAAACATGGCACTTATTCTGCACAATGAGGAATATGAGACTCGCCTCTGTTAGATGAACCTTGGGGTATATAAATCACAGGCTTAGTATGTGACGGTCCTATAAGCATTTTTTTTCAGATACTTGAAAAACTTTAATGATCCAAAGACAACGACAAACCTTTTCAGTCGGAAAAAAATCAGCAGAACCAGAGGTCACGAGCTGAGGCTCCAGGGAGGAAGACTAAGAACCAATGTCAGGAAGTATTTCTTCACGGAAAGGGTGGTGGATGCCTGGAATGCCCTTCCGGAGGAAGTGGTGAAGTCTAAAACTGTGAAAGACTTCAAAGGGGCGTGGGATAAACACTGTGGATCCATCAAGTCTAGTGGGCGTAAATATAGGGAGGCGGTAAAACACTGCACGGAGCGGCAGTAGCCACAGAGGCATTCACGGAGCGGGATGCCAGTGGTTTGTGTTCTACCTTCATGGAGCGGAAGGATGGAGGGCTGCCATCTCAAAAAAAAAACCCAAAACAAAAAACAAACAAACAAACAAAGCAGGGGTGGGTAAGAGTATGGGGCAGGGGTGTGGCCTGCTTGCTGCGGCGGTTGCTACCCCTGATTGAGCTGGATGTTCACTGGGATGCGGATACGGCGCTGCTCTCTACTTTGGTGGAGGGGTGGAAGGGAATTGGGGCCGGAGGGTGCTGGAAGCCAATAGTGATGGGTGGGAGGGAGAAAAAAAAGGGGGGGGGGGAAGATAAAAAAAAAAAATGGATAAACTGCGTAGCTTCCTGGGCAGACTGGATGGGCAGTTTGGTCTTCTTCTGCCGTCATTTCTATGTTTCTATAAGAATAATATTTGTTTGTATTTAGGGTTTTTTGTTTCATTCCCCTAGATCATCAAAATGCTATAAATACAGCTGAAATAGCACCCGCGATAAAAAAAAAAAAAAATGGGCATGGTTAGGCAAATTGAAGAGTTACCGCACTGCATGCACATTATCGCATTGCACAAATAGATATTTTATCGTGGGTCTGAACGCACAACCACAGATGTTATCACAGAGAGAGAGAGAGAGAGAAAGGGAGAGCCTCTGTATAGAGTCAATGTGCCATGCTATATCTCTCTCTCTCTCTATATATATATATATATATATATATATATATACACACACATCACTGTAAGAGGGGACACTTTCAACTCGGGGCGGGTTTGGGGGGGGGGGGGTTTACATACACAGGCAGAGTAGTTAACTGCAAATTTGATATGACTGATTAATTTTTATCATTTGAATCAATGAAAGGACCAACAAGAGGAGATGAGTTGTACAATGCACTAGAGACTGCTTTGCAGTTAATTCATCTGATTGTGAATGTAAAACCACCCCCAACCCGCCCAGAGTTGAAAGTGTCTCCCCATGCAGTGGTATAAAAAGGTGTTGTTATTTCTGACGTTAAATCCCGTGCTAGTGTGCATTACTCTACCGCATTCCATGCTAGAGGATCCTCATTTCCATAAACTCCTCCCACTTGCATACAAAATATAAAATTTGCATCTAGCACGCTTTGCGATATTAAGATCCCTAATGCATTTTGATGAATCACCTGGTTAGGTTGGTATTTTTCCGACACTTAGTTGGATTATCTCACATACAGGGTCATTTATCAAATTGCTGTAAGGCGTTTTCGCATGCATTAAGCCCCTTTAACGCATGTGAAAATGCCTTTAACGCCCGCGAAAGCACCATAACGCATGGTGCGATGCAAATCAGAAAAAGGGAGGAGTTTGGGGTGTGATTTGTGACTGAGTGGGCTGGGTTAACAATTTTGCAAAGCTGTATTGCACAGCTTTAACGCGTATTTTAACTACACCTTTTTCATTAGCATTAGGGATAGGGCTTTATCGCACTTTGCAATTTTTTTCTCAGATGCCGTTTTTTATCTCCTGAAGCCAGCTTAGCTGTCAGGGCCCTTCTACAACCACGGGAGGGGAGGGGGGGGGGGGGGCGGAAGAGAGAGAGAGAGATAACATCAAGCCTAGCTTTATGTTATCCAGGTAGAGAGTCCATCAAGCTAGGTTGAGAGATCATTGCACAAATCTCATCTTTGGGTGAATTTCCTCACTCCGAAGGTCATCAAATCTTCACAAGAGAGCACTGTTCTGTTCGTTCGTCTCATTTTGAATGTCAAAGTGACCCCTAAGCCCTACAATAATACCTAAACCTCACCTCAAGTTACTAGGTGGGCCTCCTATAGAGATATAAATACCTACCTAGGATGAGGGATTATGGCTAGGCGCTCTCTCTCTCTATTAGCTCAAATTGCGATAAACTGCTTATTACCATAAAACATGCCCTTTTTCCTATTGCATGCGATATTTAGTGCCATAGTTTCCAGGCCATCCAGGCCATAGCTTGTTATAGTTAAATGACATTTTTTTTCAATTCTGAATTCAAAATTGGTATTTATTTGCTGATTTTAACAGATTAAAAATAATACAAAAAAAGTGAAAAGGCACATGCAAAAGTTTGTATCCTTTCACTCTGTACTTTGTAGCCCCCTTCTTTGGCAGAAATAACAGCTTCCAAATATTTCTTTTAGCCAACAAGATTCTATTCTTCCTTTTGGAATTTCTTTCCATTCTTCCTTGCAGAACTCTTCTAGGTCTCCTTGCATGCACTCCCCACAGATTTTCAGTAATCTTCCTGCAGATTTTCCCACAGATTATCTTGAAGTCTGGGGACTATGAAGACCATTCCAAAACCATCATCCTTCTTTTCTATAGGTACTTCATGGTTGATTTTTGAGGTATGTTTCAGATCGTTATCTTGCTGAAATATTCAACCTCTTTTCAGTTTCAAATTCTTCACTGACTGTGGGACCTAAGCTTCTAAAATATGTTTCAAAAAGTTTCAGGCTTACCAAGATTTTGTTTTACATACTTTAAACAATGACTTTTATAATGGGGTTGTAGAAAAGTTTTCCTTTTACAACTGTCCATAGTAACATAGTAATGACAGCCGGAAAAGACTAAATGGTCCATCCAGTTTGCCCAGCAAGTTTCTTAGGGTAGTAAATGCCGCTCCATGTAGGTTGTCCCCAAGCCTTATTTATGTTAAGGGTAATAATATTTACAATCAAAACCAAGCAATTGTCAAACCCATAACAAAATTACTGCTAGCAATATTTTTATAGGGTGAGCAGCTTTCCTGATAATTCAGGCAGTGCTGCTTGAACGTGCTTTGCTTTTGGACTTGGCCATAGAAGCAGTCCAGTGCTTTATCCCTAATGTCTGTATATCAGTGCCTCGGACCATAAAATTCGGGGCCCAGCATTGGCTGCCTTTTGAATTCAATTCCCCCCCTTTTACCCCGCCATCAAAGCAGTGAGCAATGTTGCAGTTGTGCCACAAGCATCAAGATCTTCTGTTACGAGGGATAACTGCTGCTCCGTGCAGGTTATTCCCTTGCACCTTTTCTTTCATTTCTAAGCTCTAGACTTTAGGGATCCACAGTGTTTATCATATGCCTTTTGAATATTTTACCTTTTTCATTCTCACTACCTCTTCCGGGTTAGAAGTGTCAGAATATTTCTTCAACCATGGAATTGTCTTCACCTGACTAAATGAAGGCCTAACAAGTCAATCACCTTGTTGGGCCTTATTACTAACTTTTTAAAAAAAAGGAGTAAGCAGTCGACTGGAAGCGTGTCCAAACTTTTGCATATGCCATATTCATTTTTTTTATTATTTTCAATCTGTTAAAATCACCAAATAGTAATTTTGCATTAAAAATTGCAGAAAGTTGTCATGTTTATCTTTGTACCATGTAGAGGTTGTGTTAGCTTCTGTTCACTTAGGCCATGATTTTCAAAAGCATTTACATGTTTAAAACTGGAGATTTTACATGTGTAAATGCGCTTTACCCATGTAAGTGGGCTTTTGAAAATTGCTACAATACATGCCATTGAACTGTTCGTAGGATCTACCCACATTTAATTGCACTTACGCAGGAAATGGCTTTTGAAAATTGCTACGATATTGAAAATTCACCTGTTAGAGATTTAATGAAACATATAATTTGACTCAGGGCCTAAACCTTTGCATACAACTGTACATGGGAAAGGAGTAGGAAGTGAGAGATAGTGTTCCACAGAATCTCATAATATAACAGGGTTCCTTAACCTAAAAAATTGCTACCATTGCCATGTTCTGATCAGCCAACGCACCGTCTAATGTCTCTGTAAGGTGAAAAAGAGGTACAGTAATTTTGGAAACTTTGGGATTAACTGTCATGGAAGGCTTTCAGTCGAGTCTGACTGGTGTTTGTCTAGATAGCCAAGCTGATAATGGGAGGTAGCTGGTAATGACCTGCTTAAGGGATTACACAGCAATCTGGATATGCCAAGACCTTGGCCCCACACCTAGAAGTCACAACTGAAAGTCCAAGCTAAGGATGAACACAAATTTGAAGCTCAAGAGTGGATGATAAAAATGGTAAGAAGAGTGATGAGCTTTTCGGTTCTCAGGATAAGAATCAATGAAGGATAAATTTGTAGAGGTTCTTATGGATGCTTTTACTGTCAGTGTACATAATACATGTGCACATCTTTACTTAAAAGCTTCTTTGTGGTTTTAGTTTGATATTCTTTAATTTGAAACCAGGATAAACCTTCTCAAACAGGAAATGTTTCCAGCTACCCTTCATCAGGATTTAGGAAATAGATTTCTCTCTCTCTCTCTCTTTTTGAATACATTTTTTAACCAAAGCTATCTTTCTAAAAGTTTCCTTTCTGAAACGAATTCTGAAGAGGATGTAAAGCATCTCTTTCTTTCACAGGCCCAGAAACCCTCTTCAGAACTTTTAGAAGTTGGTTTGTGAAACACCTGCTGTATTCTCAAGATTAAAAAAACAGAACTCCTAGAGGGGGCATGAGTGGGAAGGAAAACTTGTAAGCCCCTGGCACTAAAGGGCAGAGAAGGTGACCAAATGACTCGGCTTTTTTTTTTTTTTTAAAGGCAGGCTGATCCAGTCCTGGTTTTAACCCCACTCTGCAGGAATGGACTTTCACTTCTGCTGTTCTTCGGGACATGCATGCAGCGTGATAATACTAGGACTGAATCAGCCTGTCCAGGAAACATGGAAGCAGCAGAGCCCAGCAGCTTAGTGTCAGACTGACTAACTTGTCCTTCTTTAATCCTAATATAAATACCAAAAAAGGATCTTAGTGTGATAGAAATTTTCACCCAATTCGTTTTGCTTTCCTTTGCCAGGGGAGTCACAAGGAGCACCCTTCCAGCAATTGTAGAAGGCAAACAGAAAGGGAGCAGGCAAACGATGGTTGAAAAGGCTGGTTTTCTGTTGTTGTCTGTGACTGACTGACTTATTTTCTTTAAAGCACGTAATCCTACAGTGCAGCACAGAATGAAGGAGAGCCTGTTAACTAAAAAAAAAAAAATATTCTGTTAGCCTGAATAAAATAGTTAGATGCAAGTGAGCTCTCCTACCACCTCAAAACCAAAACGCTCAAAAACGTTATCCCAGAAACATGCTGGTACAAAAGCACAAGAATCAATGACATACAATACACTGTATGGACTATTTTGAAGTTGCTTTACTTCATATCTCCACCAACCGTCAAAATGCATTCCAATCATAGCAAATAACTGGACTAATTATTATTAATACCTTAGTATTATTACCTAAATAGAACATGCAATATCCGTGCCAGTCAGGCAGTGGTGAGGTCTAAGCTTTATCCAACAGTAGCAGCCTGCGGGATCTCACTGCTGACATGGAAGCAATAGTTCTCCTGTCAGCATGCCCTGCCTCCAAGTAATTTGTAACTGTCTACAGATTTGGTGTGGATAATTCTCCAGCCTACTGCCACTGGGATTTTCTCATACCACTCATGTGGGGATATGACCCTGGAATAATAATAGGGTGAACTACATCAAAGCCCAGAGCTCTAGAACGAGTCGCCCACCTTTCCAAGGGCAAATCCTGTATCAGCTATTTTCTCTGGGAGGATCCCAAACAACTTTAAAAAAAATTTTTTTATTTAGATTTATATTCCACTTTTCACAGTGCTTCAAAGTGGATTACATTCAGATACTGTAGGTATTTCCCTATCCCCAGAGGGTTTACAATCTAAGTTTATACCTGAGGCAACAATAGAGGATAAAGTGACTTGCCCAAGGTCACAAGGAGCGACAGCGGGACTTGAAGAACCCTGGTCTTCTGGTTTATAGCCCACTGCTCTAACCACTAGGCTACTCCTCCACTCCATATTTCTCTAATTGGGAGGCAAATGGAAATGAGGCAAGTCTTGGCAAAGCTCCAGAAACAATGGCAACCAAAAGGAAAGACAGAAGTCAAGCAGGCTGGCAAAAGGTGTCGGTAAGGGAAAGGAGGGAGATGGCTGGAGATCATGTAGAGCATGAGGCAACTCAGCAGGCCGGGTGCGTCAAGAGGTTCTCACCTGCCGACAACTGCCATATTACTAGGTTACCGTGGTACTCTGTAATCAGCCCCCAAATTCTTGTTCTTTAGTCCTCCTTCCCTTAGACTGTCAGGAAGAGAACTTTTCAAGATTAATCTGCTGCAGTGGATGACTGTCCAGCACCCTGCACATGGACGGCAGTGTGTGCACATTTTCATGGGTCATCATGAAAACGTTTTCAGTGTTGTTTGGGCGATATTACAATAAGGCGGGTGATAAATAAAACAGATAATGATAAAGATAATGATGATGATAGTCTTAACTTTGGGCTGAATAAGCAGCTGGCTCTGTTTGTGCTGACAACCATACCTTCTTGCTGAATGATGAGAATGGGTCCAGACGCTCTTCATACTGAGATGAGTAACGGAGCTCTGTGTCATCACTGCTGCCACCCTGCAAGAGACAAACAGATGCTGTGACCTCCGTATCTGGGTTAGGACTGCAGTAATTAGTCATTCTGATGTAACCTGCCGAGAGCACAGATGCTCTAACTCACCACCAGGGAAGAAAAGCTACATGATACCTCTCAGAAACAAAAGGCAAGATGTACAGAGAGATTTTTAAAAATTTGTAACAGAATCCCCCAAGCCTGTATGGAAGTTAATTTCTATGCTTTGAAAACTGGAAAATTGCTGTAAAAATACAAAAGGAGAAAGTCATATGACATGGCATGAGCAAACAGGAAATGAGTAAGGAAGCAGAGGATTGAAGGTTCACAGTAAATTTAAGGCCCCTACCATATCCTTTGATGTTGTAATAGATGCAAATATTCCAAAAACACAATTCTTTCAGTTCCTATTTCCTCCTTGGGCCTGGCATTTTCCTCTAGCTACCATTCAGCCTCCAGCTCAATCAGAACTGGCCTATGTTGGGCTATGGCACATTGAGCCTTCTTTCTGATACTAGATATCACTGTTATAAGATGACTGGGACTCCCTGCCTCTGCAGCACCCCAGGAAGCAGCATCCCTGAAAGACCAAACCTGGGAATCAACCCAATGTCCTCTGCATAGCACTGTACAGCATCCCCATAGAGCCACCGGGCTGGCCTAACACCCACTCTTTAACTTGGTATCAATGAAATCACAACATAATCACTTGCGGTTCTTCAAAGGGAAGCAAAGAGAGCCTTCAACTTCTAATAAATCTTGGAAGTAATGACTGGAAAAAGGGAATCAATCTGAGGCTTTTGAGGCTCTCAAAAACAGCAAACAGGTTAAGGCTGAAACCCGGAGCTCTTGCCTCTTGGACAATCAATGCATTGATCAAGAATGGGATTGTTTTGTCAAGTAGCTTCAGCTGTATGTGCAGGCCTTGTTCACTCTCATCAAGGTTACTTTTTCTTCTGCTTCTATGATATTTTGCTGTAGTTCGTCATATTCACAATTTATACTTTCACTGGAGCCCTTGATTTCTCTAAACTCAGGTATAGTTCTCAATCTTACAATTTTCAGCTCCCTAGGCAGCTGGAGGTCAGACTCCAGTGCTTTCACATCACAAAGAAGAGAAGAAATTGGGCACAAGCTCCTAGTTACAGAGGCTCTCATATTATTCTTAGAATAATCTGTTAGCGTGTGCAAATGTTCAAAGTTTTGATCCTTCAATGCTATGAACTCTGATCTCCCTGCTTCTAGATGACACCATAGCTGGAATATCCCAATCAACATCCAGCAGACTGAAATCACCTAGCAATAGTACCTCCGCTTTCATAGCAATGTTTTGAATGTCTTCAGTCAAACCTCTATCCATTTCTTCTACCTGTGATGGAAGTCTGATTACTACACCACTATAAACAGATGTTTCATTCTCTCATTCCAGATTCAGCTGTTCTTTAATATTTTATATATTTTTATTTATTTATTTAAAAACTTTTCTATACCGTCGCTAAGTTATATACCATCGCAACGGTTTACAAATAGGCACATAGACTAAGGTAAGTAAATGTAGGATATCTTACATTCTAACAGGTGCCAATAAAGTTCGGTTACAATTTCATAAATAAAATCATTATTTGAGTAATGTTGGTCAAGTCCAGGTATATTATTGAGTTACTATCGCTTTGAAATATTACTTCTTAAAAGTAGGATTGATTAAATTCATTCTCATCTGCATTACCCTGTACTTTCATTCTCTACCCTCCACACTCTTTAGGGAAGGCTTTTTTAAAGAGCCATGTTTTTAGATTTTTCTTAAAAGTTTTGAGATTATTCTGTAATCTGAGTTCGGGTGGCATCGTGTTCCATAGTATGGGCCCAGCCAATGATAAAGCCCTTTCTCTCACTTGGATTAATTTTGCTGACTTTACTGAAGGGATTGTTAGTAGTGCTTTGTTTGCTGAGCGGAGGTTTCTTTGTGGAGTGGCGCTGTATATAATATACTATTTAATATTGGTTCATGTGTCTGCTAGCCCTTATTTTTTTGTGGGAGGATTTGCCATTCCTCTCATTAAACCTCTGGTATGCAATGCCAACTCCAGCTTTCAGCTTGGACATACATTGGATTTTGTGAGTTAAAAAGCGCAGCCACTGAGACTGGTTAAGGAGAAGGGCTCCCTCTACTGGGATGATGGGATTTTTAAGCATGAAAAGATAAAAGAGATTTTGTACATGTTATGATGGCCAAACACTTTCTACCCAAAATGAGGACAATTTTCAAAACAATTTATGTGGGTAAGACGTGTTTTCCTCATGTTAATTGGCTGCCCTCCCTCACTGTGGTTAAAAATGAGCATGTTTTAGCAGAGTCATAGCCAGAACTGTATTCTGGAGGGGGAGGAGGCCCACAGATAACATGGGTGAGCACTGGAGTCAGTCTTTATGGCAATGGCCTCTCCCTGCCCTGTCTCTGCTCTTTCTCACTCTCCCCTCTGTACTTAGTATAGCTACTTTATACAAGGGTTAAGCTCTCTGGCTGCTGAAGAGCAAATATGTAAATTGGCTTCCACCCAGCCCAGGCATTCCTGAACTTTTAAGGGGCTGAGAAGAGGGAGATAAATAATTACCTGACAAAAGAAAACAGAGGTCAATATTCAAAAGCCATTTAGATGGATAACTGAAAAGCTATCCGTCTAAATGGCTTACCCAGCTATATTCAGCCTTTATTTGACTAAATTCTAGCCGGCTAATAAGTTAGGTGGCTAGAATTTAGCTGGATAAATTGGGGGCGTTCTGGGGGCATAACTGGAGGAGTTGAGTTAGCTGGCTAAGTTAACCGGCTAACTCCAATATTCAGAGTTAGCCGGTTAACTTAGCTAAATCTGGTCAGGTCAAAGAGCTGTCCGAAAGTTAGCCAGCTATAGTTATCTGGCTAACTACTTAACATATCTGGCTATATTCAATTATGCAGCTGCACTACTGAATATGCCTCCAAAGCTAGCCAGTTAAGTTTATCCGGTTAACTTTGCTACTGGGGCTGTGTCTAAATATGGACCTCAGAAAGAGCTCACTCATTTCATAGCACAGGAGCTGGTACTCACTCTGCCAGGGTAACTCTGCAGGAACTTGATCTTCTCATACAGCTTGATGTTGTCAGCTCTCAGGTTGTCGAGCTCGCTCTGCAGGGCCTGCATGGTATGGTGCATCATGCGATTCTCCTGGGCAGAGGAGGGAAAGGACACTGTCAGGAGTGTATCACACTGCTCCCTTATACTAGCAGCCGAGGACATGACAGGCTGGGAGGTGTTTAACAGAAAGCAGGACACACTGTATCCTGGCCAGCGTTTTAAAAGTGCACCTCTGAAGTTATAATGCTCACAACTTATCATTTGCAAAGGTTGTGGCTCACACAGTATTCTTGCAACCCTGTAAACAGCTCTCCTAAGCCCCTGGGAGAAGCCTTCTTAGCAAGAGAGCTGCAAATTACCTCAAACTCACTGGATCCAAAGGCTGCCACACAATGCATTACATGCTGCAAGGGGGAGGGGTTGAATTGCAGGGAAACTCTTACAACTAAAAAAAGAAAAGAATTAACCTACGAGCAAAGTCTATAAGTGATGTAATGAGTAAAAATCAGTAAATACATGCATGGTTTTGCGCATCCCCAAGTACAGTATCTTGTGAGCCCCACAGCAGTGCTATGCAGAATACTCAGGTCTCTGCTTTTCCAGCTGTTAATATTACAAAGACAGTAGCCACGGCTCCTTCAGCAAAGGTAAGCCATATACTACATTCACAGTGGTATATTACTGGCCAGGCGGAGAATAGTGATGGAGGAGAGAGCTGTGCTCTGTCCTGTGAGCCACATGATGTTGCTGTGCTGCTTGGCAAATAGCTGGGAAGCAGGCAACAACATTGGGGAAATATGAATGATGGTTCTTTGGCTCTATTGCTTTGTGCTTCCTTGCCACAAGGCAACAGTGTAACATTAGAACTGGATGTACCACAACCAAGCAGTGAAGGACTGGTTGGAGCTTGCATATGGGGCTCAGGCTAGATCCATCTGCAACTGGAATGAAAGCAGGAAAAAAAGCAGCTCAGGAGGGAAGGGGCAGTAGTTCCATTTTATAATAAAAACACTGGGCATTTACATATTTACTAAATTTTCTATAGCAGATCACTGTGACCTAACAAATACTGAGCAGATAATTACTAAGAGATGGATTTTCAAAGTGAGCTAGCTGGCTAACTTTCTAACGGGTCAATACAGTAAGGGGTAATAGCACGTCGAAAACGCATGGCCAACCCCCCCCCCCCCCAAAAATAATAGTGCCCGCAACATGCAAATGCACGTTGATGCCTATTAGTTATTCTCGCGTGATCCAGAAAGCAAAATGTGCAGTGAAGCCGCACATTTTACTTTCAAAAATTAACGCCTGCCCAAAGGCTGGCGTTATTTTCTGCCGGCACCGGGGAAGTGTACAGAAAAGCAGAAAAAACTGCTAATATCACAGCGATATTAAGTCGGAGGCCCCAAAATTAAAAAAAAATTAAAAATGGCCCATGGCCCGTGCGTCAGAAGATGGACGCTCAATTATGCCGGCGTCCATTTTCCGACCCCATGGCTGTCAGCGAATTTGAGAACCGACGCTGGCAAAATTGAGCATCGGCTGTCAAATCCGCTAACAGCTGCTGCTCCTGTCAAAAAAGAGGCGCTAGGGACGCGCTAGTGTCCCTAGCGTCTCTTTTTACCGCAGGCCCTCATTTGCATACTAAATCGCGTGCACAGGAGAGCGGCCTGTGCGCGCGTTGGGAGAGCGGGCGCTAGCCTTGGAGCGCCGGCTCTCCCGTGGGTTTTACTGTATCGGCCTGTAAGTTAGCTGGTTAGAGCCAATATTTGACAATCTAACCATGTCAAGTGGTAAATATAGCTACCTAATGTCACTAGTAGGGATGGAGAAGGAAGTTAGCCAACTAGCACTAATTTTCATTAGTGGTCGGCCAAACCTAGACACAGCTATTACAGGCTTAAATTTAGCCAGCTGTTTTATCCTGGAACCTTTCCCCATTTTTAGTTATAACCTAGCTGGCTGGCTGAAATATAGCCTAAGATAGTCAGCTAAAATATAGCTGGCTGTCTACGCTGTTCTGCCCCATGCTGAAAATCGGCCCCATGAGACCCCACTTTCAGTTTGTGACAAGCATTGTGTGTTATAAAGAGGGAGTTCTGGGTCTAGTGAACCTTCCTGAATGCATTTGCACTGATTATTTGGGGGAGTCAGCGCCTCTGTGTGAAGACCGTACAAAAGGTGTTGGTTGAATGCATTCCTGGTAACACACCACTTCAAGCTCCTGATTTCTGGCACGGAAACGCTCCCTCTGGCTGGAGATGATGGAAAGAAGAGAATCCATTTGGCCTTCAGGGAGCGAACTGTTTGAAGACGGAGTGTGACCTAGAAACAAAAATCAAAGTTTCAGGAAATAAATTTCAAAAGGAGTGAAATGTTTTCAGTATTAGGAATGTAAAACACAATAGTAAACAAACCGCCATGTAACAAGAAAGACAATTTTAGACTAAGGCCTTTGGCCAGAGATGGGCCAACCTAGCCAAGCAGTCCACCTGGGCTTTAAGCCACAGCTAAGAAACAAAATGAAAAATCAACCACTTTCCAGATGTTTTGTGTAACTTGTTTTATCCTTTCTGCTTGTTCCGCCTCTTTTGGTTTTCTCTAAGTTCTGGTTTCACCTCTTCGTTCCTGGCCTGGGGCAGAGGGAACTGGTTTGGTTCATTTCTGCCTTAGCACCTGAAGATGAGCTGAAAGAGCCAGGTGCCAGGTTCAAGCCTGCTGAGGCCTTCCATCATCACCATTATTTATGGCACGCTTTTCCAACTGGGGCGCTCCACGGGCGTTACAAAGAAAGATTTTTATATACGGTACAACACAGTGGGTTGCACAAATGAGTACAGTAGGCATATTAAATAGGGGGTGGAGGATCAGAACAGTTAGGGGCATTGACAATACAGAAGTTGGAATATACTGTAAATCAAATAAATAAAGAATAAATAATTATTAGTTGGAGTCAATGTACCTCTCTAGTATTGGCTGTTTTCACTAGAGCAGTATTTCTTACATCCTGTCCTTGAGAAACTGAGACGGTGCTGGTTTACTGGGTAACTAAATATGCAAATTAACCTTGGTCTTAGATCAAATGCATATAAAAAAAATATATGTTCTATCACATAACTTTCAGAACAGGTAGCAGTTCTTGCTTCATTAAGACATTGGCAACGCACCACTACTCACGAGGAATGGCAAGGAGAAAGGGGGAAAAACCCCCTCCCCTAAAATCAGAGTTTGCAGCTACTAGACATATTTCCATAAAGACCATTTGTAGTGGTTTATCATTTTAATTTTCATCTGACATATGCCGAGACTGCACTGTGCATCATTCAGAATCCAGTCTACAACCCCTGGCACCACCTTCTCTATGAGAGAAAGTCTCCAGTTACAGCTGGAAATAAAACCCCACGGGTCATCTGGCCAGCAGTCTCAGCCTGCTCTAAACTTCCTTCTCTTACAGATCAATGCAATCAAGTGCCTGTTTTTTTTTTTTACCACGCACACATTCACCTCTCTTGGGTGCTGCTGTGCTAAAAAGGACATGCTAGGGACAAATTGTGTGTCCTTAGGGTGTCCATGGCATTGGGTGCCCAGGAGACATGGCTGGTGTGGGTTAGGAAAACAGACGCTCAATTTTATAAGCATTTTGTTTTCCTAACCTGACCATCATCAAGACTTTTTTTCTCTTTCATGTTGCTGCTTTCTGTGGTTTCTCCTACTTAGTCTTATGACGATATTAAGTCAGAGGAACCACAGAAAAGCAGTATTTTCTGTTTTTCTGTTTAGAGCTTGGGGTGCCTCAAGATTTAATTTTTGAGGGTTAAAATGTGTGTGTCGGGCGCACAATGATTTTTTTTACATCGGGATACTAGCTAATAGCCTCATTAACCTGGCATTTACATGTGATGAGCGCTATTAGCTAAGTGATAGTTTGGACGCGTTAATCCTCTTATTGCATCAGGGGTTACTGGACACGCGTCCAACCGCGGGTTAACTTGTGTGCTAGCCTGAGTGCACAATTCTGTATCGGCCTGTTAGTGAAGCTGCTGTAAGAGCTACTGTACCATTATTTAGAGCTTTTCAACACATATAAAAAGCATTCAGATGCTGGTTCAATCCATCTGTTGCCATAATAGCTTGTCCTATCATGTCCAAATAGGGAGGGGGCAGGGAGGGGAAGGACCACCACAGCTCCTACACAGTGTGCTGTAGAAAATGATCGGCACCTTATGAGGATAATGTTAAAAAGTGCTTGAAAATTCATGCAGATGTAGAGTTTTCACATTTCTCCATGTTTACATATACACATATATGTCTCGTAATGCAAGGCGAGTCACTACATATACAGAAATCACGCCACACTATACAAACCTGATAGTGCAGATTCATCAGTTTCAGCAGAACTAGGACTCAACCTGGAGTTATTTCAGATAAATTATTATGGTTTAATTTGTCTAACTGGTTAACCTGAAGCAGGTTTATGCCAAAGGCTGGCACTTCTGGGAGCAAAAGAGAGAGAAAAAAAATAAATATATATATATATAAAATCGGGTAGGGTAAGTTGGGCGATGAACTGAGGTGCCATTTGAAACAAACTCTAGTGTGCGGTGGCAGAGAGGGGACATTTTTGGCTGCTGGCAGAAAAAGAGGGGGTGAGCCAGAGATGCCCCAGCATGCAACAAGGTCTTCCTTGTCTGAATTTTCAAGAAAGCTCCTCACCCAGTAAAAATGTTGCTACCAGTAATTTTTTTAATGGGTTTGTCAGTTGCTGGGTTTTGATCTCAAATATTACTACCCTATTCATAAGGCTTGGGTATAGAAACACAGAAATGACAGCAGAAAAGGACCAAATGGTCCATCCAGTCTACCCAGCAATCATTTGGTAGTATCTGCTTTGCCATGTAGGTTACCCCATGCTTATCTGTTTCGCAAACCATAAAAGTCAGGGCCCTCATTGGCTGCTGTTTGAATCAAATTTCTGGACCCCCCTGTGTTTATCAGATTCCCACACTAGCCCTCGTTGATTACTGTTGAATCCAATTCCCTGTTAAACATTGCTCTCTGCTTCAACAGCAAAGCTGAGTTGCATCAAAGTATCAGCCTTATGGTTAAGGGTAGTAACCGCTGCGTCAGCAAGTTACCCCCATACTTGTTTCCCAGACCGTAAAAGTTGGGGCCCTCGGTTGCTGAATGAATCCAGTTCCCTTTTTTCTCCCCATCGTTAAAGCAGAGAGCAATGATGGAGTTGCATCAATAGTATTAATGCTTATTGGTTTAGGGTAGTAACCACCACACCAGCAAGTTAACTCCATGCACTCTTTTCTTCATTTCCATCCTTTAGCCTTTAGGGATCCACAATGTTTATCCCATGCCCTTTTGAATTCTTTCATTCTTTCGGTTTTCACCATCTCTTCCAGAAGGGCATTCCAGGCATCCACCACCCTCTCCGTGAAGAAATATTTTCTGACGTTGGTTCTGAGGTGTCCTCCTTGGAGTTTCATTTCGTGACTCCTAGTTCTACTGATTTCCTGAAAAGGTTTGATGTCTGCACATCATTAAATCCTTTTAGGTATCTGAAGGTCTGTATCATATCACTCCTGCGCCTCCTCTCTTCCAGGGTAAACATATTCATATTCTTCAGTCTCTCCTCATAGGTTTTCTGATACTGACTCCACACCATTTTGGTCGCCTTCTCTGGACCTCCTCCATCCTGTCTCAATCCTTTTTGAGATATGGGCTCCAGAACTGAACACAGTACTCCAGGTGAGGCCTCACCAAGGACCGGTACAAGGGCATCACCACCTCCATTTTGCTACTGGTTATTCCTCTCTCTAAGCAGCCCAGCATTCCTCTGGCTTTAGCTATCACCTTGTCACACTGCATAGCCATCTTCAGGATTGCCAGACAATATCACCCCAAGATCCCACTCGTGGTGTGTGCACATCAGCCCCCCCCCCCCCCCAAATCTCATATCGCTCTTTTGTATTACCACATCCCAGATGCATGACTCTGCACTTCTTGGCATTGAATCCTAGCTGCCAAATCTTTGACCACTCTTCAAGCCTTTGTAATCACTTTTCATTCTCTCTACTCCTTCAGGCATGTCCATTCTGTTGCAGATCTTGGTACCATCTGCAAATAGACAAACTTTACTTTCTATCCCTTCCGCAATGTCACTCACAAAGATATTGAATAGAACTGGTCCCAATACCTATCCTTGTGGCACTCTCTTCAGAGTAGGTTCCATTTACCATTATACGCTGTCTATCAGTCAACCAGTTTGTAATCCACGTCCCTACCTTGGTGTTCACTCCAAAGCTTCCCAATTTGTTCCCATGCCTCTATGTGGAACGGTATCAAAAGCTTTGCTGAAATCCAAATCGGTTATTTACTCATTCAGATAATAGAAAGACTAGGGGGCACTCCATGAAGTTTGCATGTGGCACATTTAAAACTAATTGGAGAAAGTTCTTTTTCACTCAACGCACAATTAAACTCTGGAATTTGTTGCCAGAGGATGTGGTTAGTGCAGTTAGTGTAGCTGTGTTTAAAAAAGGGTTGGATAAGTTCTTGGAGAAGTCCATTACCTGCTATTAATTAAGTTGACTTAGAAAATAGCCACTGCTATTACTAGCAACAATAAAATGGAATAGACTTAGTTTTTGGGTACTTGCCATGTTCTTATGGCCTGGATTGGCCACTGTTGGAAACAGGATGCTGGGCTTGATGGACCCTTGGTCTGACCCAGTATGGCATGTTCTTATGATTACATCGAGTACTCTTCCTCGATCCAATTCTCTAGTCACACAATCAAAAAAAAATCAATCAGATTTGTCTGACAGGATCTTCTTCTGGTGAATTCATGCTGCCTCAAGTGCAGCAATTTACTAGATTGTAGATAGTTCAATATCTTTTCTTTCAGCAGCGTCTCCATTAATTTTCCCACTACTGAAGTGAGGCTAACTGGCCTGTAGTTTCCAGCCGCCTCTCTGCTACCACGCTTATGAAGTGGGACCACAACCACTCTTCTCCAATCTCACGGTACCACTCCCATTTCCAGGGATCAATTGAACAGGTCACTCAGCGGACCCGCCAGGACAGCTCTGAGTTCTCTTAGTATCCTGGGATGTACTTCATCCGGCCCCATGGACTTGTCCACATTCAGTTTTCCTAGCTCTTCCCATACATACTCTTCTGTAAAAGGAGTTGGGTCTAGCTCATTCCCTTCTACGGTCTTGCCAACCATCAACGTTCCTTCTCCAGAGACTTGTTTAGTGAACATAGAACTGAAGTATTTGTTTAATATGTCTGCCATTTCCTTGTCTGTCTTGGCACATTGCTCCTCATCACCTTTCAGTTTCACTATACTATTTCAGGGTTTCCTTCTTTCTCTTATATATCTGAAAAATGATTTGTTACCTCTCTTTCTCTCTTGAGCAATCCTTTCTTCCACTTGACCTGCTTTTCTGATTTCTTTGTCTCCCTCATTTTCACCAGGTATTGTTCCCAGTGTTCCTCTTTTTGGGATCCTTTATACTTCCTGAACACTTATTTTTTTTGCTTTTATTTTTTGCAGTCACCTCCTTTGAGGATCAAATTGGTTTCTTTTTCCTTGAACTTTTGTTTACTTTTTTTTAACATATAGATTTGTTGCCTTTAAGAACATAAGAAATTACCATGCTGGGTCAGACCAAGGGTCCATCAAGCCCAGCATCCTGTTTCCAACAGAGGCCAAAACCAGGCCACAAGAACCTGGCAATTACCCAAACACTAAGATCCCTTGCTACTGATGCAATTAATAGCAGTGGCTATTCTCTAAGTAAAATTGATTAATAGCCATTAATGGACTTCTCCTCCAAGAACTTATCCAAACCTTTTTTGAACCCAGCTACACTAACTGCACTAACCACATCCTCTGGCAACAAATTCCTGAGTTTTATTGTGCGTTGAGTGAAAAAGAATTTTCTCCGATTTGTCTTAAATGTGCTACTTGCTAACTTCATGGAATGAAGTCACATCTACTCGTTCAAGACCTCTCATGATCTTAAAGACCTCTATCATATCCCCCCTCAGCCGTCTCTTCTCCAAGCTGAACAGCCCTAACCTCTTCACCCTTTCCTCATAGGGGAGCTATTCCATCCCCTAAGTAATAGTTCTTTTTAATTTAGCCTGCTGTTGTCCCACCTCTCCCAATCTTCTAGTTCTTCCTCCAGGTACATCCCCATTTTGTCAAAGTCTATATATTTGAAATTCAAAACTCGGGGTTTCGTGTGAATTCTTTGTATCTTATTTGCAATATCAAACCACATTATCTGATGATCACTTGTTCTCAGGTGGGCACATGTCTGGACATTATCCCCATTTGTGAACACTAGATCCAGGATTACACTGCCTCCTCATGAGATCCATTACCATTTGTTTGAGCATAGCCCCTTGTAGGGCATTCACTATCTTTCTACTTGTCGTAGATTCAGCAGAAGGGATACTCCAATCTACATCTGGCAGATTAAAATCTACTCATTTCTTTCCCATCTTTTCGATGTCTTCAATCAGATCTCTGTCCAGCACTTCTGTCTGAATTAGAGGCCTATATACCTCATTGATGTAAATGGAAGCATCATCATCTTTTTTTAGGCTAGCCCATGTCCCTTGCATTTCAATTTTTTGGATATTGCTTCTGACATAAAGAGTTACTCCTCCTCCTCCTTTCCTGTCCTCCCTTAAATTATAGCCAGGGATGGCTATATCCCAGTCATATGACTCTGTAAACCATGTTTCTGTAACAGCAACAACGTCCAGATCCACTTCTACCATTAGAGTCTGCAGGTCTGGGATTTTATTACCCAGACTACAAGCATTTGTGCTCATAGCTTTTCAGCTTCTCTCCTTCAGGTTATTGCTCTTCTTGTACTTCTTCTGTGACTTGTTCAGCTGACTTTTGTTATCCCCTTCACCCATTTCTTTGAGATTTGGAGAGTGACATTCCAATCTCCTTCTGCCACCCTCGTCCTCTAGTTTAAATGCCTAATGGAATAGGATTTGAATATATCACTTAGGATCTTTTTTCCTGACACAGACAGAAGTAAGCCATCTTTGACATAGAGCCTTTTACTGTTCCATACATGGCCCCAGCCCCCAATATATCCAAACCTTTCTTCCTTACATCAAGTTTTGAGCCATGCATTGAAGTTATCTAAATGGCTTAGCCTCTCTTTCCCCTTTCCATGAATAGGTAACACTTCTGAAAAGGCAATAGTCTGCCATGTGACTAATCTGTTTTCCCAGAGTTTGGAAATCTCTCTGTACCACTTGGATGTTGTTTGTAGCAAGGTCACTGGTTCCCAGATGTATGATAATATCAACTACAGAGTCCTTACTTTCTTCAATTGCACTATCTGAATAGCATTTCTACCAGCTGATGAACCTGGAAGGCTTTTAACTATAGTGTTTCCCCTGAAAAGAGTGCCCAAATTAGTGCCTTTGATGACTGAGTCACCCAGCACAATGAGCTTTTTTATGGTTATTGGTTGTATTATGGAATTTCTGTGTGCATTGGGTTTCTTCTTTCCTTTTAGATACCACTTCAATTTTCATCGCTAGAGCTCCTTCATTATCTAATACAGAGAAGGCATTTTGTATTTGTGTCACTTGAGAGAGTGGGAGTCTCTGCATCACAGGTCTTATATTCTACCAGAGCCCACTGTAATCCATTTGTTCTTGGGTTTCTGTATGTTCTGTATAAATGTTTTTGGAGGGGAGGGGGGACATGTGAGCTGCACAATTGTGAAGAATGGGTGTCTTTGAGTCACCGGTCTTATCCTACTTCAGCCCACTGTAAACCATTTACCAGTTGCTACCCTTAAGAGAAACATGGGATAACCTGCATGGCATGGCAGATACTAATAGAAATTTGCTGGGCAGACTGGATGGACCACTTGGTCCTTTTCTGCTGTCAATACTATTTCACTATGAAATTATTTTTTATGGATATGTCATTTTAAATTATTATTTTTTTACTAATAGTAGGCATCCCTGACTGAAATTATCATATCACATAGGTCAAATGACCAGCTATAAGGCAGTAACCACTTTTGCTTACTGCACACCTGGGCTAGGACTGACCAGTCGCACTGCCTGAATCTATGAATTCTTTCATAAGAAATACCTCACAGCCTATAAATTGTGTCCTTGGAATATTATGTGGTGCAAGTCAAGTCATTCTCATTTTATGACTCTGTCTTAGCCTTGGGCACTGGATCATTACAGAGGTGATTTTCTGAAGGAATAATTGAACTACCAGTAGAGCCTCTTACCATAAAAAAGAGCTGTGGCCTCCTTGATGGGCTCAGGAATTGTCTCCAGATTGTTGACAGCAGCTCCCTGGGTTAGAAATTAGAAGTGAATAAAGTCCTTCAAATATTTACAGCTCAAATCTCAAGACAGATAAGATTAGATAGAGCCACCTATAAGAAATCTAGTAAGACCTCATTTTTATCAAATGACTTCTATCAATCTGTGCATACGATTCACTGTAAACATCTCTCAATATAATTACCTCTGCATCAGGGCGTTGGACTGAAGACATAGATTGGATGGTGCTAAGATCATGTTCCAGTTTAGTAATTAATTCCTTTTGGTTGGCCACAGTAGCAACAGCTTCAGTAAACTGGATCTGAAGATCAGAACTGCGAGCTAGGGAAGAAAAACCAGTAGCAGATTCAGTAACCTGGATCTGTAGCTCAGGGCTGTGAACTAAAGAAAAAGCCAAGCCAGCACAGAAAGCTCTTTGCTCTTTTTTGTATGAATTGATTGGCAGTGTTTGCCTGGTCAGCTCTTCTTCTAAGATGATAGTAGCATGCTCTGAAAACAAATAATATTAGGCCACAGGAGCCACACATTGTGAAACTACTGAACTCCAATGTCTTCTCCTCAAACCAGCTTTATAGTTCCTACTTTATGAACTTCTTAATGTTCTGCTGCCTATAAAATAATCTGTGTTCTCAAACTGACCATTTCAGTCCATCTCTGCTGGCTGATGAATCTATCAGGGATAGTTCTGAAATGCTGTGAGTTCTCTCTTCACCCCTCTATAAGATGATGAGAAAGAAACCCTAATTTTTGAGAATGGGGAAGCACTTGCATGGCAAGAAGTGAACCAGACCACATCAGCTTTTTCTGTACAATGTATTTCAGACTACCCCAAATTTCGGATCTATATAGACACACATTCAGTGTATATATCTGTATCTATACACACACACAAATGCTTCCTAGGTATCCATTACACTGCACCAGATACATGAGAATATTGATATTTCCTGTCTCCAGATTTATGGAAGTGCTGCAGTCTTTCTGATTGAAGCTAATGAAATCTACAGGCATTTTATTAAATCACTGAAAAAAGCCTGGCAATCAAACCCCAGAGATGGAGAATACTGAATTAGCACTAGGACTGTGATGCACAGACTCTTGTCTGCAGAGATTTACAGGAGTACTTCTGAAGTTAAGGAGCTGTGTGTGAAGGTTTTGCCTATAACGGTATTCTATCAGAAGGTACCTCTGTGTAGAACAGCTCTTAGAAAACCTTCTCCCAAGGTGTGCGCCTCAGGTTCAGCACAGCTAAGAGTGACAGTTGTCCCTGTTATGCTTGGCCAGGGAGTTCTCAGCTCAGGTCTGTGAGTGCCACAAACAAATTTGTTTTTCAGGATATCAAAAAATTCATTGGATGCATTTGCATAAATCAGGACTAAGAACAATGACTAGCTTGATTATCCCGAAAACCAGAACTCTTGGCAGCCCTCAAGGACCAACCCGATAACCCCTGTGCTAAACTTTCAACTTATGTCCAAGTATTGTTTGTACACTTGCTCATCTGCTTAGCAAATCTCTGCTATTCAACTATTCTTGCAGGTTGCAGGGGTGTCATTAGCTATAAGCACGTGACCCATGTTTTGAGTCTCTTCCTCTCCGCGTTGAGCCTCCACTTCTTCAGCCACTGGCAGAGCCCATCCTGCCAGCAGCCAAAGAAGAGAGAATGCATATCTGTGTGTTTTTGTGTGAGGGATTGTGTGAGAAGGGTCGTGTGTGTGTGTGTGTGAATGAGCATGTGTGAGTATGAACATGAGTGTATTAGCATTACATGATAGAGAGAGAACATTTTTTGCATTCCCTTCCCCTATTAATCCACAACAATCTGAAGGTGACTGGAGAGTGGAGTATTTTTTTTTAAATTCATATTTTAATTATTGGGTGTTATTTCATTTGTCTGTTTGGAAATATTTTATTTGCCTGTGGTAAATTGAAAACATGTTAATGAGTTTTAATTATTAAATGTTCAATTGTTTTGAAATGTTTATTCTTTTTAGTAGTATGGCTTTACTGTTATGGCTGATGTTTCATATTTCTTAATTTTGTTGTTTGATGTTTTATGAGTCATGGTCATGTTTTTGTTTTTCCATTGTTGCCCTACAAACAGATTATAGCTTGTTGTGGTTTCCAGTTCAATTTTTGTCTGCATGTTTCTATTTATACTTTGTGGTCTCTTTATCCTGTATTTGCTGAGGGTCTGTCTACATTTTGCATGTGTGACCGAAGTAAGGTATTCTCTAGCAAATAGTTTCTGTGCAGCCTGGCCTCTTCAGTTTCACTAATAGGAAGTATATTGGTGTCTTAGGACCTGGTGCAGTATTTGCAGTGCTGCATTTTCATGGGTAGAGTTATGTTTGAGTCTGGCAATTAGTGTTATTATATGACAGGTTTGCTATAGGTTCTGAGTACATTTTTTGCAGGGTTTTGAATTATTACACAATGTTCTTGGGTAGTAGAGGGAGTTTTGCTATTACTGAGGTGACACCAGAATTTGAATATTATTTTTCTATGGTGAGTGGAAAGAGGAAATGTTTTAGTTTTGCTCTGCACCCTTTGTTGGGGGAGGTTTTGTGAATGTGGATGTTGCAGAACTTAAGGTGCAGGGTTTATATTGGGATTCTGTCATATCCTGTATATATCCCAGACTTCTCTCCCATCTAGAACAATTTTTATTGTGGATACTATCACATAATTTTAGTGGTGGTATAATACATGGCCAGGGGTTTCTTTATTGCATAGAAGGTCCTTCTGTCTAGAGATGCCACTGACATGCATGCCCATGTCAATGGTGCCAAATGTTGCGGTGCCTCCTCCTTTATGATTGAAGGCGTCCAGTCTTTGCACATACAGAGTTTGATAGGAGACAGGTGTGGAGAGCACTATAGGAACCCCCCCACCCCCATGACTGAACTACCAGGGAGGTTTCCCTGTAAAGCAAAATTGCTTTCCTTGTAATAGGTGTTATCCCAGGACAGCAGGATGCAGTCCTCACATATGGGTGACATCAGTAATGGAGCCCTATATACGGAAAAACTTCTCTCGAAGTTTCTATGAAACTTTTGACTGGCACCAGAGTGTCTACTGAGCATGCCCAGCATGCCATGATATTCCCTGCACCAGGGGTCTCCCTTCAGTCTGTTTTGTAGCAATTAGCGTTAGCCAAAAATAAAATAATAAAAGGTATGGGACCCAACTCCGCGGGGTGGCAGGTGGGTTTCGGGAGGACTACATCCTGCTGTCCTGGGATAACACCTATTACAAGGTAAGCAATTTTGCTTTATCCCAGGACAAGCAGGATGCTAGTCCTCACATATGGGTGATTAGCAAGCTAGAGGCTGAGTCATTTGGGATTGAGGCAACAGTGAAGTATTGTTGTTGAAATGGATCAGCCGACGATCACAGCAGGTTGGATGTAGAAGGAGTTGGGGTTATACTGGAAATAAGTTCTTTAAGACAGATTGTCCATATGCTGAATCTTGTCGTCCTTCTTTGTCTAAACAATAGTGAGCTGCAAAGGTGTGAAGAGAACTCCATGTTGCTGCTTTACAAATGTCCAGAATAGGTACAGAGCGAAGGTGTGCTACTGAGGTTGACATCGCTCTGACTGAATATGCTTTTACTCGCCCTTGAAGAGTAAGGCCTGCTTTTTCATAACAAAACTGTATGCAATCTGCTAGCCAGTTGGACAAAGTATGTTTACTCACTGCTTTACCTGGTTTGTTTGGATCATAAGATACAAATAGTTGACTGGATTTCCTTTGGACTGCTGTGCGGTTTAAGTAGAAGGATAGTGCACGTTTACAGTCCAAGGTATGTAAGGCTCTTTCTCCCTGGTGAGAGTGAGGTCTTGGAAAGAATGTTGGTAAAACTATAGATTGGTTCAGGTGGAATTCCGTGACTACTTTTGGAAGGAATTTTGGATGAGTACGGAGGACCACCCTGTCAGGTAGGAACTTTGTAAAAGGTTCGTATGTGACAAGTGCTTGTAGTTCACTGACTCTTCTAGCTGATGTAATGGCTATGAGGAATACAGTTTTCCATGTAAGAAATTTAAGGTCACATGTGTCTATGGGTTCGAATGGGGAACGCATGAGCCTGGATAATACTACGTTTAGGTCCCATTGTATGCTAGGGGAATGAATTGGAGGTTTAAGGTAAGTTAAACCCTTCATAAATCTACTGACGAGAGGTTGTGTAGAGATAGGTGCATCTCCCATCTTGTTATGGTAAGCAGAGATTGCACTCAAGTGAACTCTTACAGATGACGTCCGAAGACCAGAGTCTGAAAGATGGTACAGGTAATCTAGTAGTGAGGTAGTGGGGCAAGTGAAAGGATCTAAAGATTTCTGAGTGCACCACAAAGTAAACAGTTTCCATTTATAGGAATAATTCTTTCTAGTGGAAGGTTTACGTGAAGCTATCAGCACTTGAGATATAGTGGTTGAAAGGTTGAGTGGTTGTAAGATCAAGCTTTCAACATCCATGCTGTCAGGGATAGGGATTGAAGGTTGGGATGGCGCAACCGACCCTGATCCTGAGTTATGAGAGTGGGAGCTACTCCCAGACGAATGGGATCCCGGACTGAGAGGTCTAGCAGTGTGGGGAAACCATACTTGTCGAGGCCAGTATGGGGCTATGAGTATCATGGTCCCTTTGTCCTGTTGCAGCTTCACTAGAGTTTTGGTTATCAGTGGTATCTGTGGATACGCATATAACAGGCCTGAGTTCCAATGGCGAGCAAAGGCGTCCTTTGGTAGGTTGTTCTCCTGTTGTAATAGGGAGCAGTAATTGTTCACTTTGTAGTTCAGATGGGATGCAAAGAGATCTATTGTTGGTTGACCCCAGCGTTGGAAGATCTTGGTTGCTATCGTTGGATCCAAGGACCACTTGTGTGGTTGGAACGGACGACTGAGGCGATCGGCTATTATGTTGCGGATGCCTGCCAGGTAAGTGGCTCGTAGAAGAATTGAGTGTGCTAGGGCCCAGTCCCAAATCTGAGCTGCTTCTTGGCAAAGGAGGTAGGAACCTGTTCCTCCTTGTTTGTTGATGTACCACATGGCTACTGTATTGTCTGTCTGAATCAGCACAGTCTTGTGTGAAAGGCAGTCCTTGAACGCATGTAGCGCATAACAGATAGCTCGAAGTTCTAGGAAGTTTATTTGAAAAGAGGCTTCGGTTTTTGTCCACATCCCTTGGGTCTTCAGATGACCAATGTGTGCTCCCCAGCCTAAGGTGGACGCATCTGTAGTTAGTGTCACTTGCGGAATTGGATGCTGAAAAGGCAGACCTTTGAGCAAGTTGTTCATTGATGTCCACCAGAGGAGGGAGGAACGCAGTTCCTGCGTTATCTGAATGCGAGTGGACAATGGTTGAATGGCTTGAATCCACTGAGTTTTGAGTGTCCATTGCAGTAGTCGCATGGTCAGTCTGGCCGTGGGAGTGACGTGAACTGTGGAGGCCATGTGTCCGAGTAGGGTGAGGCACTGGTGAGCTGTAACCTGGGATTGATTTCGAAGAGAGTGTGCCAGGAGAACGAGTGTTTGAGCACGGTCTCTTGGAAGAAAAGCTTTTGCTATGATGGTGTTTAAATCTGCACCGATGAATTGTAGTAGGTGAGATGGTGTGCAATGGGATTTCTGGTAGTTGATGAGAAATCCCAAGGAGTGAAGCAAGTGGACTGTGAGCTTGAGGGAATTGAGAGCTCCTTCGTGTGTTTGACTCCTGATGAGCCAATCGTCTAGATAAGGGAATACATGCACCTTTTGTTTGTGAAGATGTGCCACCGCTACTGCCAGACACTTTGTGAACACTCGAGGTGCTGAGGCTAGGCCGAATGGGAGCACCCGGTACTGAAAATGTTGTCCTTCGACCAGAAATCGCAAGTACTGGCGATGAGGAGGAAAGATGGGAATGTGAGCATAGGCGTCTTGAAGATCCAGAGAGCAGAGCCAATCCCCTCTTTGAAGAAGAGGTAGCATGGTGCCTAACGATACCATCCTGAATTTCTTTTTTTTGAGAAATTTGTTGAGATTTCTGAGATCTAGGATGGGAAGAAGGCCTCCGGTTTTCTTTGGAATGAGGAAATAGCGGTAGTAGAATCCTCTGCCCTGCTGAGGCCTGGGAACTGGTTCTATGGCCCTGGCTCTCAGAAGGGTGGGAACAGAGAGAAGGCCGGTAACAGAGAGGAGGCCCTGGCTCTTCACAAGAGTGGGAACAGAGAGGAGGCTGGTAACTACAGACCGGTTAGCCTCACTTCGGTGGTGGGAAAAGTAATGGAGTCACTGTTGAAAGAGAGAATAGTGAACTATCTACAGTCCGGAGAATTGATGGACCAGAGACAGCATGGATTCACCAGAGGAAGATCCTGTCAAACAAATCTGATTGACTTTTTTGACTGGGTAACCAAGGAATTGGATCAAGGAAGAGCGCTCGATGTCATCTACTTGGATTTCAGCAAAGCTTTTGATACGGTTCTGCACAGGAGACTGGTGAATAAAACGAGAAGCTTAGGAGTGAGTGCCGAGGTGGTGACCTGGATTGAAAACTGGTTGACGGACAGAAGACAATGCGTGATGGTAAATGGAACTTTCTCTGAAGAGAGAGCGGTTTTAAGTGGTGTACTGCAAGGATCGGTGTTGGGACCGGTCCTGTTCAATATCTTTGTGAGCGACATTGCGGACGGGATAGAAGGTAAGGTTTGTCTTTTTGCGGATGACACTAAGATCTGCAACAGAGTGAACACGCCGGAAGGAGTGGAGAGAATGAGACGGGATTTAAGGAAACTGGAAGAGTGGTCGAAGATATGGCAGCTGAGATTCAATGCCAAGAAGTGCAAAGTCATGCATATGGGGAGTGGAAATCCGAATGAACTGTATTCGATGGGGGGGGGGGGGGGGGGGGGGGAAAGGCTGATGTGCACGGAGCAGGAGAGAGACCTTGGGGTGATAGTGTCTAATGATATGAAGTCTGCGAAACAATGCGACAAGGCGATAGCAAAAGCCAGAAGAATGCTGGGCTGCATAGAGAGAGGAATATTGAGTAAGAAAAGGGAAGTGATTATCCCCTTGTACAGGTCCTTGGTGAGGCCTCACCTGGAGTACTGTGTTCAGTTCTGGAGACCGTATCTACAAAGAGACAAGGACAAGATGGAAGCGGTACAGAGAAGGGCGACCAGGAAGGTGGAGGGTCTTCATAGGATGACATACGAGGAGAGATTGAAGAATCTAAATATGTACTCCCTGGAGGAAAGGAGGAGCAGGGGTGAAATGATTCAGACTTTCAGATACTTGAAAAACTTTAATGATCCAAAGACAACAACAAATTTTTTCTGTCAGAAAAAAATCAGCAGAACCAGAGGTCACGAGCTGAGGCTCCAGGGAGGAAGAGTAAGAACCAATGTCAGGAAGTATTTCTTCACGGAAAGGGTGGTGGATGCCTGGAATGCCCTTCCGGAGGAAGTGGTGAAGTCTAAAACTGTGAACGACTTCAAAGGGGCGTGGGATAAACACTGTGGATCCATCAAGTCTAGAGGGCGTGAAAAAAGTGGAGGCAGCAAAACACTGCACGGAGCGGCAGTTGCCAAAGCGGCATTCAAACACTGCACGGAGTGGCAGTAGCCACAGAGGCATTCACGGAGCGGGATGCCAGTGCCCAGTAGTTGGTGTTCCACCTTCACGGAGCGGAAGGATGGAGGGCTGCTATCTCCAAAAAAAACATAAATAAAAAAACAAACAAAAAATAAAAACAGGGCTGGGTAAGAGTATGGGGCAATGGGGTGGCCTGCTTGTTACAGCGGTTGCTACCCCTAATTGAGCTGGATGTCACTTGGATACAGATACGGAGCTGCTCTCTAAACTGGTGGTAGGGTGGAGGGGAATTAGGGCTGGAGGGTACTGGAAGCCAATAGTAACAGGTGGGAGAGAGAAAAAGGGAAAAAAATGGATAAAGTGCGTAGCTTGTTGGGCAGACTTGATGGGCCGTTTGTTCTTCTTCTGCCGTCATTTCTATGTTTCTAATTCTGTTTGTAGAATTTTGGAATGGTGGTTCACTGTCCAAGATGAGATTGGAGGAGTTTCTTTTGGTACAGTGAGAAAGTCCAATCTGTAACCCTGAGCTGTAATGGATAGTACCCATTGGTCTGTGGTTATGGAGGTCCAGGTGTGATGGAAAAAGGCTACCCGACCTCCTACTGGCAGGTGTGGAAGTGGATTAGTGGGTTGGCTGCTGCTCTCTGATTTTCCTTCAAAATCCCGACGTTGATGCAGTCTGAGGAGGAGGTTGAGGCCTGGCAGGCCTTTGCCTCGCCTGAGGTCGCTGAGCTGGGCGAGATGGTCTTGCTCGGTTTGATGGGGGATAGTAGCAGCGTTGGCGGTAGTAAGGGCGCCTTATATCCCTTCTAGGAGGTCTCCTGGCCGAGGGTTGTGTCTCCTGAGGCAGTAATGAAAGTTGTTTAAGTGTCTCAGTGTGGTCTTTAATAGTTGCAACCGCTTCCTTAACCTTGTCGCCAAACAGGGTAGGTCGGCCAGTCTCTCCTGTACTTCTGGTCGGAGATCGGATGCCTTAAGCCAGGCTCATCTATGAGCGGTTATTCCTGAAGCAGAGAGACAGTTTCAAAACTGTCGTAAGTCGCCCTAACTTCATGTTTGCCTGCTTCTAGGCCTTTATGTACCAGTTGATGAAAGGGTTCCTGATATTGATCAGGAAGTGTGAGAACTAGGTCTTGGACTTGTTTCCAAAGATTTCGTTGATACTGGTTCATAAAAAGTTGGTAAGATGCAATCCTAGATACCAACATAGATCCTTGGAAAACCTTACGCCCTAAGTTGTCCATGAATCTGTAATCTTTTCCAGGTGGTATAGAGGCATGAGATTTTAACCTTTTTGCTTTTTCCTGGGCCGACTCCACTACCACCGATTGGTGAGGTAGCTGGGTCTTTTGAAACCCTGGGATTGGTTGGACTAAGTAGGTGGCATCTGACCTCTTGTTTACCGCTGCCAGTGAACCTGGATGTTCCCATATTCGGTACATGAGTTCTTGTAAAACCTCATGCACTGGTACTGCCAAAATCTCCTTGGGAGGGTCTACAAATTGTAGAACTTCCAGTGTCTTTTGCCTGGAATCCACCTCTGTGTGCAACTGGAAAGGAATAGTGTCTGCCATGTCCTTAACAAAGTTTGAAAAAGATAAGTCTTCCGGAGACTTCCTACGGTCCTCAGGAGGTGATGGTTCAGATAATATGTCCTCTTCTGAGGAGAACTCTGTATCTGTATCTGTGCCTGTATCTCTTGGGGATCTCACTGGTAGTGGCACCAACGGTGTCCCCTTTGGCATCGGTGGAAGTAAAGGGGACAGAGGCTGATGAGGCCTGGGAACTCCAGAGGGTCCTGGATCAGGTTCTTCATCGATGTCTCAGTTTCTTCGATATTGCATCGAGTAAAGTGTCCAATTTATTCATCAGTGGTTGAAGAATCGTGAATTCTGAAGATGGCACCGATGGAGTCACCGGTGGAATCGGTGCAGGCATCGGGCACGGCACCGAGGGCATCGGTGGCGGAATTGATGGAAGTATCGGCATCGATGGTGATGGAACCGAAGGCATCGGGGCTGGTGTCGATGGCGACATCGGTGTCGATGGCTGGAATGGTACCGCATCGAGGAGCGCTTGTCGAACCGCTTGACGGATATATCCATCAAGTTCCGCCCGCATAGCTGATGGTATCAGAGCAGCTATGGGGGGAGGCGGCGATGGTGATACCGATACCTCCTCAGAGCCCTGAGGAGGTATGGTGCCCTGCACCGGTATCGGTGGGGATAGCCCTGGTACTGTAGGCCTCGGAGCCTCCACGCTCGTCCGAGCTTTCTTAGCGGAGGCCGCATCAGTCGATGGCTCAGCGGGCACCGGTTCGATGGCCTGCTGGCGCCGATGCCGATGCTTTTCGCTGCCGGAGGTGGACGCCTTCGACGATGGCGAGGGGGAGGGAGTAGAAGCATCTCCGGCCTCACCTGGAAGTCGTCTTTTAAGAACAACTTGCCGTATCAATCCAGAAGGCGATGACTGGGCTGACGTCAGTGTTGTTGGGAGCAGTTGAATCTTGAAGAGATGCTCCATTTTCTCCATCCGGAGCCGACGTCCCTTCGATGTCATCTCGGCGCATAATTTACAGGACTTGACGTCGTGTTTCTCGCCGAGGCAAAGTATACATTCCTGGTGCGGGTCCGTAATGGACATATTTCGCACACAATTCGGGCATTTTTTAAAACCCGAGGCCATTTTTTGCTCTGGCCTGAAAAAACGGTATGGAACAGACGAAAATCACTGGGGAAAAAACTTACCGCGATGGAACGGAAGGGAGACCCTTGCGGTGGAAAGTTTTTCCTGAACTTTTTCTAAAGTTTTATGAGTAGTGAAAATCACCACAGGACTCCAGATTAACTGCGAGGCTAACGGCTCTGCGGAAAAAAGAAGACTGAAGGGAGACCCCTGTGGCAGGGAATATCATGGCATGCTGGGCATGCTCAGTAGGCACTCTGGTGCCAGTCAAAAGTTTCATAGAAACTTTGAGAGACGTTTTTCCGTATATAGGGCTCCATTACTGATGTCACCCATACCTAGCAATATCTCTGGCAGGATGTAAAAATACATACAATAGACATTTTATGGGGTTATTCAATTATACCTAAATACATTTTTGCAGTAGCTATGAAAATACTTATTAAGCTATAAAGAATTGACAGAACAGGCAAGTTGGCCTGATGATTTATTTGGGAATAATCTTGGGGGATTTTCATGCTGAGTCAACAGGAGAGATTTCTGAAGGGATATGTAGCCTCTTCTGGATGACAGAGAACAGTCTTAAGAGGCTGTTCACCTACTTGTCAAGATCAGCCTTATAACACACATTAACTTTTTATCCAGCTCGTGAGTTCCACTGCCTTATTGGATATTGGAGGTATTAGTGGAGAATCTGGAGGCAGTGCAGGCAGATGCCAAGGCTTGTGATGGTGACATTGGTATTGGTTGCAGCACATTAGTGGTTCCAGGAGGAGGAGTAGCGAAGGAGGCTGATCGTGGTGGGGTTTAAGCTGTGTGAGCCTCCAGGAACAGCTGCAACTGTGGTATGCCCATGTACTGAGGGCAACTGCGAGGCTGGCACTGGAGTGCTAGTGCTCTACAGTTGAAGAGGTGAGCATCAGCGGCTAGCACTCTGATGCTGGCTTTAGCACATGCAGTAAGTGTGTCAGAGGGAGGAGTGAGGAAGCTGGCTGTGATCTTGTCAGATCAGGCAGGGTCAACCATTTGCTCTGCCACTGGCAACCTGTCATTTGTGATGAGCATTCAACTCATATTAAAGGTAAAAGAAAGTTCAAATTTCAATGTATTTTAATACAGTGTGATACTGAGGTCCTTGTTTTAACATAATTTGTTTCTTGAGTGGCTGTCATACAGTATTGATATCCCAAAGTGGCACTCAGACCAAAAGATTTGCATATCCCTGCTAAAGAAATTGGAATGATAGTGCATGGAGAAAAGGCACAAGTGCAGTGGTTCTGCAATGCTGGGGAAAATAATGAGGCTGAAATAAGGTCAACCTACTCCATGTGTTTATATACTGTCAGCATATCCTGTGGCACTTAGAAAGGGAGTTTTGGGATGCGGGTAAATAAGGATAGGTAAGTGGTTTCCTTATTCTGTGGTAAAAGCAATACACCACCACACCACAAGATGTCCCTGTTTTACAGGGAATGGTAGCTTGTGGGGCTCAGGTACTTTAGGACATGTCACTGTTGACATGCTTCCTAATAAAAATATTGCACATCAGAGGCCTTTAGACAACAGGCTCAAGTCACACCCACATTCATTTAAGAAGAAACTTAAGACATGGCTATTCGAACAAGCATTCTCCTAGTTCAGGCCGATTCCCTTGTTTAATTGTTTTATTTTATTTTAATTATTTTTCACTAATCTCATGTTTAAATTTACTATATTTATTATTATATTAATCATTATTTTATGGGCAGTTAGAGTTATTTGATATTAGAATTTAAGCCTTATTTAATTTGATTTGCTACAATTTTATTTTAAATTGTTTAAGATGTTTTTAAGATTGTATATTAATTATGTTATTTATTACTGTTTCATTTGTGATGTAAACCGATGTGAAGCTTCCACGAACATCGGTATATAAAAAAAGGTGAATAAATGTACATTTATGATTTTCCTTCAGTTAAGAAAAAATTTACAGTACAGTGAAATAATGATTCTCATAGAAAAGACACTGAGATGTTCATAGCAATCACAGTGAAGTTTTCAAAAGAGCAGGTTCCCTCTGCCAATCTTTAATATGCAATAAAACCTTAGCAATATTCTGATGCAGTTTGCTTATCAGCAGCTCATGTCCCCAACACTATTGTACTCAGCCTCAAAACTGCAAGAACCTTAGGCTGGAAGAGCCAAATATTTTCTGTCTTTAACTTTATATGGTGAGCTCTCATTTTAGTCAAGTCTGTATTATGTGTACCTGTTGTAACATGAGGGAGGTGCCTCTACTGAGCATCTGGCTGGATGTACCATTCTGATGAGAGACTTCCCTCTCCAGTTAAGACTTGTAGGGAGACAGAATTCCTGTGAATTTGCCAGCAGTGTGTTTGCTCTCCTTTAATGCATAGCACAGGGAGGTCTTCAGTTTGAGAAGTAATGAGGTCTCTATTGAATGTTTTTTGGTATTTCAAAGGAGTCATTTTCAGCCCAAATGAATTATTTTCCAGGATTATGATAGTCTGTTAGACATTGTAAAACAGGCCATTGTAGGACCACCCAGTCACTAAGGAGCAATGTGTTGGGTAGAGGAGTCTGAAAAAAAATAGAGTGGAATTGTGCTCTCTTGGCCTCAGAAAATCTCTGCTCTAGTTGCCTTCAGATGCAGCGTTGAAGAAAACTAGACAAATAAAACTAACCAATAATCACCCAAGTAAACTTTTCAAATAGAGCAAAAACTCTCCAATGCTGAATTCCTATCACCTTTTACCACTACTGAGAGCCCCATGGCAAACGTTTGCTGAATTCTTCACAAAGATAATTTAAGCTATATGCTCCTCCTTTGATTCTTCCCCCCGCCATCTCATTCACCACTATCCCAACTTACCAACTCCACCAATCATGGCTGGCTCAATCTCCCCACTAGCTAACCACTATAATAAATGTGATACCAACTCAAAGCTCTCTACCTCATTCACTGAAAAAGGCTGTTATCAAACTTGTCATGAAGAAATCAGACTCTTATAACAAAAAATTTTAATCACTAAAAGTGGTTTACTTCTGAGAAGAGAGCAACATTACATATACCCTTACTAATCCTGTTTCAGGGAAGGCCGTGGAATAGAATCTGTCCTGTTAGCCATTAATATCCACTTGAATACAGACCAAGTTAGTGACTCCATCCTAGTCCTACTCAATTTAGGGGATATTGACATTGAAGGAACTGCCCTCAAATGGTTTGAATCTTTTCTATCTAAGAGAACACAGTGGGCCGGATTTTAAAAGGGTTACGCACTTAAGTTAAGCGCGTAACCCTTAAAAAATCCCCCTGCGCGCGCCGAACCTATTTTGCATAGGCTCGGCAGCATGCATAAGTCCCAGGGCTTTGCTAGGGGGGCGTGTCAGGGGGCGGCGCAATGTTCGGGGCGTTCCAGGGGGAGTGGTGCTGGCCCGGGGGTGTTCCGGGGGGCGTGACCGAGGCCTCTGGACCAGCCCCTGGGTCAGGTGATGGCGTGGCAGTGGGCCATTGGCGCAGGCGTAACTTGTGCGATAAAGGTAGGGGGGGTTTAGATAGGGCCGGGAGGGGGGGGAGGGGGGTTAGGGAGTGGGGGTGGGTGGAGAGAACGGGCAGCGTGTGCAGGGCTCGGCGCACGCAAGTTGCACAAATGTGCACCCCCTTGCGCGCGCCGACCCCAGATTCTATAAGATACGTGTGCGCGCTGTCTTTTAAAATGTACCCCAATCTGTCTCATGAGCCAACAAATCATAAACGCCCAAAGATCTCATCCGTGGAATACATCAGTGATCAATCCTATCCTTGATCCTTTTCAATATTTAGATTTGTCCAATATGCAACATCATTCAATATCCTTCAACACTGAATGTCACTATGAGGGAGTATATAAGAAATTCCCTCAGAATACTTTAAAGGCTTTTCCACAGCTATCTGGTCCAGTTCTCCTTAAGACCCAAGTGGCCCATCAAGTCTGCCCAGCAAGCTACGCACTTTATCCATTTTTTTTCCCTTTTTCTCTCTCCCACCTGTTACTATTGGCTTCCAGTACCCTCCAGCCCTAATTCCCCTCCACCTACCACCAATTTAGAGAGCAGCTCCGTATCTGCATCCAAGTGACATCCAGCTCAATTAGGGGTAGCAACCGCTGTAACAAGCAGGCCACCCCCTTGCCCCATACTCTTACCCCCTTGCCCCATACTCTTACCCACCCCTGTTTTTGTTTGTTTGTTTGTTTGTTTATTTATTTATTTTTTGGAGATAGCAGCCCTCCATCCTTCCGCTCCGTGAAAGTGGAACACCAACTACTGGCCACTGGCATCCCGCTCCGTGAATGCCTCTGTGGCTACTGCCGCTCTGTGCAGTGTTTGAATGCCGCTGTGGCTACTGCCACTCCGTGCAGTGTTTTGCTGCCTCCACTTTATTCACGCCCTCTAGACTTGATGGATCCACAGTGTTTATCCCACACCCCTTTGAAGTCGTTCACAGTTTTAGACTTCACCACTTCCTCCGGAAGGGCATTCCAGGCATCCACCACTCTTTCCGTGAAGAAATACTTCCTGACATTGGTTCTTAGTCTTCCTCCCTGGAGCCTCAGCTCGTGACCTCTGGTTCTGCTGATTTTTTTCTGACAGAAAGGTTTGTCGTTGTCTTTGGATCATTAAAGTTTTTCAAGTATCTGAAAGTCTGAATCATATCACCCCTGCTCCTCCTTTCCTCCAGGGAGTACATATTTAGATTCTTCAATCTCTCCTCGTATGTCATCCTATGAAGACCCTCCACCTTCCTGGTCACCCTTCTCTGTACCGCTTCCATCTTGTCCTTGTCTCTTTGTAGATACGGTCTCCAGAACTGAACACAGTACTCCAGGTGAGGCCTCACCAAGGACCTGTACAAGGGGATAATCACTTCCCTTTCTTACTCGATATTCCTCTCTCTATGCATCCCAGCATTCTTCTGGCTTTTGCTATCGCCTTGTCGCATTGTTTCGCAGACTTCATATCATTAGACACTATCACCCCAAGGTCTCTCTCCTGCTCTGTGCACATCAGCCTTTCCCCCCCATCGAATACAGTTCATTCGGATTTCCACTCCCCATATGCATGACTTTGCACTTCTTGGCATTGAATCTCAGCTGCCATATCTTCGACCACTCTTCCAGTTTCCTTAAATCCCGTCTCATTCTCTCCACTCCTTCCGGCGTGTCCACTCTGTTGCAGATCTTAGTGTCATCCGCAAAAAGACAAACCTTACCTTCTATCCCGTCCGCAATGTCGCTCACAAAGATATTGAACAGGACCGGTCCCAACACCGATCCTTGCGGTACACCACTTAAAACCGCTCTCTCTTCAGAGAAAGTTCCATTTACCATCACGCATTGTCTTCTGTCCGTCAACCAGTTTTCAATCCAGGTCACCACCTCAGCACGCACTCCTAAGCTTCTCGTTTTATTCACCAGTCTCCTGTGCGGAACCGTATCAAAAGCTTTGCTGAAATCCAAGTAGATGACATCGAGCGCTCTTCCTTGATCCAATTCCTTGGTTACCCAGTCAAAAAAGTCAATCAGATTTGTCTGACAGGATCTTCCTCTGGTGAATCCATGCTGTCTCTGGTCCATCAATTCTCCGGACTGTAGATAGTTCACTATTTTCTCTTTCAACAGTGACTCCATTACTTTTCCCACCACCGAAGTGAGGCTAACCGGTCTGTAGTTACCAGCCTCCTCTCTGTTCCCACTCTTGTGAAGCGGGACCACCACCGCTCTTCTCCAATCACTCGGCACCACTCCCGTTTCTAGGGATCTATTGAACAGGTCGCACAGCGGTCCCGCCAGCACATCTCTGAGCTCCCTCAGTATCCTTGGATGAATCCCATCAGGCCCCATGGCTTTGTCCACTTTCAGATTCTTTAGCTCTTCCCATACATTATCTACTGTAAAAGGATTTTCATCTATTCCACTTCCCTCCAGTTTCTTGTTGTGTAGAGATGGTCCTTCTCCAGGGTCTTCTTTAGTGAACACAGAGCTGAAGTATTCGTTTAATATTTCTGCCATTTCTTCGTCTCTCTCCACACATTGATCATTTCCACCTTTCAATTTCACTATACCACTTTGGACTTTTCTCTTTTCGCTGATGTATCTGAAAAATGTTTTGTCACTATTTTTTATCTCCTTGGCAATCCTCTCTTCCGCTTGACTTTTTGCCAACTTGATTAATTTCTTCGTCTCCCTCAGTTGAATCAAATATTCTTCTTTGTGCTCCTCCCTTTGGGATCTTTTATATTTCTTGAATGCTGTTCTTTTAGCTTTAATTTTGTCAGCCACCTCCTTTGAGAACCAGATAGGTTTCATTTTTCTTTTGCTTTTCTTTACATTTCTAACATATAGAGCAGTTGCCTTGGTGATTGCTCCTTTTAGATTGGTCCACTGCTGATCCACATCTCTCTCATTTTCCCATCCATTTAGTTCTTCCTCTAGGTACTTCCCCATTTCCTCAAAGTCTGTGTTTTTGAACTGTAAAACTCTGGTCTTTTGTTTCTTTTCCATATTCTTTTAGTGATATTAAACCATACCGTTTGATGATCACTGGTGCTGAGGTGGGCGCCCACCTTGACATCAGAGACATTATCTCCATTAGTGAGCACTAAGTCGAGTATAGTTCCTTCTCTCGTGGGTTCCAATACCATTTGTTTGAACAAAGATACTTGCATGGCATCCACTATTGCTCTACTATTTTTAGATTCTGCAGATGGGATTTTCCAGTCTACATCTGGCATATTAAAGTCACCAACGATCACCACTTCCCCCTTCTTACCTGTCTTATGGATGTCTTCAACCAGATCTCTGTCCAGCTCTTCCTTTTGGTTTGGAGGCCTGTAAACCACTCCAATATAAATGGATGCTCCATCATCTTTTTTTAGGTCGACCCATAGTGCTTCTTCCTTGCCCCAACTTCCTTGCAGCTCAGATGCTTGGATATTATTTCCCTGGTGGGGATTTATTTCCCTGGTGGGGATATTATTTCCCTGGTGGGGATTTATGATCATGCATATGAAACGTTCCTCTCCTTCCATAAAAAATTTTTTCTTGCTAATAGATTAAAAATTTTTTCACTCTTTTCATGAGGATTTAGGAGTTCAAATATAAATAGCTATAGTTCACTATGAGGGATTCGTTTTGAGGTTCTAAATTAGCATTATAAGGATCCTTCTCAAACATTTTTGGTGCCTTTTGATAATTCATTGGTATTTTACAGATTTTTGCACCTAGTTTGTTAAACCATTCCTCATGGAAACATGGAAACACGTATTTAGCTTTTCTGAAGCGCAGTTAGCTGATGTGAAAACGTTTCCATCATTGCTTTCTGATACAGATGAACACATCATTAATACATCATGGGATGAGTTTTTGCGGTTGAGCAAGAAGAGCATCCGTGCCGAATTGCACGGTACTACTTTGGTGGAGTATATAAAACATCAACTCATTCCCCGCGGGTTATGTGTCCAGAAAGAACCCTTATTATTCACCGATGATAAACTATTTATGCAAACATGGACAGCTATTCTTAACAAGTGTGCACTTGACTTGATGCTATTGATAGTGGGTCAGGTTAAGAAATTCACTGCTGAGATAGCGGAGCCGATTCAAGAACAGATTGATCAGTTGAAACAAAATTCTGCCCCTGAACAGTTTGAGGAGAAATTACAGGAACATCAGGCCACTCTAGATAAACATCAGGCCACTCTAGATAGAATATTAAAGAAACGAAAATCAGTAAATTTCGTCGTGATCAAACTGATTACAAAGCAGACCGGGTATATAAGTGGTTGGGTAACTGTGCCGAACATAGACGTGTCAGATTTAATTTCTCATCGGTTGAAAATTCTAGCGGTTCCGATGAAGCAGATGGCACTGTGCCAGTGCCTAAGAACCAAGGTCAGTCGGATCTACACGACCGAAAGGTCGGCCGCGTCAAGACAACACTGTAGAAGGTCCGCCCCAGTCCAGCATCAACACCCGAATGAGAAACAAATGACACCGACCACTAGCCCTGAGCATCCTCAGAATGTTATGCAGACATCATCCGCCGTTGTTAATCTCTCTTCTACACAATTATCTGCTGATCAGATATCAGTTTTAAACCATGGTTTATCATTCGTGCCTACATCAAAACATTCTCCGTTCGAAGCCCGCATTATGTTCCAGCGGTTTATACGTAAACTGAATTTAAAAGTATTTTTTGCACAATCTGACCATCAAACGGGCCAAGACATGTCCATAGTTCACCTTCATTCTACTTGGAATCCTCCTGGAGCCGTTGATCCCCATGTAAAAACTTTTGAGCAGTTGGTTTTACGCGATATGATCACTTATGAGAATCAAGAACATCGTTGGCAACATAATCTGTCAGCTCCATTGCGTTCTGCTTTACAATCTCTTTCTCAAAATTCAGATGTAATCATCAAGCCCGCAGACAAGGGGGGTGGGGTAGTTTTACAGGATAAATCAGTATACAATCAGGTTATGTTTCAACATTTGAATAACCCCTTGTATTATAAACAGCTGAGTAATGATCCCACTGTTGGATTGTCTAAAATCCTTCAAGGTATAGTTGATAGCTCTACATGCTTCACGGACAAAGAGAAGAAGTTTTTGATTGTTGAACATCCCCGTCTTCCTGTAATATACTCACTCCCCAAAATACATAAAGATCTTCATAATCCACCAATACGTCCGATCGTTTCTTTAAACGATTCGGTATTGGAAGCTCCGGCTATACTATTGGACAAACTATTTCAACCTTATGCCACATCCTCTGTTTCATATATTAAGGATACCATTCACTTGTTACAGAAATTAAATAGTATTAATTTGGATGATCAGACACAATATATATTGGTGACCATGGACATCAGCGCTTTATACACCAATATTCCTCAGTTACAAGCGTTTCAAGACATTGAACAATGTTTATCACAAAGGCTGTCACATCAAAGGATTCCCAATTCAGTCATACTGCAACTACTTGAAGTGGTATTATACAACAACTATTTCATGTATAATGATCAATTGTTTGCTCAAATACATGGGATCCCTATGGGCTCTCCGTTAGCCCCTACCACCGCTAACATCTACGTAGCCCATTTTGAACACAATGTAGTTTATGAGTCTGAATGGTGGTGTGATGTTGTGATTTGGGTCCGGTACATCGATGATATCTTTCTAGTGTGGAAAAACACTGAAGATAATTTGGCATTGTTTTTTGAGTGGTTAAACCAACAAGATCCCAATTTGCAGTTCACCAAACAGCAATCATACACGCATGTACCTTTTCTTGATGTTCTGGTGGGTTTAAAGGATGGTCAATTCACTACTACAGTATACCGCAAACCAACTGATAAGAACAATCTTCTAAAATTTCATAGCCATTATCCGCCATCGTTCAAGCGTGGCTTGCCTGTGAGCCAGTTCTTCAGAATCAAACGTATTTGCTCCGACCAGCACCAATTCGAACGACAATCCCAGATTCTTAGTAATAGATTTCTGGAACGGGGTTACCCGAAATCGGTGGTAAAACGTGCATACAAACGGGCAAAATATTCTGATAGACTGTCGTTGCTATCCTATAAACCTTGTAAGCAAGACCCTGGCCTTGTATGTGTGTTAAATCAATCGGTGGCCACCTCTGCCATAGCCGCTTCTATCCGGTTACATTGGCCAGTTTTGGCGCTTCTTGAAGTTTTTAAAGATCTTCCATTAATAGTCACGACACGTGGCAAGAATATTCGTGATACATTGATACATGCAGTGACACATAGTAGCAGTCGTGAATCAGGGGGCAGCCACAATCAATGTGGTCATTGCGCCCATTGTGCACAGAGTATTAATGGGGACACATGGATTGATCCTGTTACAGAATATAAAGTTTATCGTAAGACTCACACCACATGTGAATCAGATCATGTGGTGTACGCCATTGCATGTACCTGTCCTAAGGTATACATCGGCCGAACAGTCAGGAAAATCAGAATTCGTCTTAATGAACATAAGTCCAAATTGCATACTGCAACTTTAGCTGCACCAATTGTCTCGCACTGTATACAGAGAAGTCATGCTTTTGCAGACTTGAAATGGACTATCTTGGATCAAGTCCCAGTACCTCCCCGCGGGGGCGATCGGACTCGACTCCTGAATAAGCGAGAAGCTTTTTGGATTTTTACTCTGCAATCACAAGCGCCTGCAGGGTTGAATGAACTGTTAGACTGGAACTCAATTTTGCGATCATACAATCTGGAACGATTGCGTATCGTACGGAGTCTGTTTTCATTTCGACTTCTACTTTTTGATTGGGTGATTTTTTTTGTACACGTCATCTGTTCAGAGCTTGATGGAGATTGGTCGCACAGCTAGCCCGATAGGCAGTTTAAATTGACACTTCCGTTAGCCCACAGCGTTGTCAGCCTTGGATAGAGTCGCAAGACCCATGCTATGAACCTAGCAGGCAATGGGCTCAACACTGACCGACGAGACATCGTAAGAGGATTAATTCCCTGATGAAAGGCCCCAGTGTGGACCTGAAATGTGGCTACGTCGGTGACCCGCTAAACCATCAGATAAGTCGGGGTGTTGCATGAGCTTATTTTAAGCCATAAGAGACTGCCGGTTAAGCCTATCTAGGTCGCGCCATCAGCGGCTTTTCAAGATTTATACCCTTCGTTGGGATTAGTTTACAAGGCTGCGTGGAGCGTTGAATCGACAGCATTTTGAATATGTGGAGTGATTTTTTCACCATTTTTGAAATGTAAAATGTTTTAGAGCAATATGATACAAAATTATTTAAAAAGTTTTTTGATTGTAGCACTGTTTGCACATGAACTGTACACATTGGTCGGAGGAGGGATGTTTATGATTACAATTGATATTCATATTACCCCTGGTGGGGATTTATGATCATGCATATGAAACGTTCCTCTCCTTCCATAAAAATTTTTTTCTTGCTAATAGATTAAAATTTTTTTCACTCTTTTCATGAGGATTTAGGAGTTCAAATATAAATAGCTATAGTTCACTATGAGGGATTCGTTTTGAGGTTCTAAATGGATATTATTTCTGACATAAAGAGCCACACCTCCCCCTTTTCTATCCACTCTGTCCTTCCTTAACAAGTTATAGCCTGGTATTGCTGTATCCCAATCATGAGATTCTGTGAACCATGTCTCTGTGATAGCAACAATATCCAGTTCTGCCTCAGTCATTAAGGCCTGCAGATCTGGGATTTTATTTCCCAAACTATGAGCATTTGTAGTCATAGCTAGTCCAGATGTATTCCACACATTAAGAAAGGTGGAAAGAAGGCAAAACGATTACTGGCATGGTTAAAAGGGGAGGTGAAAGAAGCTATTTTAGCCAAAAGATCTTCATTCAAAAATTGGAAGAAGGATCCAACAGAATAGGATAAAGCATAAACATTGGCAAGTTAAATGTAAGACATTGATAAGACAGGCTAAGAGAGAATTTGAAAAGAAGTTGGCTGTAGAGGCAAAAACTCACAGTAAAAACTTTTTAAAATATATCCGAAGCAGAAAGCCTGTGAGGGAGTCAGTTGGACCGTTAGATGATCGAGGGGTTAAAGGAGCACTTAGAGAAGATAAGGCCATCGCGGAAAGATTAAATGATTTCTTTGCTTCAGTGTTTACTGAAGAGGATGTTGGGGAGGTACCCGTAATGGAGAAGGTTTTCATGGGTAATGATTCAGATGGACTGAATCAAATCACGGTGAACCTAGAAGATGTGGTAGGCCTGATTGACAAACTGAAGAGTAGTAAATCACCTGGACCGGATGGTATACACCCCAGAGTTCTGAAGGAACTAAAAAATGAAATTTCAGACCTATTAGTAAAAATTTGTAACTTATCATTAAAATCATCCATTGTACCTGAAGACTGGAGGATAGCAAATGTAACCCCAATATTTAAAAAGGGCTCCAGGGGCGATCCGGGAAACTACAGACCGGTTAGCCTGACTTCAGTGCCAGGAAAAATAGTGGAAAGTGTTCTAAACATCAAAATCACAGAACATATAGAAAGACATGGTTTAATGGAACAAAGTCAGCATGGCTTTACCCAGGGCAAGTCTTGCCTCACAAATCTGCTTCACTTTTTGAAGGAGTTAATAAACATGTGGATAAAGGTGAACCGGTAGATATAGTATACTTGGATTTTCAGAAGGCGTTTGACAAAGTTCCTCATGAGAGGCTTCTAGGAAAAGTAAAAAGTCATGGGATAGGTGGCGATGTCCTTTCGTGGATTGCAAACTGGCTAAAAGACAGGAAACAGAGAGTAGGATTAAATGGGTAATTTTCTCAGTGGAAGGGAGTGGACAGTGGAGTGCCTCAGGGATCTGTATTGGGACCCTTACTGTTCAATATATTTATAAATGATCTGGAAAGAAATACGACGAGTGAGATAATCAAATTTGCAGATGACACAAAATTGTGCAGAGTAGTTAAATCACAAGCAGATTGTGATAAATTGCAGGAAGACCTTGTGAGACTGGAAAATTGGGCATCCAAATGGCAGATGAAATTTAATGTGGATAAGTGCAAGGTGATGCATATAGGGAAAAATAACCCATGCTATAATTACACGATGTTGGGTTCCATATTAGGTGCTACAACCCAAGAAAGAGATCTAGGTGTCATAGTGGATAACACATTGAAATCGTCGGTTCAGTGTGCTGCGGCAGTCAAAAAAGCAAACAGAATGTTGGGAATTATTAGAAAAGGAATGATGAATAAAACGGAAAATGTCATAATGCCTCTGTATCGCTCCATGGTGAGACCGCACCTTGAATACTGTGTACAATTCTGGTCGCCGTATCTCAAAAAAGATATAATTGCGATGGAGAAGGTACAGAGAAGGGCTACCAAAATGATAAGGGGAATGGAACAACTCCCCTATGAGGAAAGACTAAAGAGGTTGGGACTTTTCAGCTTGGAGAAGAGACGACTGAGGGGGATATGATAGAGGTGTTTAAAATCATGAGAGGTCTAGAACGGGTAGATGTGAATCGGTTATTTACTCGTTCGGATAGTAGAAAGACTAGGGGACACGCCATGAAGTTAGCATGGGGCACATTTAAAACTAATCGGAGAAAGTTCTTTTTTACTCAACGCACAATTAAACTCTGGAATTTGTTGCCAGAGAATGTGGTTCGTGCAGTTAGTATAGCTGTGTTTAAAAAAGGATTGGATAAGTTCTTGGACGAGAAGTCCATTACCTGCTATTAAGTTCACTTAGAGAATAGCCACTGCCATTAGCAATGGTTACATGGAATAGACTTAGTTTTTGGGTACTTGCCAGGTTCTTATGGCCTGGATTGGCCACTGTTGGAAACAGGATGCTGGGCTTGATGGACCCTTGGTCTGACCCAGTATGGCATTTTCTTATGTTCTTATGTAGCTTTCCAGGTACTCTCCTTAAGGTTATTGCTTTTCCTGTACTCCTTATGAGACTTTAGTTGAGATTTGTTATTCACTTCACTCTTTCCTTTTGCAGTTGTGCCATTGATGCCAGAGTTATCCATCTCAATTAGCTTTTTCTTTTGGTTATGGATCTTGAAATTCTGTAATGTGTAATGTGTAATGAAAGAGCTCAGCACCTTGCTCAAGGTAAAAAGTCCTTGTACCTCACTATATCATCTGCAGGTGGATGGCCTTGTTAAGCACTTTAATAAGATGCTAAAACAAATGTTGAGAAAATTTGTGGCAGAAGACAGCAAAAATTGGGACTTCTTGCTGCCCAGCTGGTTAAACGGAAGAAAACTCAGATCTACCAAATAAATGGGAAGCACCAATGTGCGCAGTGGTGCAAGAGGAAGAGTTTGGTCCAGAGGTTGGATCGAACCTTCATTCTTTTTGGAGGGCAACTCTCCACTGCACAGACTGCCAACTTAAATCAGTTAGTGGAGTGAAACAAGCAGATCTTCTCAAATCTACCAGGTCAAATCCACTTTGTGCAGCATGACATCATTACGCCTCCTGGAGTTATATGGCAACGGTCCTTTCAGATTCCTGAGGTCAGCCGCCACATTACTGAGACCGAAATTAAGAAGATGCTTTGGCTCAGGGTTATAGAGGAATCTAACAGTGACTGGTTCTCACCCATAGTGGAGATGCTGAAGCCAGATGGGAATTGTTACATTTTGCAGCTTACAGGACTGTCCCCAGCTGCTGCTTGATGCTGCTGGAGGCCACATGTTGTGGCAGGATGCCGCCATTCCAACATGTTGTCGACCATCACTGATACTGCCATCCTGGCCAGGCTACCGCATCCCCTTAGGCATGTGCGCGAACAATATAGGCCCCATGGCGGGAAACTCAGAGCTGTGCCTCCTGATGTCATCAGTCCTATCGGGCTATTTAAGCAAACGCCCTACAGCATTGCCTTGCTTCAGCAATGAGTCTCTTGCCTAGAGCAATGTGTTGCTCCTGCATTCCTTGGCCCTGCGATCCTGAGCAGCCTTCCCTTGCCTCAACCAGCCTGTCTCATCCAGCCTTGTCTTGCCCTGCCTGTCTCATCCAATGTCTCTTTTGTGTCTTCATCCATCCTTGGCCTAACTTCTTGGTACTGATCTCTTGCTTGGACCTGACTATGCCTGCCTGCTCCCTGGATCTGATCTCTTGCTTTGGACCTGACCACGTTTGCCTGTCGCCTGGACCTGACCTCTTGCCTTGCACCTATGTTTGTTTGCTGCCTGCCCCGGTATCTCCAGCCTGCTGCATGTCCTGACCCTGGCATGCCCTTGGATTCTTGCTCTCTATACTGCTCTTGGGACTGACCTAAGTCCTGCTGACCACTGGAACCCAAGGACTCAACCTGTGGGGGAGGAGGCTGGTATAGGTGAAGCTCCAACCTGTCCTGTATCAGGACACATTCGCCAGCTGTTGGCATAGGCCTCATCGGTTTGCCTATGAGGCTGTGTCAACTACGCCACAGCATAATGAGCTCACATCCATCCCAGTCATCACAGGATCATCAGGTTTTACATTGACTTTATAAGGGTCAACAAAGTCTAGAATCTCAAAGCGTACCTGATGCCTCGAGTGGATGAGCTGATTGAGCATTTGGTATCATCCCAGTTCATTTCTACCCTGGACCTTATAAAAGATTATTGGCAGGTGTCTTTCACACTAGTGGCAAAGGAGGAGGATGCGTTCTCTACGCCAGGTGGACTCTTCCAATTCACCATCCTCCTTTTTGGACTTCATGGTACCCCGGTAATGTTTCAGCATTTGATTGACTGCCTGCTGTACCCACCTCATGGGTACACAGCTGCCTGCTTGGATGACATTGTGGTATACAGCCTGGATGAAGGACACATCTAAGTCAAATCAGGGCCACCCTAATAAGTCCTTGCTGGAAGGACAAGAAATGGTTATTTTGGGTACACACTTGGAAGGGGAAGGTTCACCTGTAGACCAGAAAGACTGAGGCAATTACTCGGGTACAAGCCCCACAAGCAAAGCAAAAGCGATAGCTTTCCTATACCTTACGGGATATTACAGGAGATTTATACCCAATTACTTGGAGAAAGCAGAACCTTTCATAAGGCTCTTGTTAAAGAAAGCTCCAGAGAAGGTCCAATGGTCAGAAGAAATGGAGAAAACCTTCTAGGTTCTGAAAGAAGTGTTATTCTCTGAACCGTTCCTAGTAAGTCCAGACTTCACTGAACCCTTCAGGGTACAAACCGATGCTTCAGGAGGTAGGCCTGGGAGCAGTCTTAGTTCAAAAGAAGAATGGCCAAGAAAACCATGTGACATATTAGCCGGAAGCTGGTGCCAAGGGAGCAGTGTTACTCGACAATCGAGAAAGAGGCCTTGGCAGTCAAGTGGCCTTTCATTACTTCTGCTAGGATGGCAGTTCATGCTTGTGATCAATTGTCAACCACTTATATAGATAAACAGAAACAAGGCATCCAATGTAAGAATGATGAGAAGGTTCTTAGCCCTGCAACCTTTCAACTATAAGATCCAACATAGGACAGGAAGGGAAAACACCAATGCAGATTTCCTGTCTACAGAGATGTCTCTAGTACAGTCAGGAGCTCAGCCTAGTAAGACTGAGTCAAGGGGAAGGATATATGAGGGAGTATATAGGAAATTCCCTCAAAACACCTTAAAGGACTAGGTACAGCTATCTGGCCCGGTCCTCCTTAAGCCCCAAGCCAGCAAGGGGTTCTGGGCCCAGGGAGGATCTTTGCAGCCTAGCATAAGAAGGTAAGGCTCAGAAGGGTGGAAGGGGCCCCAGAAAGAAGACATGAAGTTAACCTATGCCTGAACTATATAACTTTGTATGTTTTGCTTAACCCAAGGGACTGCTGAGGTACACGGCCTTTGTGCTGTATTTTTGTTTGCTGTAAATAAACTGTGTGGAACCAGCCAGAGTTTGGCCTCATCCTTTTGTATTACTGGCTGTTCCCAAACTGTGGCTGCTCCTGAGCAACCACAACCATCTATTTACAAACATCCAACTTTGCATCACAATGAGATCTGATCAAACCTCATCCACTGTGAATCTCAATTGTCTTTCAGCAGTAGCCCAATGGTTCAATAACCATAAATTCAAACGAAACACCTCCAAATTGGAATGCCTCTGACTAAGCCATCAAGGTAATCTCCTACAATCTCTACCTTCCCTGTTTGGACCCCCTTTACATCTGAAGGAATTAGTGTGAAACCTAGGGGTTCAGCTTGATAAAATCTCATGATGGAAACCACATTTTAAAGATGATAAAAACCTCCTTTATGCATCTGCACCTGATCTGTCAACTGTGCAGTTATCTTGATAAATGCAACCTTGCTACAGTGATACATAATCACCAACTGAATTGACTATTACAACTCTCTACTTAATGGCATCTCACAATATAGTCTGAAATGCATCCAACTCTTACAGAAATCAGCTGCTAGAATTCTGGTAGGGGCCAAAGCAAATGACCACATTAGTCCAATCTTACCATAAGTTGTACTCGCTACCAGTTGAAAGCAGCATCACATTTTAAACCATTTTTACATGCATAAAGGAAGAATCTCTCCCAACTTGTCCACCTACACTCCCAGCAGAGAACTCTGATCCTTCCAAGTGGCTCTTCTAACCTTTCCTACTTCTGGATTGATTTTTATAAGACTTCGAGCTTTCAGCTGATATGCACCAATGATTTGGAACAAGATAAAAGTGATGGATCTGCTTGACAATAGTGATTATAATACAATTTAATTTAACAAACCCTAGAGGACAATACTAAGTAAAAATACTGTAGCAGCATTTAAATTTATAAAGGGAAGTTATGATAAAATAAATAAATTAGCGAAAAAAAAACAACTAAAAGGAGTGGTTGCCAAGGTTAAAAGTTGCATGAAGCATGGGCATTGTTTAAAAAGTACCATCTTGGAACACCAGACAAAATATATTTCATGCATTAAAAAATGTTGAAGGAAAATCAAATGACTACCAGCTTAGTTTAACAGTAAGGTGAACGAGGCAATTACATAATAACTAGAGACCTTCGTTTTCAGTCTTTATTTTATTTTTCTTGGGAATTTTGGGTTTCGTGAGGACTACCATCCTGCTGTCCTTGGAGAACACCTTTTACAGGTAAGCAACTCTGCTTTCTCCAATGATAAGCAGGATGGTAGTCCTCACAAATGGGTGAATCCCTAGCTACAAGCTGCTCTCCAATACAAAAGGGGGACCAATAGACACCTAACCAAGTGCCAACAGAGGAGGAGACAGCCTGAACCCAAACAACGGGAGAGTTGCTGAAAGCATTTTTGTGCACATAAACCATATTTTATGCATACAAAACAAGTATAAGTCATATTTTGTGTGCATACAAGCAAAATTGCTTACCTTGTAATAGGTGTTATCTCAGGACAGCAGGATGTAGTCCTCAGATATGGGTGACGTCACTGGACGGAGCCCTATCACGGAAGACTTTCTGTCAAAGTTTCTAGAAACTTTTGGCTGGCACACTGAGCCCAATGAGCATGTCCAGCATGCCATGAACCCTCAAGCCACAGGGGTCTCCCTTCAGTCTTGTGTGTAGCAATAAGTGTTAGCAAAAATAAAATAATAAAACGTAGGAGAGTTTACAACATCATTACGTTAGTTTGCTGTTAGAGTTTGGACCGCTCCGATTGGTTGGGATGTGATCCGTGAGTCGGCTTGAAAAGCCGCCAGGTTAACTTTTCAAAATGGAGGAACAGCTGATCTGCAGTCTGTGGAAGTCGGGAGACACAAGTTTAGACAATTGATGTATGGATAAAGAGCAAGTATATTTTATAATTGTTTTTCAAACTACATTGTTTAATACAGCGTTTGTGTTTATAGACAACTTACTAAGAGCCCCTGAAGAAGCACAAAAAGAAACGCGAGCCGCGTCGGGCGTAGTTGTTTCTTTCACTCCGGCGTTCCGGTCTAAAGTTTCAAGACATTCAGCTGTAAACATCATTTAAGATAAGTACTTTCTGCAAAACAGCGTCTTTTAAGACAAGTACTTTCCACAGCATGTTATAAAAAACAAAAAGAAAAAAATATGAAAAATATGTAATGTTACTGAACCTAACAACCAACGACCAATGATTAGAACCATGCTGCACATAAGCTTTTCAAAATATGTGGTATTTACCCTGTGCATTTAAGCACGGGTTAAAGTGTATGAGGTCTGGTTGAATGGTTTTATTTCACCTTATTTGCTGGATCCTTCCAGTATAGTACCAGTGTTATGTGAGTGTCTGGATTAGGTGTTACACAAGGGTGAAGCAGTTTTTTGAACATATACTTTACATATGTCAGCTATTGGTACTGAACGGTAGTATGCTACTGAGATTGACATTGCTCTTACTGAGTGCGCCTTTACTTGCCCTTGGAGAGGAAGGCCTTCTTTTTCATAGCAGAACTCTATACAATCTGCGAGCCAGTTGGAGAGTTTGTTTGCCCACTGCTTTACCCGGTTTGTTTTTATCAAAAGAAACAAAGAGTTGATTGGAATTCCTATGGACTCCAGTGCGATCTAGGTAATATGCAAGTGCACGTTTACAGTCCAAGATGTGCAAAGCCCTCTCATCCTGGTGAGAGTGAGGTCTTGGGAAGAATGTGGGCAAGACTCTGGACTGATTCAAGTGGAATTCCGTAACTACCTTGGGAAGGAATTTCAGGTGTGTACGGAGTACCACTTGGTCATGTAGGAATCTTGTATAGGGTGAGTATGTGACAAGTGCTTGTAACTCAGTAACCCTCCTAGCAGATGTAATAGCTACTAAGAAGAGAACTTTCCATGTAAGAAATTTAATATCGCAGGAATCCATGGGTTCAAAAAGAGAACGCATGAGTCTTGTTAGTACTACATTTAGGTCCCATTCTGTGACAGGTGGCCTTAACGGGGGTTTAAGGAGAAGTAAACCTCTCATAAATCTACTGACAAGGGGTTGCGCTGATATCAGTGCATCCCCTATTGTATGATGGTAAGCTGAGATAGCATTTAGATGTACCCTTACTGACGAGGTCTGGAGACCAGAGTCTGAAAGGTGCCAGAGATAGCCTAATAAAGATGCTATGGGGCAGAAAAAAGGGTTAATACTTTTCTGTGCACACCACGTGGTGAATCTTTTCCATTTAGAATGATAGGTTTTTTGTGTGGAAGGTTTATGTGAAGCTACAAGCACTTGAGAGACATTAGTTGAAAGATTGAGTGGTTGCAGGATCAAGCTTTCAACATCCAGGCTGTTAGAGATAGGGATTGAAGGTTGGGATGGCGCAACCTGCCCTGATCCTGAGTTATGAGAGTGGGAGCTGTACCTAGGCAAATTGGTTCTCTCATCGAGGAGTCGAGAAGTATGGGGAACCACATTTGTCGAGGCCAATATGGGGCTATGAGTATCATCGACCCCTTGTCCTGTTGTAGCTTCGCTAGAGTTTTGGTTATTAGTGGTATCGGGGGATACGAGTATAGAAGACCTGAATTCCAGGGGCGAGCAAAGGCGTCCATGGCTAACTGGTTTCTCTGTTTGTGCAGGGAGCAGAATCTGTCCACTTTGTGATTCAGCTCGGATGCAAAGAGGTCCACTGTTGGTTGACCCCAACGTTGAAATATCCTGGTTGCTACTAAAGGATCCAGGGACCACTCGTGAGGTTGGAACTGACGACTGAGGCGGTCTGCAACTACATTGTGAATACCTGCCAGATAAGTGGCCCGGAGAAACATGGAATGTGTCAGGCCCCAGTCCCAAATCTGTGCAGCTTCTTGGCAAAGGAGATATGAGTCCGTACCTCCCTTTTGTTCAGGTACCACACGGCTACCATGTTGTCTGTTTGTATAAGAAAAGTCTTGTGTGAAAGGTAGTCCTTGAACGCATGTAGAGCATAATGTATAGCTCGAAGTTCCAAGAAATTGATTTGCAATGTTGCTTTGAGTTTTGTCCAAGTACCTTGAGTTTGGAGATTTTCTATGTGTGCTCCCCAACCTAAGTTGGATGCGTCTGTAGTTAAAGTTACTTGCGGAACTGGTTGTTGGAAGGGTAGGCCTGTGCGCAAGTTGTTTTTGTTCGCCCACCAGAGGAGAGATGAATGTAGTTGGTGGGTTATTTGAATTGGAGGCGACAGTGGTTGAATGGCTTGTATCCACTGTGATCTTAATGTCCATTGGGTTATTCTCATGGCTAATCTGGCCATAGGAGTGACATGAACTGTGGAGGCCATGTGGCCGAGCAGAGTTAGAAACTGATGTGCTGTCGCCTGTTTCTTTATGCACAGAGATTTCGCTAATGAGGAGAGTGTCTCTGCACGGTCCTCTGGGAGGAAGGCTCTTGATATTATGGTGTTCAAGTCTGCTCCGATGAATTGCAGTAGGCGAGATGGTATGAGGTGGGATTTCTGGTAGTTGATTAGGAATCCTAACAAGTGGAGCAGATTGATTGTGAGTCTGAGAGAGGTGAGAGCTCCCTGCTTTGACTGGCTTCTGATGAGCCAGTCATCCAGGTAAGGAAAAACATGTACACTTTCTTTGTGCAAATGAGCCGCTGCTACCACTAGGCACTTTGTGAATACTCGGGGTGCTGAGGCAAGTCCGAATGGCAGAACCCAGTATTGGAAATGTTGATGACCCACCAGGAAACGCAGAAACATGCGATGAGGAGGGAATATTGGAATGTGAGCATAAGCATCTTGCAGATCCAGAGAACAGAGCCAGTCTCCTGCTTGAAGAAGGGGAAGCATGGTGCCTAAGGAGACCATTCTGAACTTCTCTTTCCGTAGACATTTGTTGAGATTTCGGAGGTCTAGGACGGGACGCAGGCCTCCTGTTTTCTTTGGAATGAGGAAACAGCAGGAGTAGAATCCTCTGCCCTGCTGAAGTCGGGGAACTGGTTCCACGGCCCTGGCTCTCAGAAGGGTGGATAATTCTGCTTGCAGAAGAGTGATATGATCTTTGTGTATCCAAAGAGACTTTGGTGGAGAGTCTTTTGGTACTGTGAGAAAATCCAGATGTTAACCTTGTGTTATAATTGATAGCACCCATTGATCTGTTGTGATGTTTGACCAATGGGGCTCAAAGAGAGAGACCTGACCTCCCATTGGTAACTCTGGGTTCGGGTTGGTGGAGTGGCTGCTGTCCTCTGGCAGGTTTTCAAAATCTTGATGCTGGGCCTGAGGAGGAGGCTGAGGCCTAGAAGCTCTCGGTTGTCTAGGCTGGGTTCTCTGCACTGGTCTGGATGCTCTACCACGGGGTGCTGGTGGATAGTACCTACATGGTCTATAGTAGGGCTTTCTGGTGTCCTTTCTCACTGTGCGATGTGTGGCTGATGAGGTATCTTGTGGGATAGCAGACAGATGATGCAGAGTTTGAGTGTTCTTTTAGCTGAGCTACTGCATCTTGAACCCTTGTTCCATAAAGGTTATCACCAACACAGGCAGATCTGCTAGCTTCTCTTGAACTTCAGGCCTGAGGTCAGAAGCTTTGAGCCAGGCCCAGCGACGTGCACTGATTCCAGTTGCAGCTACTCTTGAAGAGGTCTCAAAACTCTCATAGGCAGCACGTACCTCGTGCTTGCTTGCCTCCAGACCTTTGTGTAAGATCTCATTTACTGAGTCTTGGTGTTGTTGAGGTAAAGACTCCGCAAGCTGTTGCATTTGTTTCCAGAGGTTACGTTGATACTGCGTCATATACAATTGATATGATGCTATCCTGGAGACCAGCATTGAACCTTGGAAAACTTTTCTTCCTAGAATGTCTAAGAACCTTTGCTCTTTGCAAGGAGGAGCTGATGAGTGGGGTCGTATTCGCTTTAACTTTTTCTGGGTGGATTCTACCACCACAGATTGGTGTGGGAGTTGGGCCCTCTGATAACCAGGGATGTGCTGCACCAGATAGGTGGTATCCATTCTTTTGTTCACCGGTCGTTCTGAACATGGGTGTTCCCACAGCCTGTGTTGCAGGTCCATCAGAACTTCAAGTACTGGGATTGCCAGTACCTCCTTAGGAGGGTCCACAAACTGCAGAACCTCTAAGGTCTTCTGCCTGGTATCTTCTTCTGATACTAGTTGAAAAGGAACAGTATCAGCCATCTCCTTTACAAAGTTGGTAAAAGATAAGTCCTCGGGAGGTGACTTTTTCCTGTCTTCAGGTGGGGACAGCTCAGACAAGATGTCCTCTGAAGAAGTGTTGGTGTCTCTGTCATCCCAAGTGTCCGATGCAGGGTGTCATGAAGGAGAAGCATGAGGTATAAAAAAAGGCATCGATGGCATCGGTGGTTTTTGTGGAGGCATCGATGAGGAAATAAAGGCATCTATGGAGATATCAGGATTCTCGGCCGAGAAAGTCCGGAGGGCCCTGGTATGGGTTCAGATGGCAGAGAAGCCCCCGAGGCATCGTCGTCACTGACGGGAATCGGAGTTTAGGTGCTGATGATTGCACCGGAAAAGCTCCGATGAGGGCATCGAGCTTTGAGAGGTCTGGCATCGGCACCGGAGTAGGTATTGGCATCGGAACAGGCATCGGTGACGGCACCGGCATTGGTTCTAGCAGTGTTGATGGCCGAAGATCCTGGGGAGCTTCTTTCACTGCCTGGCGGATAAAACCGTCCAGTTCCTCCCTTATAGCTTGTGAAGTCAGAGCAGCTATAGGTGGTGGCAGAGAAGGCGTTATTGGCACTTCCACAGGTCCCTGTGGTGGCTCGATTCCCGGCACCTTTATTGGTGGGGATCACCTTGGAGTGGTAGGCTCAAAGGTGTTGATGGCTCTTGTATATGAGACCTCTTCAGCAACAATAAGGCCTTTCGCTTCGACATCCGTCGATGCCGATGCTTTTCTTTATGCTCCGTGCTTTTCTTTTCAAGCACGGATGTCGATTTTACCGATGCCTGGGATGGAGTCGGTGATAGCCGGTCTCTGGAGCCGTCAGTGCGACGCTTTCGAACGACTAAGCTTTTAGACGCTTCAGCTGGAGACGATTGAATCGACATCGATGGAATAAGTTGAATATGGAAGAGATGTTCCATCTTCTTGTTGGGCCTTCCTGCCCTTGGCCATCATTTCGGCACATTGAGGGCAGGAAGAAACATCGTGAGACTCACCCAAGCACAGGACACTCGACATGCGGGTCAATGATAAACATTATGCGAGGGCACTTCGGGCATTTTTTGAAGCCCGTTGTCATAATGAAGGCCGGACAGCCGTCGACGGCCTTCTGACAGAAAAATTCTTTGAACCCAATCGAAACGGGAAAAAACTGTACTCACCGGCCAGTGGTGACAGGGAGACCCCTATGTAGGGTATGAAAAGAGAGATTTTTTAAAACTTTTCTCTCAAATTTGATGTGTGAGGAAGTCACACAGGGCTCCTTCACTGCGATGCGAACTGTAGCGCGGAAAAACGAAGATTGAAGGGAGACACCTGTGGCTCGAGGGATCATGGCATGCTGGGTATGCTCAGTGGGCTCAGTGTGCCAGTCCAAATTTTCTAGAAACTTTGACAGAAAGTTTTCCGTGATAGGGCTCAGTCCAGTGACGTCACCCATATGTGAGGACTATCATCCTGCTTGTCCTCGGATAATGAATTTTATGCCTACAAAACATGATTTTTGTAGGCATAAATCCTATCCAAGTTTCCATCTCCCTCCCCAGCCACCCAAGTTAAAATATGTGATCAGCCTGTGCAGAGTGTACATTTTAATTCCCAATGCATTAGCATACCATTTGTATACATTGGGAATTAAATATTATTTCTAGCACCAGAGTTAAGAAACTGTGCTGAATTTCAGTGCAGGGCTTTATAAATTGGCCCCTTTACTTGTGGCTCTGTTATTTCCTATTTGTGAGAAGATCCTCCCTTGGTATCACCAGAATTCACAAGATGACATAGTGCAATCTGAATTTGAATATTACTGTACAACATCCTGATGAATGGGAAAATAACACATTAGTACTCAACTGAATTACATTTTCTTCACTTAAGTAGTTTTTAAAAAATACATATTTCTGTATTTGTAATATCAAACTAAAATTCATACATAACAATTAAAACATATGTAGCAAAACAGAAATCTGTCAACTTTCTCCAAATCCTATGATGAATCACAGAGAAATATCAAGCTAGGAGAGAAAGGGTTTTTGAAGCATTGTCAGCTTGTTCAGGTTTATTACTAAAATCATAAATCACTTTTGTGTTCACAAGATACTGCTAATAATCCTCTGAAATAAAATATTTTCTGGGCAGGAAATCTCTACTTGTGCACTGGATAGTGCTTCTGAAGCTCACATGGTGAAAAATATTTTCCTCTATTGTACAAAAACATCACTCAAGTTTATGTTTTTGGAATTCTTCAGTGTTGCTACAGTGTTATAAATCACTCTATGAATGAGAGATGCTCAGATTCAATGCATGTGATTGTAGGATTGTTGCATGTTCAAGGGCTAAAAGTGTAGTTTAAAAGTGGAAATCCTGTACTGTTACTCTGAAATGTTTTCCTAAATATTGAATTAATTATACAATACATGGACCTGTAAGAAAGCAGATTTGCTTACCTGTAACAGGTGTTCTCCAAGGACAGCTATATTTTAATCCTCACACATGGGTAACATCATCAGATGGAGCCCGATGCAGAAAACATGTCAAAGTTTCTAGAAACTTTGACTAGGCACACTGAGTATGCCCAGCAAGCCCTATACCACGCGTCCACGCGGGGTCCTCTCCAGTCTCGTAACATAGAATTATGATTAAAATAAAAAATAGGCGAAACCCAATTCTGCAGGGTGGCGGGCGGGTTTCATGAGGACTAACATCCTGCTGTCCTTGGAGAACACCTGTTACAGGTAAGCAACTCTGCTTTCACCTAGGACAAGCAGGATGGTAGTCCTCACACATGGGTGAATCCCTAGCTACAGGCTGCTCCCCAACACAAAAGGGGAATCAACAGACACTTAACCAGGTGCCAACGGGCAACAACACCACCAATGCTGTTGGTAACAGAGGAGGAGACAGACTGAATCCAAACAACAGGTCCTAGGTTGGGAGAGTTGGGTTCTACATCTCAAACAGGTTCCGAAGAACAAAATGGCCAAACCTATTGTTGCGTTAGCCATCCCTATCCAGACAGTAATGTGATGTGAATGTGTGGAGAGAACTCCACACCGCAGCCTTGCAGATTTTCCTCCATGGGAACTGCTTGCAAGTGGGTCACCGACCTGCCATGGCTCTGACAGAATGAGCCTTGATATGACTCCCAATACGCAGTCCCCCCTAGGCATAACAGAAGTGATGCAATCTGTTAGCCAATTGGATACTGTCTGTTTGGGAACAGCAATGCTCAACTATTCTTATCAAAAGAAATAAAAAGCTGGGTGGACACTCTATGGGCTTTTGTCCGCTCCAAATAGAAGGCTAAGGTTCACTTTCAGTCCAAACTGTGCAGTGCTCGTTCGCCTTGGTGCGAATGGGAATTGGGAAAGAAAATTGGCAGGACGATTGACTGGTTAAGATGGAAATCCGTCACCACCTTAGGCAGGAACTTAGGGTAAATCGCAAGACCACCTGTCATGATAACTTAGTATAAGGTGGGTAAGTCACTAAGGCCTGGAGCTCGCTGACCCTGTGCACTGATGTGACCGCCACTAAAAATATGATCTTCCAGGTCAGGTACCTTCATGTCACAGGAGTGCAGCTGCTGAAGAGGAGCTTTCATCAGCTGAGCTAACACCACACTGAGGTCCCAAGACACAGCGGGAGGCCTTAGGGGATGCTTCAATGGAAACAGGCCCCACATGAAACGTACAACTATAGGCTGTACGGAGATGGGTGTACCATCTGTATCGTGGTGGCATGTGCCAATTACACTAATATGAACTCTGATGGAGTTATTTTTAAGCCAGCCTTCGAAAGGTGTAGAAGGTAATCAAGCAGTTTTTGTGTGAGGAGGAGAATGGATCCAAGGCCTTCTGCTCACACCACACAAAAAACCTCCTCCACCTCAGTCTATAGGAGTATCTAGTGGAAGGCTTTCTAGAAGCCACCAGGACCCGAGACATATCCTCAGACAGATCAAGCAGCTGCAAGATTAACCTCTCAACATCCAGGCTGTGAGCAACAGGGCCTGGAAGTTGGGATGCTGCAGCCTGTCTTGATCTTGTGTGATGAGATCCAGGAACTCCCTAGACTGATCGGTTTCCGTATGGACAACTGCCGCAGGCCTGGAAACCAGACCTGTCTCAGCCAATGAGGGGCTATGAGGATCTAGTCCCTCTGTCCTCGCGAAGCTTTTTCGCCATTAAGGGAATTGGAAGATATGGTACAGAAGACCCTTGCCCCAATGACAGCCAGAGCATTTGAGGCTGGTTTGCCGTTTGACTGGACAGGGAGCAGAACTGAGGGACCTTCCTGTTGCAGGAGGGTGCAAACAGATCTATATCTGGGCTCCCCCAGTGGAGGAATATCTGATTCGCTATCCCCTGGTCCAGGGACCACTCGTGGGGTGTGAAGGCTTGACTCAGCCTGTCCGCTACCATGTTCTCGGTCCTGGCCAGGACATGGCCCTGAGCACCATCCCATGAGATCTGGACCACTTCCTGACTCAGGAAGTACGATCCCTTGCCTCTCTGCTTGTTGACATACCACATGGCTACTTAGTTGTCGGTCTGGATCAGGACCACTTTGTTGGACAGCCGATCTCTGAAAGCCCATAGTGTGTATCTGATTGCCTGGAGCTCCAGGCAGTTGATTTGACAAGAATGTTCCTCAGCGGACCAGAGAACCATCCACATGGTTAGTACAATTTGAGTAAGGAAACTCTGAAAGGGAATCCCCCATTCCAGATTGGAAAGTACCTGCCACCAAGACAAAAGGTCCCTGACAGACGGGGTGACTCGGATGCAATCCTGGAGTCTCTGAGTGGCTTGGCGCCACTGTGATCTCAGGGTTCACTGGGTTCTGCGCATGTGTAAATATGCCAAGGAAGTGGCATGGACAGTCGTGGCCATGTTGGCCAACAGCCTCAACATGTGCCAGACTGATACCTGCTGGCTCTGTTGAACTCCTGCTAACATGATCACCAAGGCGATGGCACTCTAGCATGACAAAAAAGCCTTGGCTTGAGCGGTGTTTATCAGGATTCCGATGAAGTCCAAATGAGGTGACTGACTGAACTGGAACTTTGGGTAATTGAGAACAAACTCTATTGACTCCCATCACCCAAATGGTCAAGTGCATGGACATGCAGGCCCCCGCCTGAGACATGCTCTTGACCAGCCAATCATCCAGATATGGGAAAACATGCACTCAGTCTGCGGTGGTGCGCCGCAACCATGGCCAGGCATTTTGTGAAGACCTGTGGGGTGGATGCGAGCCCAAACAGCAACAGCCAGTATTGAAAGAGCTGTTTTCCCAGCACAAATCGTAGATACTTCCTGTGACCAGGGATGATCTCAATATGGGTCTATGTATCCTTTAGTTCGAGGGAGCATAGCCAGACCTCTTTTTGCAAAAGGGGGATCAAGGTGCCTAGGGAAACCATCTTGAACTTTTCTTTTTTTTAGAAACTTGTTCAAGGCCCTCAGGTCTAGGATGAGATGGAGTCCTCCTGTTCTCTTTGGAATCAGAAAATACCTGGAGTAGAATCCCCGCCCTCTTTGCCCTGGTAATACGGGCTCAACCACTCTGGCCATTAAGAGGGAGGAGAGCTCCGCTTGAAGTACCTCCTGATGCACTACCAGCCCCCAAAATGGGCATGGAGGGCAATTTGGCAGGATACCCCTAGTGGACGATTGACAAAACCCACTGGTCTGAGGTTACACTAGGCCACTGTTTCGCAAAGAACCCAGCCTGCTCTCGACTGGAGGGTCCATTGTCCTAGGTATAGGCAACTGGCTTAAGCTCCCTATGAGCCCAAGCTGGCTGGGGCTTGGAACTCTCTGCTGCCTGGGACGGCCACGGGAGTTTTGATCGTGTTAACGGGATCAAGGAGACGGAGGACAGTACTTCCTTTGGTGAAAGAAAGACTTCCATGGCCCCGGCCTCGACAGACTCCTGGAGGAGGAGGATGGGTCCGGAGTACTGGCAGAGAGTTGCTGGAGTGTTTCATGATGGTCCCAGAGTTGGGCCACAGCAACCCTCACCCTATCTCCAAAGAGATTCTCTCCAGTACACGGCACGTCAACGAGTTGTTCCTGTACCTCTGGTCAGAGATCCAAGGCCTGCAGCCATGCCATTCTGTGGGCGTTAATTCCCACTGCAGAGACCCTTGATGTCATCTTGAAAACATTGTATATCACACGGATTTCGTGTTTCTTGCACTCCAGACCCTTATGCACCAGTGACATGAAGGTGTCTTGCTGGTGTTGAAGCAGCTGCTCAGCCGCCTCCTACACCTGCTTCCAGATGTCCCTGTGAGTACTGGATCATGTAGAGCTGGAAGGCAGCGATGCGGACAATAAGCACAGCATCTTGGAACACCTTCCTGCCAAGAACGTCCATTGCTCTGTGGTCCTTTCCTGGGGGCGCTGAAGAGTGCTTGGCCCTCTTGAGGGCAGATTCGACTACCACAGACTAGTGAGGCAGCAGATGCTTCTCGATGTGGCAGCCTTCTGGACGAGGTAAACCCCCGTCTATCTTTTTATTAACGGGAGCTACTGTGAGTGGGTGTTCCAAAATCCTCAGCAGCAACTCCTTAAGGACCAGGACTGCCACCATCTTCCGTCACTACTTATAAACTGATTTCAGACTCAGTCTCTCCATGGTGCAAAGCATTGTTACATCTTTATTGTCCCACATGACAACTGCGCTGTTCACAACAAGGTTTACTTGACATACCCTCTCCAGTCCATGCCACATTATGTAGCACTAGGGACAGCTCTTTCTCTGTTGCTGCCCCCATTTTATGGAACTCCTTCCCAGAGGAACTGCGTCTAGCTGACAGTCTAAAAACTTTTAAGACCCTGTTAAAAGCATGGTTGTTTAAGCAGGCATTTTATTAGGTTGTTGTACCATTGCACACATCCCCCCATTCAGCTTTGTTTTGCTGGATGATTTATTTTATGTTTATAATATTTTATGTATGTTTTATTTTGTACATTGCCTAGTTTTATTTAGGTGATTAATACATTTTAATAAAAGATAAAGATAAAAAAGAGGCTCCATAAACTGAAAGATCTCAAGCATTTTGTGCCTGGCATCCTCCTCCATGAAAGGTGGAATGGGATGGCATCCACCATCACCCTCACAAAACCTGCGAAGGTTAAGCCCTCAGGTGAAGACTTCATCTGTAAGAGAAGGGTCTGACAGGAGACCGCTCAAATCCTTGGAGAACTCTGTCTGATCATCCCCCTAGGGATCATAGGGACCCTCATCCTCACTGTATACTACAAGGGAAGGGGCTCTAGGTGCTCAGCCTAATTCCAGAGGTGCAAGCACCGATGAAACTGGAAAGGAGACTACAGGTCTCAGCATCTCTACCGCCTTCGGCAGAGCTTCCTCCTTGGAGGAACCGGTGCCATCCTGGGAACTGCCGCTAGCTGGGCCAGTATTGCAACGATAAGCACACTGAGCTTCTCCAGAAGCGGTACAAGGATAGGCGGTACCGGCTCCAGTGCCATTGGTACCACAGGACTGAAGCCCTTCAGCACTTACTTCACTGCCAGCTGGACTCAATGCTCCAGCTCTTCCTTGAACTTTGCCGATGCCAACATTGACTGGGAGGAAGGAGGGGTGGCCAGATCTTTCTCGGACCTGTGAGGGGGATCGGCGACTGGCACCAGGAACGGTGGAGACTGTCACGGACCCAGGTATCGATGGAAGGTGGATGCTCCTCACCATGAGGTCACTTTGGGGGCATCACAACAAAAGCCGGTGCATCCCGGCACTGCATCGAAAGGGACTGGTGCCGAAGCTTCACAGCTTCCCTCGATGCTTGGCCCGGTCCTTCCCCGGTGCAGAGGATGATGAACCCAGTGTCCTTGGCCTGGAAGAGATCAACAACATTCGGTCTCCAGCGCCCCTATTCACTGGTGACCTTGACGGAAGAGACTGGCCTGCCGATGTCAATGGTGAGGGTTCCATCAGTGTGGCTCCGAGGTCCTTCGATGCCGATGACTTGGACGTCTTCGACCCGAAGAGCTGATCCATCTTGTTATGTTGAAGCTGATGTCCCTTCGGGGTCATCTGGGTTCATAAGCAGCAACCCTGGACGTCATGCGATGCCCCCCCCAGGCACAGGATGCAAACTTCATGAAGATCAGTGATCGACATGGTCCTCGGGTACTGGGGACATTGACAAAAGCTGGATGTGGCCAAGATGGGGCAAAACAAAAGGGTAGAAGGACGGAACGATGGTGGCGGGTATCACCGCTATCACGGGGGAAACAGACCGCAAAATGAAACACCTGAAACACCGAAAACCCTGACTGGGAACACTACAGGGAGGCACCAAGAGGGACCTGGCAACGGACCAAGAAAAGAATCGCGAAAATCCCAAAAAAATGTTTTCCAAAAGGCAAAAAGCCAAATTTTTAGAGCTCAATCAAACTGAGAGGCTCACAGCTTCGCAGAAAAAGAGAGACTGGAGAGGGAACCTGTGTGGATGCATGGTATAGGGCATACTGGGCATGCTCAGTGTGCCTAGTCAAAGTTTCTAGAAACTTTGACATAAGTTTTCCGCATTGAGCTCCATCTGATGACGTCACCCATGTGTGAGGACTACTATCCTGCTTGTCCTCAGAGAAATACTTTTTCTGTAACATGACTGTTGCACAATAAAGCTTGTCTGTTTATTTATTTATTTGTTGAGTTTTATATACCGTCATTTGGTAGAGCCATCATAACGGTTTACAAAAATATACATTTTTCTTAGCAGTTGTGTAACAATTTTTTATGTTTATCTGAGGCAAATAGCTCTTTTCTCTTTGAATCCATCATGTCCATGCAGATGGATTTGTGAAATCGCCAATATGGACTAATCATTTACTATAGACATATCTGTTGTATTCAGACCAACATGGCTGGTCTTGTAGAAGCTAAGCAATTTAAGGGTACCTGCTTAAGGTTGGTAAAACAGGAAGTTTGACATTCTTGTTATCCCAGTGACATTTGTGGCCATCTCTTTAGTTAAACACTTTACCTTTCTTTCTAGTCTTTTGGCTGTTTTTCACTTTTTAATGAGAACTATATCTCATAATATCCACTGCAGATTGCCTGAAAAGACCCTTTGCGGGTTCTTGAGGACCATTTTTCAGAAGAAAATAACTGACATTTATTTAAATCTGTGATGCCATAGAAAAGATGTCCAATTTCAACAAAAACATAATAGCAGATCAATAGGATGGGCCAATCCTGTAACTGCAATTTGCATCTCTTTGCTATTATGTTGTTCTCTTAACTGTACCAGTGAGTTTTAAAAATGCCATTTTTATCCACCTAACAGTGCCACCATTATAGAATTTTGAGAACAGCTTCTTAAATAAAGAATGTTTAGCTTTATATAAGCTAGGAATGAATAACTACCAAATGAACTTCTGGAGCAATGTGTGTTTCACACTGTGTAGAGTGTCTCAAAATATTTTACTTATTTTAAATCTAAGGTACTGCTAAATCTTTAACCTGTATAACATCAGCATCAATCATTAGTAACTCGCCATATATTGATCCACAGTATTACATATTTTACAAAACAACATGTTCCTTTTGAAAATGAAATTGCGGAGTTAGAAAGAAAAAAAACATTAGAGAACAATCACAAGAAATGTAAATGTTTGCTGCTTTGTTTCAGGCATTCTTTTAGGAAAGAGAACCCACAAATCATTGTGTTTGTATAAAAGATATTTACTTCAATTATCACACCTAGGGTGCTAGTGAATAATAATAATAATAATAATAATACATCATGTGAGTTTCATACAGTGATATTGCTTCTCCATATCGTATAGGGACTGTTGTACAGTGCTGAGAACAAACGTTATATGGCTAACCAAACAAGGACAGAAGAAACAACACAGTTCTACTGCCGGAGGGAGCTCTTTCCCACTGCGGCCAGCCATATAAACTCTTAGTTTCTGTTCAAACAAATACTAAGAAATAAAAGGTTACAAAAGATGAGCCACAGCAACACAACATGGGTATATCAAAGCTACATGTACAAAAATGACACTTTTTTTGGTCAATTGGATCTTTGTGAGGATTTTTTTTTTTTAAATTTGTGATTGTGAATATAACAAACAAGCTCTAGAAACGTCTAAGACTTTAGTGCGTTACAGCAAAAATATAAAATACTGCTAAAAATGTAAGACACCACAAATACACTGGGGTAACTGAGCTTATTAAAACAAAATATAATCAGGAAAAAATAAAAACGATATCACTTTCTGCTCCGAGATCATCTTGTGCTGTGTTAGTAGTCAGGGCAGCGCAAATCACTGCCCACTTTCACGGCAAGTAGTTATTGCACAAATACAAAGAGTTAATTTCTTTATAAATGAAAAGGGGCATGAAGAAAGCCAGTTCCTTGTTACTAATTAGTTTTAACTTGCTTTGGATTTGATATCCAAAGTTTGAAGTCATTTGCTGTGTTGGTTAGAAAGAGAGGAGGGTGCACAACGCCAGCTTTGTTTAAAACTAAACTAAAGACAGAAGAGCAGCTCAGAACTGTAAATGCATAGACCGACAAAAAATGCAAACCCTTGGTAGACATTAGCTTTGATTTTGAAATGCTGCCTTTTACCTGAACCACTTAGGTGCCAAAACATTTGCATGTCATAACATTAAAAATTTTTTTATAGGCAGTGGGAAGTCCTCAAAATACAAAGTGCAAGTTACCTTCCACTGACAGAAGAGATCCTGTGCCCTACAAATATCACAATTCTGTACTTGCAGTCTGTTCCTACTGATAAAGTCTTTACTGGAGGTCTTGTGCTGGTTCAGTACTGACAAAGGTCTCCAAAGAATGTTCCACTCTCCCAATGGGTAGTCATTAACCTCCCTCTTTCACACTAGGCCACTGTACTTGCAAGGCCAACATTTCAGATCTTGTTCATAACACAGTACCTTTCTTCAGCTGTATACAATCTACAAATCCTTCTTTGCACATCTATCAGGAGTCTACACATTTCAAACCCAGGAAGGCTACTGTTCCATAACATGTTTTTGACTAACTTGGTATGCAGTGCATTGTCAGCAAAGTGAAATGAAAATTAACTAAAGAAAAAAAATGAATTAGCTTCATAACAAGACAAAAAAAAAAGACTTGGTGCACATTGTATTTGTTACAAACTGAGTGGGATCAGCAGCACCAATGTAGTCAAATGCCTTTGCAATTCACCATATGAGTTGTTATAGTTTCTAAAATGGTTGAGAAAAATGAAACCTTGTGATTTGTCAATTATCATATAATCACTGATTTAAATCCTTTTTAGTACAGTCAACACACCATGAATGAAGAAACAGTGGAAGGAAAGTTTTAACAGTATCTGATATCATAATGAGGTCGATATTTAAAAATCATTTAGTTGGCTACCCGGCTATATTCAAAGCCCTTTGTGGCTAAATTCTAGCGCATAATGAGTTATGCGGCTAGAATTTAGCCGTATAAGTCGGGGCATTCCAGGGATGGGTGGGATGTGTTTCTGGGTGGAGCAGAGTTAGCCGCTTAACTTATACGACTAACTCTGGTTGCGTCATAAGGCTGTCTTACAATTAGCTAAATATGCCTATCCGGCTAACTAGAAGAAAGCCTGGGTTATTCAGCAGCACAGCTGCGCTGCTGAATATCCCCATTAAGTTAGCTGCACAGCTAAATATCAGCTTCAATGAATTCTAGCCCCACTTACATTTCACTGATTGAGAAATCAATTTTAAAAAAGGGTTAAAAACCATAAAAACAAACAAAATGGCATATTTTTTGGTCCCAGTACATTTTAAGTGCAATACCCAATCCAGAGGGTGTATTAAAGGATTTTGATGCATTTCCCAGATACTGATGGTGCATCAAGGTGTTTAACACACAGCTTACCATATGTTATTGCTTATCTACACCACAAATCTTGGGTGTATTACACTAGAAAAAAATGGGAAAATATTTGTTAAAAAACATCAAGATCAAGATTGTTCTAAGGCACGGATAGGCATCTCCAGTACTGGAGGTCCACAAACAGGTCTGGTTTTCAGGATATCCACAGTGAATATGCATGAGATATACTTGCATCCAATGGCGGCAGTGCATGCAAATATACCTCATATATATATTCACTGAGGATATCCTGAAAACCAGACCAGTTTGTGGCACACCAAGAACGGAGTTGCCTACCCTGTTCTAAGGTATACCCATAATTATCATTGGGATTTCTCCTGGTTAATTTATATAATGATTCAAAACTAGTAAGTTCAAGACTTTTTACTTTTTTCTCAAAGAAATAAACTTGCAACATATGGCACTTAAAAGTTCAATAAAGAGGGTGCCTCCTCTCTGCAAGTACTATTTTTCATTTTTCTAACTAAGCCTTTGTGGGAGGTTAAAATTCTGTACCAATGTAATATAATGCATTTTTATTAGACACTAAAAAGACCCTTAAAACTGTACTACAAGATGAAAATACAGTCACACTGTATGTTAGAAAAACAAACTGGATTCAGAAACTGAATGTGTGCCACTAACAATGACCACTACAACATTCCACCTCCTCTTTTTTTCTATAGTAATACTTAAGATGATTTGGAAGTACTTTCTGGCAAAAGGCTTCTGTGTCGATGTGAAGACTGAAACATTATTGATAGTGGCTCTAGGAGGCTAAAGGTTTCTCCTGCATTCTCTTAAGAATATTTGCTTTTTGTCTCAACAGTTACAGCATTCTTATTTAAACCAATGCCCTTTTTTTTTTGCAGAGCTCTTTACAAACAGAATAACTCCAAGGAACATAGTGCCAACTTGCCTGCCGCAGATGAAGTAATGATGAGAAATAATGGAATAGCATGAGAAGGCTTACCACACTATCTGAGTTATTCTGTCCATTTTACAGAGATCTCTTGAAATGTATTAACTTTTGTTATCAGTGGTACTCAGCCTGCGACTCAGGGAATCACATGTGTTTCTTTACACATAACTCTATAAGACATCACAAAACCAAAAGAAGCTAAACCTCGGTATTAGAGACAGGTCCGCATAGATGTTACAGATGATACATTTTATAATCAGACAAATGATAGTTAGTCCAATTAAAAGGAATCACCTTTATGTCTATATATTTAAATCACTTTAGAGTTAAGTTTATACTGTGATGCCATGTTTTGAAACTTGACTTAAGGTTGAAATGACTCAACTGGAGGACAATTTTCAAAAACATCTATGTGGGTAAAAACCTATTTACCTGTATAGAAAGCCAGTTTTGAAAACTTGTTCCTTCAACCTGTGTATTCAGCCACATTTAAAGGAAGGTTTTCTTGGGATGGGAGTGGAAAATCACGAGGATTGTGTTTTCACTTTTACATGCATTATTTTACAAGGAAATTTTATCTGCACAAACATCAAGTGCAAACGTTGGTGGGTACTTTGTACCCATGGCAATTTTCAAAAGGAAAGTATGCATGTTTTTTCCCTTTGAAAATGAGATACTAGGTCTATGGATACAAAGCACTTAGGTGGGCTGTTTGAAAACGGCCCAGAGAAACTAAAGACCTGATTCTTTTTTCTCACAGAAACAGTGAAACAGGTGCTATAGCAAAGTATCATTATTCTACACTACTCTAAAAGCAAATTTGAAAGAATAAAATATTCTCTCAACTGAAACATCCTCCCCACGTCCGCCCAAAAGAGTTAACCTTATGATGCTGTGTAAATCACTGCGCTACAAAGCGTATAGCTAAGAGTAGATCGATGGAAGTGCAAAACTACAAAAAATAAACAAAAGCTAAGTAATGTTATTTATCAAAACTAATCACAGTAAATGAACTTGCCCAAAAGCGTGCTAGGGAAAACTAACAACCCTATCTCACAAAAACCACATGCACATAACATTAGGTTGCGCTGCAAAAGCCCTCATACTACTACTGGCTTAATGAAAACAGCCTTCAATTGCCTTATCCTAAATCATAGGGCCAGTCTCTAGGTGGCAATAATCAGTCTCTATTTTTTGAAAAATATTTTTATAATGCAAATTAAAAGTTACTTATCTAACGACGTCTTTTAAGTGTTCAGTATGGCAACGTTGCTATCTCTATACTGAACGCTTAAAGATGTCATTAGATAAGTGACTTAATTTGCATTAATAAAAATATTTTTCAAAAAATAGAGAATGATTATTGCCACCAAGAGACCGGCCCTGTGATTTAAGATAAGGCAATTGTAGGCTGTTTTCATTAAGCCGGTGGTATCTAGTATGAGGGCTTTTGCAGCGTAACCTATTGCTATGTGCATGTGGTCTCAGCCATTACCCCATTCTAAGAAAACAGCTGATCACACCGGAAATGAACATGATGAACTGTAAAGTAGGGATGTGCAAATTCAGTCACTGAAGGCTGCAGATGGGCCCAACTTTCTAGCATCCATATAGAAAATTCATGAAATATATCTGCCTTAATTTTGGGTGGACAAGTTAATTTGCATATTTTGGGAACCCTAAAAAAACAGACTGGTTTGCAATTTTTGAAGATTATTTGTACATCCTTGCTGTGAAGAAAATTAAATAGTAACAAGAGTTTAAGATCAAAAAGGTACTTGGTCAAGTAACTCAAATGGTTTGAAAATAGGGTAATATTTTTGAGCTGAACTATAGCTTATGTATTATACAAAATTAATATTTTTAGGCTTCATGCAATCCCTTATTTGGCTAATATCAGACACATGTAAGTGCATGCTCAGTTGTATCTTCTGAAGTTCCAGTAAACAAAGCAGGAGCTGCAGCAGATGGAGACATACCAGAGTATAACTATTTCTAGAAAACAAGCTTCCTAAAGTCTGTTAGAGCCATAAGTGACTGGCAGAGAGGGCAGGTTTAATTTCAAGTGCTTTTTGTAAAAATAATTAACAATCCCAAGCCACTAAAGTATGCAATAACAGATTTGTTCAAACAAAAATACTAGCTCTACAAATGGCCTTCTCGGTGTACTCTGACCTACATTTTAAGGTGGATAAGGTCACTTGTCTTTACCTCTATGGAAGATGCTGGTAGAAAAAGATCACACGGTTCACTCAGACAGCACATTAGCATGAAATGTGGTTAAGGCACCTTTAGATAATTTTTCATTGCTAAAATTATAATAATCCTTTAATTAATAAAGGCAAATGCTAAAAATTAAAAGAAAATACTGCAGTTATAAGCAAGTAATTCTGAAGGTTTTAACAACCAAATATAAAAACACGATCGACTCAGAACCTTTTAAAAATCCCAAATTGATAAAAGTTACACTTTTGAAACAAGTTTACAAAAAATGACTAATAAAATTGGAATAAATTGAAATTAATTAACTATGATAGATGTTCTCTGATGACAGCAGTGCAGAGCCACACATATGATTCTGTCTCATGCTGGTGTGGACAATGCTTTCAGAGCTTTCTAGGAATGATCAGTGGTTTCCCATGCCCCTCCAAACCTACAGCTACTCAGTTGATTGGTAAGCTAAACTTATATAGAAAGGTGAAGAGAACTCACCAAGGGGAGGCAGATGGATTGAGTAGCTCATTGCACTGTCATCATCAGAGAACACCTATTATACCTTAAGCAATTTCCCTAACTCCAATGACAAGCAAGTGCAATGGAGCCACACACTTGGGACTCCCTAGCTAAGGGGGTGTCTTAAAATAAAAAGGGGAAAGACAATATGAACAACTGCCAACAGGAAAACATGAAAATTATATTTTGCAGAGAAAACCTCCAATTTTGTCTTTTTTCTTCCCCTCGCCAACAGAACAAGGAACACAGAACCAAAAAAGACAACTGAAAATCATAAAACAGACCCAAGACAGGGAGGGATTTGGGTTCTACTCTGCAAACTGTCCTTGAAAGATGACTGATCCAAATACCATTCTGCTTGGAGGCTGTGTCAAGACAGAAATGACTGACAAATGTATGGACTAAACTCCATGCCATAGCTTTACAAATCTCAACCAATGTCGATATTCCCTTGGTAAAGTCACTGCATGGCCTGGCCAGTTGGGATCAAGAGAGACAGATTGTTGAGTGGACTTTCTAAGGCCCTTAGTCCACTTCAAATAGCAAGTGACAGTTTTCTTGTATTCCAATGAATAAAATACAGCCTCTCCCTTATGCGCATAAGGCTGTAGTAAGAACATTAGAAGAATGACTGATGATCTAGGTGGATATTTGACACTGCCTGAACCAGGAACTTGGATTGGGTGTGAAGCAGTATCCTATTCTGATGTAATTTAATGCAAGATGAATAAAGTCGCCAAGGTCTGAATGTCACAGACTCAGCACAGCCATCACCATAAATATGAACTTCCAGGTCAGAAAGCTTAAACTCACAAAGCTACAGATTTTTATCAGTTGGATTAGAACCTTGTTCATATTTCATGGTCCTGCAGGTGGCTTTATGGGAGACTTCATTTGAAGCGAGTCTCACCTAAAAATATTAATTTTGTATAATACATGTGTCAACTAAAAGCTACACAGAAGTCAATTTTTTCTAAAATCACCAACTGCAGCAAGGTGAAGCCTGAGATGATTCTGAGACCAGACATTTCAAAGCTGAGCAGTTTGTATGTACAGAAAGAGAAAGGATCTAGGGATTTGCCTTTAAATGAGATGGTAAATTTCCTCCATTTAAACAATATGACCTTCTGACAGACTCTTTTCTAGAAATCATGAGATACATTTCTCTGATTCAAAAGGGTCCATATTGCATTTTTTTCAACATCCAAACTGAGAGGGCCAGAGACCGGATATTGAAGTAGAGCAATGACCCTTGGGTCAGAATGATCATTCTTTGCTAACATCCCAGCCTGATGGGTTTTCTGACCGACATCTCCAGGAAGAGTAGAAATCACACTTGTCTCAATCAGAATGGTACTATGAGGATTATAATTCCTCTCTCTTCTGAATTTTACTAGTTTTCCCTACCATATGTATCAGAGGGTAATTATACAGGAGAACTGATCTCAATAAAGGGAGAAAACATCTGCTGCTATCCTTTCTTATAATCTAGAGCAGAAGACTGGCACTTCCTATTTAGGACTGTCATGAATAGTTTAGTTTAGTTTCTAGTTTCGATCCATCCTGGGCAGATCCCACTTGACAGCCCGCCTGCCAAATCTTGATTCAGGAAAACCTCATGGTGGTCTAGCAGGTGTCAATTGGGTCTTCCTGCCAGGATTATCCCATGAGAGAATGTCGCGATCTACACGCTGGCTAATTCCTGATACATAAGGTGGGGATCCCATTTCTTCATGCTTGATCAGATAAAATATGACACCTGGTTATCTGTACTGTGACTGTAATTTTCTTGACCAACCAATTTCTGAAAGACTTTAGAATATTCAGAACTGCCCTCATCTTCAAGAGTTTGATATGAAATAATTGTTCTTGGAGAGGATCAGGAGCTCTGAGTGTATAGCTTCTCTAGGAGTGCCCCCCCTGCCCAAGCTGGATTAATCTATGGTGATCACAGTTTGGTGAGGAGAAATACTGAAGAGGAGACCTTTGGTCAAAGTGGAATGGGAAGGTCACCAAGACAAATAGTTTCTTAATTTCATGACAGGATGCCATTCTGCTGACTCTATGTGGCCTGAATCTATTGAGACTTTGGGCTTGTATCATCTGGATATGTACCATAGAAGTAACATGAATTGTTTCAGCCATGAGGCCAAGCATTCTTACTGTGGACCAGATTGATGTCCGCTAATTTTGAATTCTCTCTCCTGCTGTGGCCACAATATCTTGTGTTCTGTTGTGGGGGAGAATAGCCTTGGCCTGAGTCATGAATAGCAGAGCCCCTATATCCGACTGAAGCAACAGGCTCAGATGAGAAAATCCTAATTACTGCATTACATGGATGGTGATTTGCACTTAAGGTGCTGTCACATTGGAGCATGGGCATCTCAACAACATTCAGCCCTCAGAGACATGTGTTCACATGGCACACTGATTTGCTGAAGCCTTTGAGGATTGATGCTTACACACTTTGATTCTCTAATAGAATTGTTTGAGTCCTTATGGTGACTTGAGTGGGGCAAGAATGATTTGTCTCAATTCCTGAGCCTATTCTTGGTCTGAGTTGTATCAACTGAGAACCACTTAAACAAGGCCTGAGAACCAATGTGGTGCTGGATGGCTCCCTGGGCTTCATGTTGGACAAGAAGGCATGGAGGCTGTCCCCTACCAGGTCTGAGCCATTCTTGGCAATATCATCATATAGAAGCTGCACAAAGAGATATTGTGACCTACACCTAGACATTTCTAGCACTCAGTATAAGGGATATCTTCTGTGAGTACTCTGGTCACCTCTTGAAGCTGCTTGTTTGCTTCTCTGATGTACTGAGTAAAATCAACAATGCAAAATTAAAAGAAAAATCTTCAAAGGGAAAGGTTTGAGAAGCAAAATATTTCTGACTAAACTGCTTACACTGAATAAAGTTTTGTAAGCAGAAGCAGTGAAGAAAAATAAACTTAGAAAATGCTGAAAATATATCTAGGGTGCTATTGGGAAGTAGGAGTATTTAGCTGAAAAAATGGCTAGTATTTGTAGCAGCAAAAAATATCTAAAGGCAAAACCAGCTGTACAGCAGCTCAGGTAACATCTTTTTCTAATGACAAGAAAAAACTGAACAGCTGTGGGTCTGGTGGTGTATGAAATACCATCATGCATTCCTAGAAAGCTATCCAAGAAAACTACAAAAATCCTCTGGACTGGCATTAGATGGATTCATATGACTCATGTTGTGGCAATTCAGCTCTTGAGCAATGTAACTCAACCAAAAGGTCAGGGACCATGTGGGGTCCCCCTACAGTATGCTCAGAATATTTCTTATACTCCAAAGAATTATAAAATAGAGAGCAATGGAGCTATAATCTGCATTGTGAAGTAAAAAAAAAATTTAAATGAATGATCTTTAAGACTACTCATTACTAAAATGGGTCTTTGGATAATCTTGGAGGACCTGGGATAAATCATGTTACCTTTCTGGCTACAATAATGGTGTAGCATTGGTGGTGTAACAGTGAAGACAACAAAAAGAACAAGCTCAGTGAAGAGTTAGAGAGAGCACTTTTGATGGAGGAAAGGAAAGGACATATTTAACCTAAGTCTGAGATTATAAACAGAGTAGAAAGGACCTGCACAATTTACATTTTATCTTCTCTGTAACTCTTGTGTGTGTGTATATATATATACACACACACATATATAAATAAAAATTCCGAGGTACTTAGGTACTCTGGAAAAATGTTAAAGCTGAAACAACTTCTAAATCCTGCCATAAATGCAAATGTACATTTTATGTTCAGAAGTTCTATTGTGTTTGATTTAATCTACATTTTAATTTCACATCAGACTAATGCTAAGTAAAAACACTTAGTTCTCAATCTTAATTTTATAGAAATTTAAAAAGTATTTAAAAAATATTTTTACAAAACAAATAATTGCATAGAACACTGTAGTGCTACATAGTAACTTTTGTTCCCTCTTTCCTTCATATAATTCCAAACCCAAATAATATTTTAAGTGGAAAACTAATTCAAACTGTTCTTAAATTATGTACCTGTTAAGAACAAATATCTTATTTTTACAGTAATTCAAAAGTAAACTAATGCATAGCATGTATGAAATAGATTTGTACCAGATCTGTACTATTTACAAGGTTAAGTCATATTAACCTCCTGTTTTCTTTATGCACTACTTTGGAAAGTTAGAACCAAGAACTGTACCGTCTTTGAGCTGTGCGGCGTTTCTAAAGTTCACAGGACAAGTAGTGCACTCTGTATCAACAACCACTAAGTCTTTATTGTTGGCATTCTTTGAAGATAAAACCCTTACCCTATCTTCAAGATTTCACAGATATATTGATAATTTTCTGACCCCTTAACATTTAAGGACATTTCAGTTTCCAAAAGCTCCAAGCGCACACTGTTTAGCATCAGATGAGGTATCTATGAATGACAGGCACCAGGAGGGAAAGAACAGGTGACACTATTTGTTTCAATGCAGCAACTGGCATAGAAATGGTTGAAAGGTGGAACTGTAACTGCCTCCTGAGAAAATAAATAAATCTACAAAGAAATAATTCCATAAAATTCCTTTATCTAAATAAACTCTATCGTGTAGTCCAGTCCTGATTATCTACCTTCCAAACAAACAACTTGGTGCTTTCTGACCTGCAGAATGCACTGGGATGCGCATTAGGAAACCAGGATGAGTAAAACTACAACCCCTGAAGAACTATGAATTAATCAGAGTGAGTCCCATATCAATAATGCCCTGGAGAATGACAGCAGCTCTACCTGGAATGAAGCTAAGTAAGATCTAAGATAATGCAAACAGATCCAAGCAGAGTTAAAAAAAAAAATAGAATAACAAAAAATGAAGAAGCTATGATCACATGGGACATCCTTTAACCCAGAGAAAAAACTGACATCAGAAAACCAGATACAGTGCTAAAGAAGAAATATACCAGAATGGCTTTGTTAATAGATAAGTACCAAGTTCTTATTCCATACTAATGTCGTGATTCACTAAGACTTTTCAAACCATTCTGTTCTATGTCTAAAGAAAAAAGACTTTGATGAATCATGTCCAAACTATGGACAGACAGATCATCAAGTACCAAGAGGTGCAATCGGATATACAAACAATGTGGCAGGAAGATACAGAAATAGTACCAATAGTATTAAATGCCAGCAGCCTGATGAAATGGACTTCCCTGACATGTGGTCTATATCTTTATTTATTTTATTTATATTCTGTTTTGGCACTTCAAAGCAAATTACATTCAAATATGATAGGTATTTCTCTATCCCTAGAGAGCTTAACAATCTAAGGGCCAGATTCATTTTGTGAATTAGGTACTAAGTTTATACCTGAGGCAACAGAGGGTAAAGTGACTTGCCCAAGGTCACAAGGAGCAGCAATTTCCCTGGATCTAAGCAGCAGACTACTCCCTTCTCTCTTATATCTGTGATACCCTATGAGTTGCAGAAGAAAGGTCTGCACAGTGCAGTTAGTAAGAAGTCCGTTAGAAGTAAATTTGAGAGCTTAAGACCATATCCAACATTTTCTGGCTTAAGAATGAGGTTCATTCCTACCATGGTTTGTGCAAAACAAATCTATCTGGCAACACCAACCTTGAAAGAAAACATTTTTGTAGTAACTTCAATGCATTTCCCTGTTGTTTCCTGTGGGAACAGCTACATTAGTAGCTATTAATTAAATCACACTGATTGTGGCATACAGAAGAATAGAATATGATGGCAGAGAAAGACTTTGAAATCCAACTAGTCTGCACAGTTTACCTCCTGAAAGAAAAATAGATTCTAGTTAATCTCTGACTGTCCACTTCTTTGCAACTCGAGATCCTCTATGCTTATTCTCGGGCTTTCTTGAATTCTGTTACTGCTTTTGCCTCCACAACCTCCAACGGAAAGCAGTTCCATGAATTCACCAACCTTTCCATGAAGAAACAGTTTGATGTTACTCCCAGGTCTTTCCTCTTAGAGCCTCATACCATGACTTCTGGTTCTAGAGTTTCCTTTCCACTGAAAAAGCTCCAGTTTTTCTACATTACTTATACCTTTTATGTATCTGAATACCTCTATCATGTCCCCCATCTCCCATCCCTCCTCTCGAGTATCATATTTAGATCCTTAGGTCACATTTCAAAGGACTTTTGGTGCCTGGTCTGCTTCTGTTCTATTTCTAGATAAGGTCTCACCAATTAACTTTATACAGAGGCATTTAACATGCATTACTAACCCAATCAGATCTCTTTCCATGTGACATCAATTGTGACAATGCTCTGAAAATGGATGCTCCAGAGGAAGGGAGAGGGGATGATCAGGGAAATTTTAGTTTAACCAATTTAAAAAGTATGGTCTCAAAAGCAGTGTTTAATTGTTAATGAAGGGGTATTGCTACTTTCTGTATGCACTTTTAAAATATTGTATAATACAAATACAGCTTTCCTGATATTCAAGAACTATTTAAATAAATCTAAGATGCTTTGTTTTGTGTCCAATGGTACAAAACTCAATAGAAATTATGTACAATGATGGGGAAGTATAAATGTATTTAGAAAAATAGAAACTACCAATAAAAGTCATAATCCTTATGCTTTCAATTACTACGAATACAAACTGTTAGCATGCATTGACTACTTATCTTATCTCATTTATTTAAACTCTGCTTTTCAGGCTCAACCCAAGATATCAGGTATAGAATTACACAATAGCCAAACAGAGCAAAAAATGGTTTACTATATTGAAAAACAAAAAAGAATGCTCCCTTGGTCAATTACAACAAATGCTTCCCTGTGTAAATGTGCAGTTATGGAATGTTATTTGTTTACAAAAGTTTAGGTTAAAACAGCAACACCAGCTATATCAACTAAGTTTCTAGTATAGAAAGAGTAACCATATATGTACATCTTTCTAAAATAAAATAATCTATTGAAGAGTAAGTTGCTGTGAACTGTGCTGTCGCCTTCAAATGCCTGCGGAAGTGTGAATGCTAGCTCAGGTGTGCAATGCAAACCCTCCCATTCTCCTCAACTGTTTGCCTACAGTAGACCTGCTGCAGGTCAGACCACAGATAGAAGAGAGAGAGAGAGAGAGAGAGAGAGAGAGAGAGAGAGAGAGAGAGAGAGAGAGAGAGAGAGAGAGAGAGAGAGAGAGAGAGAGACTTGCTATAGATCCTACTCCCTAGACAGGTATTTGTATCCCTATGAGAGGCCCACCTAGTAACTCGAGGTGGGGATTAGGTATTAGTGTAGGGGGTTGGGGGCCACTTTCACATTCAACGTGAGACGTACGAACAGAACAGTGGTCTCTTGTGAAGATTTGATGGCCTTCGGAGTGGGGAAACTCACTCCAAGATGAGATTTGGACAATGTTCTCTCCACCTAGCTTGTTGTTGCCCAGGTAGAGTGTCCATCAAGCTAGGTGGAGGGAACATTGCCCAAATCTCATCTTGGAGTGAGTTTCCCCACTCCGAAGGCCATCAAATCTTCACAAGAGACCACTGTTCTGTTCGTACGTCTCACGTTGAATGTGAAAGTGGCCCCCAACCCCCTACACTAATACCTAATCCCCACCTCGAGTTACTAGGTGGGCCTCTCATAGGGATACAAATACCTGTCTAGGGAGTAGGATCTATAGCAAGTCTCTCTCTCTTCCCCCCCCCCCCCCCCCCCCCCCCTGTGTACTGATATAAGCCATTCGGAATTGTCGTGGACCGCGATAAACCTTTACTGGCCTCTAGCGCACAATGTAACGCGAATGAAAGGGTTGTAGCTATTAGCCGCGATAGGAGCCGCGCTAACACTGCGGCTGTTTCGCGGCACACGATAACTGTTTCCCGCTTTACATATGCTCCGCCCCCTGAATACCAAATTACAAATTTGCATTCGCAAATCGCGTTAACGGCGGTTAGCTTGATTTGCGAATTTATCTCCCGCGGTAACTCCTTGGAAAATGACCCCCATAGTCGCCTTCTTCTCTAAGGGTTGATAGAGGGAAATATTGGTAAATGTACTTCACGTGATAGATTTGTCCGCATAGCTGTGTTAGCCAGCAAAAGCATCCTGGCAGTGTGGATAGAAGAGGCCTCGCCTTCTATCTTTTCTTGGTATCAGCGTATGGCTTTAATCATGCAGATGGAGTGGTTGGATGTTAAGTTGGGCAAGGGTAGGCTGACAGATATACTGAGGTGTGGGTGACCTTTTTTCAACTACTGCCCTCGGATATTCAATGCAGTCTACAGAATACGGGTTATGTACTTCTCTGGAAAGATTCATAAGTACCTCACATTTGTAGGAGGGATGGATACTGTGGTTTGTCTACACATTTGTATTCTTTTTAGGGGTGATTCTGCGGATTTTTGGAAGTGATAGCTACACTTTTTTTTTGTGTGCCTTCTCCAGTTGGGTTGGACTGAGGTATTGTGAAGGGGAGTGAAGGATAGGGCTTTGGGGGCAAAGAATTGGGAGTAAAGGTCTTGGGTTTTCGGTTGTGTGTAGTTTGTATGAATTTAGTGTGGCTGATGTTGCGTGAAGCTTCTGTCGGAATTCCTTAGGGACTGGTAGACATTGGAAACGTAAAATGAGAAGCAGTGTTCTTCATGTTTTATTTTAATTTATGCCTTAGTACACTATGGGGCGGATTTTAAAAGGCCCGCGCGCGTAAATCCTTCTGGATTTACGCGCGCAGGATCCTTGCGCACCGGCGCGCCTATTTTGCATAGGCTGCCGGCGCGCGTAAGTCCCAGGGCTTTCGAAAAGGGTCGGGTCCGGGGGCGTTTCGGGGGCGTGCCCGGCGTTTCGGGGATGGGCCCGGGGGTGTGGCGCCGGCCCGGGGGCATGGTCGAGGCCTCCAGACCAGCCCCCGGGACCGGAGGACGGAACGGGGCTGCTGGCGATGCGCACAAAGTTACGCCTGCTGAAAGCAGGCGTAACTTTGCCGACAAAGGTAAGGGGGGGGTTTAGATAGGGCCGGGGTGGGGTAGGTTAGGTAGGGGAAGGGAGGGCGAAGAAAAGTTCCCTCCGAGGCCGCTCCGAAATCGGAGCGGCCTCGGAGGGAACATGCAGCTTGCGCTGGGCTCGGCGCGCACAGGTTGCACAAATGTGCACCCCCTTGTGCGCGCCGACACCGGATTTTATAAGATACGCGCGGCTACGCGCGTATCTTATAAAATCCAGCGTACTTTTGTTCGCGCCTGGTGCGCGAACAAAAGTACGCGCTCGCGTATTTTTTTTAAAATCTGCCCCTTTGGGTACAGGGGTTAGGTTTGTTTCGTTCTTCACTATTTATTGGAATGTCCTGTGTCCTTCCCCTGTATTCTTACTCTTACTATTCGATTTTCTTATTGCAAATGCTTCAATTGGAGCCTGTATGATATTTTGATATGTTTGGGTCCCTACGGGGTACCTGTTTTCATTTTTATGCTTCCTTCTCTCAATAAAAATTATTTTGAAAAAAAAAAAAAAGAGAAAGAAAGAAACAATGCTGGCATACATAATAAATCCACACACCTATTATGTAGCAAGGGCATCCTAGCAGGTGTACAGCTAAATGAAAAGATGTTTACAGCTGCTTGGCTGAACTGACCCTGTGGGGCTCAGGCTGCAGTGCAGAATGTAATGTTTGAGTCTTATCTCTGACAGAGCCAGCAAGATTTGGGTGTACCATATGGGAAGAGAGGGAAGATGGCTGCCACTACAGTAGCGACCCATTCTGACTGTACAGCAACTCTAATGGCAAGTATGGTTGACTATGTTCTTTCAGGCCTTGGGGCTGAAGATACTCGTGTCACCTGTGCTTGCTGGCAAGGGTTGAAGGGGTAATATAAAAATGGAAAATGAGGAGGAATAACAGTCATAATGCCAACTAGATTTTTCAAATGATCAGATTAGCATACTTCTTCTATTACTTCCTTTGGTCTTAGTCACAGGTTTCATTTCCTTTTCATACTACTGTATTTCATTTCTCACATTTTACATGTGTTTGGTATAAAAATTGCGCCTTTTTTATAGTTATGATCCTATTTTATAAAATCTTCTTCCCTGAGTTCACTCTTCAGCTGTTTAAACAAACTTTAGATTTTATGGGGCATGGATTTGCAGGGCAGTTAGAAATTTAAATCTATAGTATAGACTGGAAAGGGACCAGTTAGATGTCTTACAATTTTTCAAGTACACAAGTTACTTGCTTGAGAAGAGTCCAATGACTAGGGTCTGATTCACAAAGGCTTTACTCCCAGTCATTGTCAATGGGAAAAAAAGCTTAGTAAGTTCAGCAATAAATGTAGATGCCCAAAGTGTAGGTGGTGTTGTGATTGGACAGTGTCAGCTAATATTTATTAGACATGTTAAACTCTCCTCCCTCTAGACATTACTGTTCCAGGTATTTAATATTCTAATGAGGCCCCTATTTATGCAACTAATCCAACAGTTAGATGGAGATTTACATGTCCAGCACTGATTGAAATTTGGTCCTGTTGTCTGTGCACTTGAAATCCCATTTAAGCAACCAGCTGTTTGTCTTTGAAAATTCAATGCATAACAGTGATGCATGGTCTGCCTAGGGTCATCACAGCAGCATTTTGCATTACTCTGATTCATAATGACAGGAATGGCAAGGAAAGAAGAGTTTTCAGGATCTTATTCATATCTCTGCAGGAATAAAATGTAAAACAAACTGCAACATAATTTTATCTCTTTTAATGGGCAACTGAATTAGCTAACATTCTTATAGTATTGCAAATATAAGGCTGGTGCTATTCCAAAGAAAACCAATGCTGGAATCATGAGAGATATGTAATTTTTAGCTTATGAATATTATTAAACTAGCATAAATTCTAAATGTTAAAGTATCGATTACTAAATCAATATCAGTTTATTTCAGAAAATAGCTACTAAAGAACATTTTACTCTGTGAATCAGAATATTGCTATCACATTCTTTTATGCTTTTAATATATTTAAAATGAATTCTACCCAAAAATAATTAAAAATCTCAAAAGCTTTCATTAGTGAATTCTGAATAAAATACTTAGTTCTTCTCAGATATCTATTTTAGAAAATCCCAAATGTTAAAAGTGAAAGCATATAAATCAGCAGTTGAACAGCTGCTCTGCTCTTTAGACTACAGCTGTGAGATTATATGACAATAACAAATTCTCCTCAATGAGAGAAATCAGTATAGAACAGCTTGGTTTTATGATATAAAAATGCATTAAAAAACCAACTTTCCATGCCACTGTTCTCAAGTACATTACATATCACATATAAAAATATTAATTTTATTTTTGTTTTTAATGCAAAGCATAAGCAGCATTATTCAACCAGTATTGCTGCTTTAAAGGGTCAGTTCTGTTAGAATTTTACAAAACTAATAATTGCTTAAGGGTTTTATTTTTCAAAAGAATCTTAAAAACTTGCTATGTAGGGGCTAACTCTGGGTTAGTGGCAGTGCCGTGAGCTACTGGATTCAATTTGGGCTTCTGTTCCTTGGACTAGCTGGCACTTGGGATACTGCAGAGGAACTGCTGACAGCCACCAGAGTGGATCTCCCAGTGACACTTAATGGAAGCACCTTCTGACCAGGCTCAGAATGCATGTGTACTGGGTTCTGAACGGGGCTGTGTTTGTGGCTCCCAACCAAGTACTGGAGATGTGATAGCTGAGCTGAAGGGTGTTTAAAAAAAATGGGACAAAGTTTCTTACCTTCTTCCCTCAAAAGCAGCAGTAAATTAAAGATCATGGCACTGTAGATCAGAAGAAGTTAGTTCTAATTCAGTCAGAAGCATAAAGCAGCAGCAGGAAGCTGCTCGGCCAAAAGTTTTTTTTTTTGCTATCTTAAAGATTCAGTTTTATGTTTTTATATGACAAAAGCTAAAACTAGTACAGCATGCTTTAAGTGCTCTTTCTTTAGTTCCTTTCCTTGGATAAAATGACTGCATCTAGATGTTACTCTGATATGGTAAGTGCTTTTACCTCTGAAGCAGTTCACTTCATTATGTTCAATTGCTCAGTGATATAAAGGGACTGAAAAGACCACTCAACTCCAGGAACATTAGACCTTTGGAGCAGTAAATTTCTATCTAACAAATACATGACTATTTTTGATTCAGCTAAAAATAAAAAATATTAAAAGTAGGAAAAGACTGAATGACGTATTAGTGAAATGTTCGATTATTTATGGAGGAAATTTGCAAACTATGCATTTTGCGACAGAGTCTACAAGTACTTTTTACGGTGGGCTTGGCCCAAATTTTCAAAGCCTAAATATATGAGTGCTTTCACTTTGACACTTGCTACAGGTATAAAGTAGGTGCAGATATTTGCATCCTTTTTTTATTGGGAAATAAATTTGAAAATACAACTCATCTGCATTATTTTCCTCCCCAAACCAAAACCCTTCTCTGGGGCTGCCTCCTCTCAAGGCGTCATGGAGGAATGCGCTGACTTTTAGCTACACTGAGGGAGGACCATTCTCAGACAGTCCATTTATACTTTGAAAATTGTCTTCTCGCATTTATGCCCTCTCACTGCCTTTCTCAACCTAGAAAGCTGAGACAGAATACGCCTTCTCAAATAGAACGAAAATAATTGAATGTTACGCCCCTCTGAAGTGAAAGGGCTCTCTCTGTACAATGGCTTTTATCAGAACAATGAAATGACACACCTTATATTTAAAAGAATGTTGCTTAAATACTACTGGACATTAACGGGATATGACAATAATATCCCTAATCCTAAACTGAATATGATCACTACAGCTGGTAGGTGTGTGCATGCAAAAAATTTGTGTTTTGTTTCTTTTTTAATTTCTTTTACATAGTGTATTTTTCTTTTCTTTCATTTTTTATTTTTAGTGCATGCTATTTGCAAATAATGCATATAAAAACAGAAATGACAAAACAAATTTCATTCTTTTTTGTCATTATGTAAAAAAACAAAACATGAAATGTTTGACATTTTCTATGCCATTTCAAATAACTGCACATCTCTACACTGTGATATACCATCTCCCTCTTTTCTTTCTTTTTGTTTTTTTACAAAAGCAGATAGTACAATATTACTTAATACAAAATCTTACAGCAGAGGGCAAATAGGACATTAAGAAATTCTACCACAGGGCTGATTTTCATGAAACCCACACTGGGCTTGATGAGACTGATAAAAGAGAAGAGAAAAGCAAGAATAGAAAGGAAAAACAAAAATAATAAGGAAGATAAAGGAAGAAATAAATAGGGTAGATTTATGGACAGGAAGAGAAAAAGGGGACATGTGGAGGAGGTGTGAAAATCAAGGAAGGACTGAAAGAGTAAAAGAAGAAGGTATGACCGCATGCCACTCCCTCAAGTCCCTTGTAAAGACTGCTAATATATACTACAAAGTTTCCAGCTGATGTGCACAAAGCCGTGTGGTGGCTGATATTCCACCTGAATACATAGAAAAAAGGCTAACGAATTAACAGTAACAATATCTTTCTACTGGACCAATATACCCAGAATACAGTCAGTCTAATAAAAAGGTAGGCAACTATGCTGCTGTCCAGCTTGTTCTTGAGATCTCAGCTGGTGTGCTGTTTTCAGTTCAGGAAATTTTTACTTCTGGAAAAAAATAAAGTGGAGGCAGTCCAGAGACAGGCTACCAAAATGGTGCAGGGTCTGCAACAGAAGCTGTATAACATAAGACTTAAATATGTATACCCTGGAGGAGGGGTGAGAGAGAGGAAATATGATGGAGGCATTCAAATACCTGAAAGGTATTAATAGTGAACAAGAGCAAACCTTTTTCAAGGGAAAGGAAGTTCTAGAAAAAGGAGCCATGAAATGAAGTTCTTAGGGAGACTGGAAATATTTTTTCATGGAATGGGTGGGGGATGCCTGAATGCCCTTACAGGATGAGTAGTGGAGGCTACCACTACAAAAGAGTTAAAAAGGCAAGGATTGAGCACAGAGAATCCTTAGAGGTTGATATTCAAAAGCTGTTTAGATGGGTAACTGAGAAATGACCAGTCTAAATAGCAAAATGGCGATATTCATTGCAGTTGGGGGCGGGTTGGAGGCGTTTCTGGGAGGAGCAGAGTTAGCCGCATAAGTTATATGACTAACTCTGATATTCGGAGTTAGCCGCTTAACTTATGCGGCTAACTCTGGTCGCGCCATGGGGCTGTCCTAAAGTTGCCAGATATACCTATCCGGCTAACTTGAAGATAGCTGGGTATATTCAGCGGTTAGGTGAATTTGGCTAACTTAACTAGCCGCTCTGCAGCTGAATATCGTCCCTTAATTTTTAAAAGTGAATAGGGCACACAAAGCATGGCCTAAATAGCATGTGTTTAAAGTGCCATCCTTGACTGATTCAACAATGAGTATTATGGCTGCCAGAATGAATGGCAAAGTGGTTAATATGAAATGTTAGAAGTCCTAGTGGAAACATAGGCAACTACATTGCCAGGTTTATCTGGCAGGCTATGATGGTAGAATCGACTATCAGCTGGGTTTGTCTGGAAGGCGGCAAGAATTGTAAAAACTAGAAGCCCTAGTGAAAATGCAGGCGCTTACATAGCCAAGTCTATCTGGCAGGCTACACAGCGGCTATAATGAGAGAATCAAAACTAGCTGTTGGGTCTGTCAGCAAGGCAGGCTGCAACTCTATGAAAACTGGAAGACCTAGAGGAAATGCAGGCACTCGCATAACTGGGTCTGTCAGGCAGGCTGGCTACATTCGGGACCCAGGTGGCTGGATATTTAAGTAATGATCATGCTAGTGTACCGATTCCCATTTAGATTATTACAGAATTACACATGAGAAAGGTGGGGTGCTGGAGGGAATTAAGTGGGAATCTTATATGCCCTGCCTACACAAGATGGTAGGGTACAAATGAGGAAAACAAAAAAAGAGTCCTTGATAAAAATAGATATCTTGTAGGGTATCAAACACAACTTAGATGTATCCTCAGCAGTGTGGACAGAATAACTGAGCAGACTGGATAGGTCAGATTTTTTTTTTTTCTGTTGTCATCTACTATGTAAAAAGATATCACCTACAACTTGTTTGTTAGCCTTTGTTTCTGTTTATCTGGATAAGGAACACAAACTCAAACTGTGTCTGAATAAGGGTTTACCAAGAGTTATTAGAACAGGCCCATGTTAAATTTTATGCGATAACAGTCCAATCAAATAATCTCTTGAAAATACAGTAAGAGGACCAAATAAAATAGTCAAATCAATAAAAGCCAAAGTGAAATGGAAAACACTGATAGCATGCCTCTTGTTTTATTTAAAAAGAATAAGATATTGGTAATTCTTCTGGTAGAATGAAGGTGCCTTTCAAGTTTTAAATGTGGTCGCTATCCAGAGAAACAAGCAACAACAAGTGGTCTAATCTAGTTTGTACTCTGTTCTATTATTGTTACGATGGAAACATTCCCAATGTGCAGGAATCTAACTCTGGTATAAAACTTGTCAACTTGGCATTCCCTATAAGTAATTTATATGCAATACCTGGTGTATGACTGAAAAGTAAATGTAAAACATTTTTTGCCTGGAAAAATTTAAAAGGCAGACAGTGTATCAGTCAAACACTGGCCATCACAGGGACGAGTTCAAGGTAATTTTGATATGAAATCTCAATTTTCAATTTCTTATGGGTTCTCTGAGAATAGTAATAGTTCTGTAAATTGGCACACAATCACTGCCAATCTCCATCAATGTGCAAAATTTCAGAAATAAAAGTTCAGTGGTGTTTGAGATGCATGAGGACAAAAAACCTATTAAAATATTCTCTTGGAATTCTTTGAAGACTTCTTTTTGGGACTCATCGACTTTAAAAGCTACTTTGAATTTTAGAACCAAATTTTAAGTTATTACAATTTTTAATGATATTAATATTTTAAATATCTAATATTTTAGGATTTCAAAAAATGTAGATAAAATAAGTCAGGTTCCATGCACCTGCAGTTACATGGTGAACAGGTTGCATTCTGAGATAACTGCACATTCTGGCATGCTCCACACAGCATTATGAGAGGTCAGTATACTCTCAGTATCATTGTGGAAATCATGCTCTCCAGGCAGACATTTACAGGAATAGAAACACTGAGCGCAATAATGTGCATAGAGATAGGATTCTATTATTCATCCTAACAATAACTTTATTGCTCACACAATGCCATGGAATTAGGAAGAAATTACTTAGATAAAAACCTGAGGAATAAGCTAGCTAATGCCCTTTATTGTTACTAGGTTGGCCCTATCAGTGCTAATTTTTGTAGCAATACAATAACCATACGGCCTCGCATATTAATTGATTTGAACTATCAAAACTGGTGAAAAGCACATCAGTGTGTCAACAAATATAGTGAATTAGCTTCTGCTAGCTAACCTGACTAGAGGCAGGAAGCCTTCAATTTTTCCAGTCACACCAAGGTGTTTTGTTCATCTAGTCAAAATTGTTTACCCATATTGTTTAATCCTATATCATACTAACTACATATTCACTGCATATATAATTTTGATTAATCACAGTTTGTTATTTATCAGTAAGTGCCTTTCAAGACTGTCTTCCCCAAGAATAACATTACTGCTTATTTAACCAAAATATTTGGCTTGGAATTATTTTGTAAGTAAGCTTTTCATTTTACATTACACACTAACAAATATTGGTTGTTTTTGAATAATCTGCATAATTCCAGATTTCATTCTATCAT